>NW_026067946.1:5743213-5779632 GCF_014885135.2 Alexandromys fortis
CCTCTCCTTAAATCTTCAGCTGACCACACGGCAGGAATGGATGGGGACAGAGCTCCACTTGCGGTCAATGAAGAAAAGGAAGCCAAAGCAGATGGCAGGAATTCTGCTACTCTGGGTATCTAAGTTTAAAGCAACAGTAGAACAAGTAGTTTGCTGTCAGAAGCACCAAGGCTACAACCAGTTTTAGTGCTCTCTACAGACGATCACAGCATTTTCACTCTGAAGACTCCACAGTTAAACAGTGCTTCCAGGTTCGGCCTAGAGAATATATAGATTTATCTAGAAGATAAAACTACAGAAAAAAGAAATGAGGTTTGGGGTGTGACCAATATAGCATATGTGTGTGATCTGAGTTGAAGTCTCAGCCCCAGAAAGGGGGGGAAAAGAAGAACCAAACTGCTGTTATAATGTTAGTTCAGTAAGAACTCTTCTTTTAAGCCTGATGAAGTGTGTTAATCCTTGCTGCTTCTGGTTTCTATAATCGAGACAGGGAAGTGCCAACAAAGTGGTCTACCCTGACCTAGAGAACATATATTCACAGTGCACAGACTAATACCTTCTATTTTAGGGACTCCAAATAGACCCCAGCCTCACATGTAGGAAAACACTGAGCCTGGAGGGTAGGTGTATCAGCTCTTCAGGGAGATCTGAACTCCTGCCACAAGCCTCTGGAGACAAGTTAAATTACCTGGCTATTTTTCACATTCTAGCAGTCAACCCACACGCTTCAAACAGAGGAGAGCTGGGTGACAACAGCTAGCTAGCAGTGGCTGTCAAGCCAGACAGGGCAGTGCAGGGAAATACTGTGGGAAGCCTTTTCTGAGTTAACCAGAAAAGCACAATTTCCTTCTAGCTTCCAGCTCATAAAATAGCCGTGGAAGCTGCTCCAGAGAGATGAGCAAGCACAGTGGACACATGCGCAGTTCTGACAAGCGAACGGGCAAACCCCATCGACAGACAGCAAAGGAGACTAGTCAGGTGCTCTCACGCTGGAGTTTCAGCCGCCACTATGATGTTGGCCAGACACTGCAAACATTTCCACTAACTCATCACCTGACTCACTCACAGTGACAACGGAAATGACAGAAAACACATCCCCAGCAGAAGGCAGGTGTTTCAGAACTGTTCGTGGTACATATGAGCTTCAGACCTCATGCTGGACCAAATAAACAGCAATCCAGGGGAGGGGGGGGTGCTGCTTCAGGGTAGTTCACACCAATAGACCCAATTCTTGCAGGCCTTGGGTTTCCTTCTAAACTGCTGTAAGCTGTGCCTAATTGGTGAGGGTTACTCAGCAGCTCTAATGTGTCCAGTAACAAAAAGGTCTGAGCAGCCCAACCTCAAGTCTTGTGGGAGACACAGGCAGCCCTGGTGCTGAGGAGGAAGACATGGCCCCAGGTCTAGGTGTGATCCTGGACAAGGCTCATGTCATTTCAAGCTATACCTAATTCTGGCTCCAAGAAACAAGTATGAAGATCGCATTCCAAAATAATAATAAGGGCGGGGACTGGCGCGGTTGGACGCAGGCGGCAGGGACCAGCGCAACACCGAGAGCAGATCGCCCCACTACAGTTAAATCAAAGAGGTAGGCCTTTGGTTGGCGAGGTCCCTGGCAAACGGGGAGCCGGATCCTGTTCCTGAAGACCCTTCTGAGGGGTGAGAGGGATCTTGGCCCCCGGCAGGAGCCAGGAAACAGAACGAGGGCATTTTGCAAGAGGAGCCTCTGGCCAGCAGGCAAACCTGATCTGGTTTTAAAAGACCGATTAGATAGCATCGATAGGAGGAGATGGGCAGGCGCCAAGGCAAAAATTCACCCAATAATCTGAAAAACAACATGAAAGCACCAGAACCCAATGATCTTACAACAGAAGGACTTGAGCACCCTAACACAGAAGAAGTGGAAAAAATTGACTTTATGAAAGCAATAGAGTCCCTTAAACAATATGTAAAAAACACCTTTATAGAAATGGATGAGAAGTATAACAAAAAGTTTGAAGAATTGAGTAAATACGTACATGAGACCCTGGGAAACCAAGAAAAAACGAACAAACAGGTAATGGAAACAGTTCAAGAATTGAAAACTGAAATGGAAGCAAGGAAGAAAGCACAAACTGGGGACCAGCTGGATACGGAAAATCTAGGTCAACGAGCAGAGCCTACAGAAACAAGCATAATCAATAGAATACAAGAAATAGAAGAAAGAATCTCAGATTCTGAAGACACCATAGAGAAAATAAACGCACTGATCAAAGAAAACAGCAAAGCCAACAAATTCTCATCACAAAACATTCAGGAAATATGGGACACAATAAAAAGACCAAACCTGAGAATAATAGGAATAGAAGAAGGGGAAGAATTACAGCTCAAAGGCCCAGAAAATATATTTAACAAAATTATGGAAGAAAACTTTCCCAACATAAAGAAAGATATTCCTTTGAATATCCAAGAAGCATACAGAACACCAAACAGACTGGATCAAAGAAAAGCATCCCCTCGCCATATAATAATCAAAACACAAAATATACAGGTTAAAGAAAGAATATTAAGAGCTGCAAAGGAAAAAGGCCAAGTAACTTATAAAGGTAAACCGATCAGACTTACACCTGACTTCTCTATGGAAACCATGAAAGCCAGAAGGTCCTGGATAGAGGTTCTTCAAAAACTAAGAGACCATGGATGCAAACCCAAACTTCTATACCCAGCCAAGCTAGTATTCACTATCAATGGAGAAAACAAGACATTCCAGGATAAGAACAAATTTAAACAATACGTAGCCACAAATCCAGCGCTACAGAAAGTAATAGAAGGAAAATCGCAACCCAAGGAATCCAACATTGCCAACACTGACTACAATAACTCAGGAATCTAGCGAACCTTCACCAGTACAACTCAAAGAAGGGACACACACAAACTCTACTACCGAAAACAGTAAGAATAACCGGAGTAAACAACCACTGGTCACTAATATCACTTAATATTAATGGTCTCAATTCACCTATAAAAAGGCACAGGCTAAGGGATTGGATACGAAAACAGGATCCAACATTCTGCTGTTTGCAAGAAACACATCTCAACCACAAAGACAGGCATCTACTCAGAGTAAAAGGTTGGGAAAAGGTCTTTCAAGCAAATGGTCCTAACAAAAAAGCAGGTGTGGCCATACTAATTTCCAACAAAACTGACTTCAAACTAAAATCAATCAGAAGAGATCGAGATGGACACTTTATACTCATAACAGGAACAATTCATCAGGATGACATCTCAATCCTGAATATCTATGCCCCTAATATAAAAGCACCCACTTATGTAAAAGAAATATTTCTAAAACTCAAGGCAGACATAAAACCACACACACTAATAGTAGGAGACTTCAACACACCTCTCTCTCCAATGGACAGGTCAATCAGACAGAAACCTAATAGAGAATTAAGAGAATTATTGGAGGTAATGAAGCAAATGGACTTAACAGACATCTACAGAACACTCCACCCAAATAGGAAAGAATATACCTTCTTCTCTGCAGCTCATGGAACCTTCTCAAAAATTGACCATATACTCGGAAACAAAGGAAACCTCCACAGATACAAAAGAATATCAGTGTCCACCTGTGTCTTATCAGATCACCACGGATTAAAGTTAGATGGCAACAACTATGCTACCCCCAGAAAGCCGACAAACTCATGGAAACTGAACAGTCAACTACTGAACCACACCTGGGTCAAGGAAGAAATTAAGAAAGAAATTAAAGTCTTCCTTGAATTTAATGAAAATAAAGAGACAACATACTCAAACCTATGGGACACGATGAAAGCAGTGCTAAGAGGAAAGTTCATAGCACTAAGTGCCCACTTAAAGAAAACAGAGAAAGCATACATTGGGGACTTAATGGCACACCTGAAAGCTTTAGAAAAAAAAGAAGCAGAGGTGCCCAGAAGGAGTAGAAGACTGGAAATAATCAAACTGAGGGCAGAAATCAACAAAATAGAAACACAGAAAACAGTCCAAAGAATCAATGAAACAAAAAGTTGGTTCTTGGAGAAAATCAACAAGATCGACAAACCCCTATCCAAACTAACTAAACAACAGAGAGAGAACACGCAAATAAATAAAATCAGAAATGAAAGGGGGGACATAACCACAGACACAGAGGAAATCCAGAGAATCATTAGATCTTACTATAAAAGCCTGTATGCCACAAAACTGGAAAATGCAAAAGAAATGGACATTTTTTTAGATAAGTACCATATACCAAAGCTAAACCAAGACCAGGTGAATGATCTAAATAGACCTGTTAGTCGCGAAGAACTAGAAACTGTTATCAAAAATCTCCCTTCCAAAAAAAGCCCAGGACCAGATGGGTTCAACGCAGAATTCTACCAGAACTTCCAAGAAGAGCTAATACCTATACTCCTTAACGTATTTCACAATATAGAAACAGAAAAGTCATTGCCAAATTCCTTTTATGAAGCTACAGTTACCCTGATACCAAAACCACACAAAGACCCAACCAAGAAAGAGAATTACAGGCCTATCTCACTCATGAATATCGACGCAAAAATTCTCAATAAAATACTGGCAAACCGAATTCAAGAACACATCAGAAAAATTATCCATTATGATCAAGTAGGCTTCATCCCAGAGATGCAGGGCTGGTTCAACATACGCAAATCTATCAATGTAATCCACCATATAAATAGACTGAAAGAAAAAAACCATATGATCATTTCATTAGATGCGGAAAAAGCATTCGACAAAATTCAACACCCCTTTATGATAAAGGTCTTGGAGAGAATAGGGATACAAGGGTCATACCTAAATATAATAAAAGCTATCTACAGCAAACCGACAGCTAACATTAAATTAAATGGAGAAAAACTCAAAGCCATCCCACTAAAATCAGGAACAAGACAAGGATGTCCACTCTCTCCATACCTCTTCAATATAGTGCTTGAAGTTCTAGCAATAGCAATAAGACAACATAAGGGGATCAAGGGGATTCGTATTGGAAAGGAAGAAGTTAAGCTTTCGTTATTTGCAGATGACATGATAGTATACATAAGCGACCCCAAAAATTCTACCAAAGAACTCCTACAGCTGATAAACACCTTTAGTAGCGTGGCTGGATACAAGATCAACTCCAAAAAATCAGTTGCCTTCCTATACACTAAGGATAAGGAAACAGAGAGGGAAATCACAGAAGCATCACCTTTCACGATAGCCACAAAGAGCATAAAATATCTTGGGGTAACCCTGACCAAGGAAGTGAAAGATCTATTTGACAAGAACTTCAAGTCTTTGAAGAAAGAAATAGAGGAGGACACCAGAAAATGGAAGGACCTCCCTTGCTCTTGGATTGGGAGGATCAACATAGTAAAAATGGCAATTCTACCAAAAGCAATCTATAGATTCAATGCAATCCCCATCAAAATCCCATCAAAATTCTTCACAGATCTGGAGAAGACAATAATCAACTTTATATGGAAAAACAAAAAACCCAGGATAGCCAAAACAATCTTATACAATAAAGGAACGTCTGGAGGCATTACCATCCCTGACTTCAAACTCTATTACAGAGCTACAGTATTGAAAACAGCTTGGTATTGGCATAAAAACAGAGAAGTCGACCAATGGAATCGAATAGAAGACCCTGACTTTAACCCACAAACATATGAACACCTGATTTTCGATAAAGGAGCTAAAAGTATACAATGGAAAAAAGAGAGCATCTTCAACAAATTGTGCTGGCAAAACTGGATGTCAATCTGTAGAAGAATGAAAATAGACCCATATCTATCACCATGCACAAAACTCAAGTCCAAGTGGGTGAAAGACCTCAATATCAGTCCAAACACACTGAACCTGATTGAAGAGAAAGTGGGAAGTACTCTACAACACGTGGGCACAGGAGACCACTTCCTACGTATAACCCCAGCAGCACAGACAGTAAGGGCCTCATTGAATAAATGGGACCTCCTGAGACTGAGAAGCTTCTGTAAAGCAAAGGACACTGTTGCTAAGACAGAAAGGCAACCCACTGACTGGGAGAAGATCTTCACCAACCCCACAACTGACAAAGGTCTGATCTCCAAAATATATAAAGAACTCAAGAAACTAGACCGTAAAAGGCTAATCAACCCAATTATAAAATGGGGCACTGAGTTGAACAGAGATCTCTCAACAGAAGAAGTTCAAATGGCCAAAAGACACCTAAGGTCATGCTCAACTTCCTTAGCGATCAGGGAAATGCAAATCAAGACAACTTTAAGATACCATCTTACACCTGTCAGAATGGCGAAAATCAAAAACACCAATGATAGCCTTTGCTGGAGAGGTTGTGGAGAAAGGGGTACACTCATCCATTGCTGGTGGGAATGCAAACTTGTGCAACCACTCTGGAAAGCAGTGTGGAGGTTTCTCAGGAAATTCGGGATCAACCTACCCATGGACCCAGCAATACCACTCTTGGGAATATACCCAAGAGAGGCCTTATCACACAACAAAAGTATATGCTCTACTATGTTTATAGCAGCATTGTTTGTAATAGCCAGAACCTGGAAACAACCTAGATGCCCTTCAATTGAAGAATGGATGAAGAAAGTATGGAATATATACATATTAGAGTACTACTCAGCAGTAAAAAACAAGGACTTCTTGAAGTTTGCAGGCAAATGGATGGAAATAGAAAACACCATCCTGAGTGAGGTAAGCCAGACCCAAAAAGAGGAACATGGGATGTTCTCACTCATATTTGGTTTCTAGCCATAAATAAAGGACATTGAACCTATAATTCGGGTTCTTAGAGAAGCTAAATAAGAAGGAGAACCCAAAGAAAATCATATAGGCATCCTCCTGAATATTAAACTTCATCAGGCGATGAAAGGAGACAGAGACAGAGACCCACATTGGAGCACCGGACTGAAATCTCAAGGTCCAAATCAGGAGCAGAAGGAGAGAGAGCACAAGCAAGGAACTCAGGACCGCGAGGGGTGCACCCATACACTGAGACAATGGGGATGTTCTATCAGGAACTCACCAAGGCCAGCTGGCCTGGGTCTGAAAAAGCCTGGGTCAAAACTGGTCTCGCTGAACATAGCGGACAAGGAGGACTACTGAGACCTCAAGAACAATGGCAACGGGTTTTTGATTCTACTGGACCTATTGGTTTCGTGGGAGCCTAGGCAGTTTCGTGGATGCTCACCTTACTAGACCTGGATGGAGGTGGGTGGTCCTTGGACTTCCCACAGGGCAGAGAACCCTGATTGCTTTTTGGGCTGACGAGGGAGGGGGACTTGATTGGGGGAGGGGGTGAAAGGGGAGGCGGAGGTGGGGAAGAGACAGAAATCTTTAATAAATTAAAAAAAACCTTACTAGTGATATTTTTATTCATGAAACCATCTTCCTATCATGATTTCATTATGTCCTAAGTCTCTTTTAATTGAGGGCTATAAATATTAAAATACTATTTTTTGTATCCTACTAACATGATAAACTGTATTTTCCTTTTCATTTCATATAAAATACATTTAAACTTTTTTTTTAAATGTCATTAACCCTTGTGTTATATAGCAGTGTGGTTTAAATGATAAATATTTGGGGATTTTCTGGTTGTCCTTCTGTTACTGATTTCCGTTTTAATTTCATTGTGTTTTAGTAGTATGGTTTTATTTTTGGTCATTTCTATTTTTAATTTGTGAAGGTGATGGTCTGCTTTTTGTTTGATGAAACGTCCTCTAAATGTTAATTGAATTTATGGGTTAGTGGCAGAAAAAATCATAATATTAAAATTTGTGAGGGTTTAGGGCAAGATTTAAAGAGCCCTGGCCATGTTGAAATATGGAAGGTGGGTCGAAGGCCCAGGAAAGGGGAGCGACGAGAAGCTGTTTAATCTAGCAATGGCTAAGAAGGTCACCAGATGAAGAGTGGCACCAGCAGGGCTGGATGGAGATGAGAGCCCTCTTAGATCCGGAAGAGTGACTTTAGGGGAAGCCGGTTTGACTTGAAACAGTTGAGTCTGTGGGCTGGTGAAGAATGTCAAGGAGATTGAGATTTGCAGGCTGATTCTGAGCACTGCCGTAAAAGTATGCTTTCTACTGCAGTTTTTTTTTTTTTTAAACTAGCTAGCTGTCAAAGTGTATGCTATACACTGTCTGTAGCAATGCTGTTCTAGGAGATGTTGACTTTAACTTATGGCGAATAAGTGATCTGATTCAGGCTATCTGTACAGAAGACTAAGAACACTCTAGACGTAATGTAACTGTTTCAATTGAAGAAGAACAATTCAGTGGTTCTTTCACCTTGCTGTGTGTTGTCCTCCACTGAGAAATTATGTGATGAGTTCAACCAGAATCCAAATGTTTATTTTCTTATTTTGTTTGTACATTTGTCATTGCATTTAGTTACATATATTTATACATATGGTTACAAGTGACTATATATATATGTATGGATATGGTTATAGACATTTCTACTGTATATAATAAGTGTATAAATAAATTAGAATCTCTCTATACAATTATAAAAAGACTGAGTTATTTTTATAATTTAAAAACTCCCATGATTTTAAAGATGCTTCAAAAAAAAATCCATGCTTACCTTCTATAGAAGCTAAGCTTTCAGGACTGGAGAGGTGGCTTAGCAGGTGCTTACTGCTTTTACAGAGGCCCCAGGTTTAGTTTTCAGCACTTACATCAGTTGGTTCATAACAGCCAGGGTATCCAGTGTCTTCTTCTGACCCAAACGGGCACCAGCACACATATGGTGCATATGCACTCACACAGATGCACACACACACACACACACACACACACACACACACACACACACACGTAAATGAAAAAAAATCTTGAAAAGAAAAGGCCGATTTTTAGTTTGTAAATGCTGTTCTGTGTCTCTCTCTTTCTCCCTCTCATCTCTTAGTAAACACACACACACAAACATACATACACATATGCACTTACACATATAGACCTGATATTCACATGTATATGTTTAGGAAAAGTTGAATGTTAGTGATGTGGAAAAGTCCCATCACTATATTTAAATAGGGTACTTTAGAGAAATTTTCTAATGAAATAATTTGGTATATTTTCTGTTAACCTTTTATCTGCCATCACTTTTTCTGTTTTTAATGTTTCACCCCAAGGCTTATATTACCCAATGTGATTTACTACTCACTCCTTTTTCTTACTGTGTTGATTTCATGACTCTGGAACTTCAAGAGCTTGTATTGAAGCTTTGCTCCATCTCAGCAGCTGTCTTTACTACTCTGGAGAGAGTGGTTTGAGTCCTTCTAAGCTCAGTGGAGAGAAGCTGTGAGCTTCCTTCTTCACAAACATCTGTTTCCTGCCTGTGTCAGCAGGATGCTGAGGGAGAACACGCTGCATGGAGGGAGAACGTGGTGAGAGGAGAGGTGCCCTTCTGACAAGATTCCAGTCCTCAAGGGCCTTCTTACCATTTTGATCTTGATATGTTTAGAACATTTTATAAACCATGGCTTACTGGAAAGAAGGCATGGTAAGAAGGCAGATAACCTCAATGACTGCCCAACCCGTGGGGGAAAATCACAAGTTCGTTGCTTCTTTCTTCCATGTATGAAGCGAAACAATAGGATATTATGATGCCTCCTTTCTTTATTGTTCTATGACACTAATTCACTTCTGACTTCCTTCTTACTTCATCGATTTGTATATAACACACACACAATGTAATACACACACATAGTTCACATATACACATATTCTCACACATAAACACATGTGCACACACACATACACTCATACACACACCCCACACACATGCATAGAAACACATGTAGTAGTATTTTATTGTATTGCTCTAGGTTCTCCTAGAGCATGTCTTTATTGGCTGTTTGTTTAAGAACCACCATGAAGCATTAATATCCCACAATACTGAGGACTAGTTATGGAACATTAACTAACTAGGTTGCAAACTCTTAGCAACGAAAAATGTGAAGTTGTGTAACACATACTCAATGATTGAAGGAAGGCAAATCTGAATTTCCTAACAGCATTTGGTTACAAAGAATAAGATGAATAGTCCTGGCACTTCAAGCAAGGTAGGGGATTAAGGAGATGGGAGTAGAAATGTCCACAGAGAACACCCCCTTCACACGCACATCTTTCATGTTTAAAAGATTGGCAGAGGAAGTGGAGTTCTCAAAAGAGACTCGAAGACATGAAGTTTAGAGCAAGACAGAGGAGCCTGCAAACAGGACCTGGAGGGAGAAGCCATCACAAGACAGGAACTGGTCAGCAGTATCAACTGACAGAAGAAGGAGAGAGGCAATGATGAGAAACCCCTTTGTGGCCTTGTCACTTGTAGTCAAATCACCAACTTGGGATTCCGTGGTGGATCTGAAAGAGCGAGTGCTTGGCTTTGTAAACAATACAGGATTCTGTTAGTTCTATTGGTGTTTAAAATGACTTCCGTGAAAGGGATCTCCCATTTCAATGAATAAGACCATATGCTCAGAACAAAATTGTTATTGCTTATTCAGATTAAAAAATGTCAAGACTGGCAAATTTTACCATCACCACCAACATAAAATAACAATTCATTTAAAAACTAGCTGTGGTGGTTTGTGTGCAAAATGTCTTCCATAGTCTTGGGCATGTGAACATTTGGTCCCCAGTTGGTGGTGCCATTAAGGGGAGGTTTGGGAGGTGGGGACTTGCTGCAGGAAGTATGTCACTGGGAATTTGAGAGCTTCAATCCTTTTTACTTGAAGTTCATTCTCTCAGCTTCATGCCTGTGGTTCAGGATGTGAGTTTTCTGGTTTCCTTCTCCAGCTGCCAAGCCCAGCACTCCCTGTCATGCCTGCTCCTTGCTTCCCTGTCATCACCGACTCTAATCCCAAATAAACTCTTTCTGCCTTAAGCAGCCTTTGTCATGGTGTTATACCATAGCCTGAGAAAAGTGGCTAACATGCTAGCCTTCTCATCTTGCATGTAAAATGTGAATTCACTCTTATGTAAAGACGGTTATCACTTGAGGTGGTATAGTTCCTCGCTGGGGCCCACTGGTGGGGAGATCCATGCTTTCCTTCTCTAGGGTCCCCCCAGTTGGCATTGTTTCCAGAAGAAAAAGTCTGTGTTGTCAGAGAACTGAAACTATGGGAATGGTGAATGCTCATCTGAAAATCTATTCATAAAAGCATGTTTCATTGCTCGTGTTTCTGCACATAAATGGCACAGGTGTGACGTAGTCCTTGAGCTGAGTGAGGCTTCTGTGAAGTATTGAATTTAAAGTCCTTACCTGTCAGGCATTGTTTTACAAATTCTGTGCCGTAGACTCTTAGCTTTCCCACTTTTATTTGCAATTTGAACAAACACTACAGAATTTATGTCGTGTGTTCCACTCAACAGGCACGGATTTTGTGATTTTAGTATACCGTATTGTAGGCGCTTCCCTGGATGTCAGCAAGAAGGCCCCATAGCACCTTCTAGAGAGCTAACACAGTGGTGGGGAGTGCAGACAGCTCTCGGAAACACCTTCTTCCATTGTTGAAAACAATTGCTTTAGTTATTCAAGAGCTCATGTGCTCTTTTGGTTTGCTACCATATTCTCTTTTTAAAAGTATCACCTCAGAGTTTGAACGACATTTAACTTGTTTGTCCTTAAAATTGTTTTTTTATATATACAGCTAGAAACTTGTGTCATCTCAATAACTGTAAAATGTTTGTTTTTCCACGGTTTTTTCTCTCTTCATGGATCCTTGCTTGTGAAACTGAATATTGATTTGAAAAGAATCATACTCTATACTCTGAAATTGCCTCTTTTATGCTCCTGATCTTTAACTACAGGAACCCTCCGTTTTCTAATCTGAAAAGAGAAGAAAGGGCCATAGTCTTTCTTCAGCATTATTCAGATGCTAAAGAGGATAAGCCTCTTGGGAGGGGCCTGAAATATGAGACCACACTAGTATTGCATTTTATGAATAATTGATTCAGCTTTAAATCTAGACGCTGTATTTGAAAAGCGAAGCCGAGTCGACGGCATTTAGGATTTTAAGAGCCAGGTGTATAAATATGCTTTCTTCCTTTGGCCTCCCCCAGCACCAGGTACATGGCTTTTTCATGGATTCTAGTTGCTCACTTCTGTATTTCCCAAGTCAGGACTTCCTCAGGAGCAGGTGCTATCTTCTTTGATTGTTAACTAGAGATGCTGACTATCATGTCTCACGTGTTTTGTTCTGAAGCCTACTCACACCATGTATTATCATTTACTATAATTAGTTTTGTGGTCATGAATTACAATTGCTGCAAGGTAAGCTGCTATGCCAAACAGTACCTTCTCCACTTCTGTGTGAGACCAAGCAAGGCAGACCTCTCTGAATATCACTTGCCCTTCCTTCTCATGAATCCTGCATTTTCCTCTGGCCTTACGTATATTGGCTAAATTTTCAGGTGGCTCATCCAATATGACAATGAGGTTATTAAGTTCTCTATTGGATCATTGGCCCTGCAACGCCATTAATGCAGGCGTGTTCTGCTGATTTAAGGCATTGCCTTCCATTAGGAGGCTGTCTTTGACTTCCCCTAAGAATGATACATTTGTCCATGACAGAACCAATTGTTTGCCCTCTGCCCTCTTTTTTTGTTTTTGTTTTTCTTTTTTTATTGTTTTTATTGAGCCATGCTTTTCTCCACTCCCCTCGCTTCCTCCCCTCTCCTCCTCACCCCTCTCCCATGACCCCCAGGCTCCCAATTTACTCAGGAGATTTTTTTTTCTTTTTCAACTTCCTATGTAAGTCCATGTATATCTCTCTTAGGGTCCTCTTTTTGTCTAGTTTCTCTGGGGTTGTGGCCTGTAGGCTGATTTTTTTCTTTGCTTTACATCTAAAAGTTACTTATGAGTGAATACTTATTATATTTGTCTTTCTGGGTCTGGGTTACCTCACTCAGTATGATGCTTTCTAGCTCCATCCATTTGCCTGCAAATTTCAAGATGTCCTTTTTTTCTGCTGTGTAGTGCTCCATTGTGTAAATGTACCACATTTTCATTATCCATTCTTTGATTAAGAGGCATCTAGGTTGCTTCCACGTTCTGTCTCTGCCCATTTTCACTAGCATTGATGGCCTTCAGTCTTGAGTTACTTCTGCTTATGTGAATGAAGGCTTTAAGTTGGTCGTGCCCTGGTACCGTCTCCTGGCAGTTTTATTTGCAGTACTAGACTGCAGTCTCAACACAAACCTAGGTGGCTAGAGAGGACAGCCTTGCGTTTTACTAGTTACCCAAAGACAACTGAGATGCTTCCTCATGCCACGTTTTCTGCTCTGCTGTAGATGCTGACCAGGAACTTCCTACCAGCCCTGTCTCCCAGATGAGCATCCTTTTGAAAGTGTTCCTCTCAGATGTTTAGCACTCCATAGGCCAAGTGGTGTGGTTTGAAGATGAACACTCAGGGAGGTTGCCTCACCCTGGATAGCAGCTGTTATGTGAAAAGTGACTTGTCGCTTGATTTTTTTTTGTAAGTGTAAACACGTTTGCAATGTTCCAAGGGGAATTTTTTTGTGTAAAGGAAACTAGCAACGAGATTTCTATAAAGAACACTCGCCCCCTCCAATCTCGCAGGATGAATAACTACAAATTTATCTGTTCTGTGTGTTTGGAGTTTACAGAGCATCTCTTTCTCTAATAAGATATTCTTTTTTTTCTTTAAACTATTGGTGTTATTGTTCACATTATGGCATTCTGTAAGGTCTGGAGAATCATTTATGATAGCCATACTCGCAGTTTCAAGTGAGTGGGTTTATTAAGTACATAGCAAGCAACAGTAAAAGAACAAATAACAAACAAGAGACAGATAGAAGCAGTGGATAGATGGCAAAACATCACCGAATCCGGAATTTATAATGTCTGCAGAAATGACTAGCGTTGTCTGACTGAGAGAGCAAACAAAGGTAATGCCATCAAATCAGGGGCTTACAGACATCCAGCGGAAAGCAGCTGGGGGAGTGGAGTCAGTCAGCTAGAGTTCCCAATCAAACTTTCTCTACGTAGATGAATGCTGAGCTTCTTACGCCCACCGTAGGCGTTTTTATACTGTGAGGTGAGCACCAGCGATGCCTACGGGCGCTATTTACTTCTAGCTGTTCTAAAGGACACGGTGCTTTAATGTCCTGAGCTGCTTGCTGCTTTCCACCATTCTTAGGGGTGGTCAGCCTGACCCAGGACGGGGGAGGGGGGCGTTATGGTGACACTTGACACAAACATGCTTGAGTCACAGAGGGCCTCTTCACTCTCAGGGTTTGCTTTCCCCTGCCTGAATAGCACGTGGCAATTTACTAACACAATGTATATTTCCTCTAACCATAAACCTGCGTTAACTGATTAAAATCCTAAAGTCTCTCCCTTTCTTCTACATAGAAATGTGACACAAATATGACCCAGAATTATTCTTCCACATGAAGCATGGGAAGGAAGTCCAATTAAATCAGAGTATGGAAGGGGGGACTTGAGAAGCAAGGAAGCCTGAAGAGTTAAAAGTTGTATTTGCCAAAATATTTGCAGATCTTGATAGGAACAATTTAGGGATGGTTTCATCTCTACTTATAGCTGGTGAAAAAGAAAACAAAAACAAGAGAAACCTCACAACTTGAAACTGTAATGATTTACCATTTCTTCAGCACAGTTAGCATCATTGCTTTTTTGTGCTTGGTAATCTGTGTTTCATCTACCCAGGGGAATCTGTTCAAAGTCAAAGACTATTTTTCTGACTGGTCTTTGTGCCAGAGAGCAGTGATGTTTCTAGTAAGAACACAGAAACTACCTTGCAAGCTCATTTAATCCTTACACACTCTAAAGCTCTCTTTTCTTCTTGATACTCATTTTGTTTTCTGTGACGACTAATTTTTTTTTCTCGGACAGGTAGCACGGTTTTATAATTTTGGCCCTTAGACATCCTGTTGGATTTTGGTAGACCCAGACAGTAAGAGTCTTAGTGGGAGGACCCTGACAGATGACTACTGCCCAGCTAACTGAAATTAGAGCCATGTTGTGGCTGAGCACAACTTCCCCTGACAGAATCCGATTTGTCTCCTTTCAGCTGCAGATTGCAGAGAAACTGAACAATGCAAACAAAACCTAAACACAAGCATCAACTGTGTCTCCTTCAAAGAACAAGACTGCTGCGGAGTGAAATGCTCTAGGCTTGCCAGCAGCACAGACACACGGATTGAGTTCTTTATGAGACCACAAAACCCAGTTATCAAACGATAGGGTTCTGGACTCAGTTTTTGGCAAGCTGCCTGGTGTTATTGAGAGCAATTGCAACTCCTCATGAGGATACTATTCTTTATTCGTCTTGCTAGGCATAGTGATAAAGTCAATTAACCATGAGATGTTTGTCCCAGAGGAAACCGTCCTCCCACCCCATGAATTTCTCATTGTTATTAAGTCATTGCAGAAAAAGAGAATATTTAAATACAGTTCGGTGCAGGATAGTTTTAGGTCAACTTAACATAAGTTAGAATCATTTTGGAAGAGGGAATCTCACTTGAGAACGTGCCCCCATTAGACTGGACTGCAGGAAAGCCTGTGGTACATTTTCTTGATGTGGGATGTCCCAGCTCACTGTGGCTTTTGGTCCTAGGTGATATAACAAAGAAGTATGGGCAAGGCATGAGGAGCAAGTCAGTAAGCAGCACTCCTCCATGGTCTCTGTATCAACTTCTGCCTCCAGATTTCTTCTCCAATTTTCCTTCATGATATGCTCTGATGTGGAATAAGCTGAAACACTTCCTCCCCAGGTTGCTTTTGGTCATGGTGTTTTGTCACAACAATAGAAACCTAACTAAGACACATTCTTTACAGGTAGTATTAGTATGACTTCATACAAGAAGGCTTAAAAGATGATGATGGGATATATGAACAAATACGAATCTTATAAACAGTATGGGGGAAAATCAGTTAGCGTCTTTCCCTCCATGTCAAATATCAAAATGAATCTCAGCTACGTAAAAGAGCTAAATGTCAAATTAAATATGAACATCTAGAGAAGAAAATGCAGTTGATTATTAAACTAATGGGAAAGATTCTTAAGCCTGAAGACAACAGAAGAAGCGAAGCAAAGAAAGTTGTCCTGGTTGGTGCTCTGGGAGGATGGTCTGTGACAGGTGTGATTGGCAGAGTCTCTGGGCTGTGGATGTATTGTTGCTGTGCCTTTCAGAGGGCAATTCCCACAGCATTGCTACTGAACTGTGTAAAAGCAACGTGTGTTCCCTGGATAGTGACTGGAGAAGTGCATTCTAATTTAGTGGTTTAAAAATCACTGGAGCAACACAAATTACATTTCAATACATTATATATAATGTGTGCTATAATTACAAACTATCCTTTAAAACCCTTAATTTGGTCCTTCTATAATTTCTTAATTTTCTTATTAAATAACTTATTACAAGTCAGTATTTATGAAATTATAATAATGAAAAGCAAGATCGGAGGCGGGGGGAGAAAGGAATGGAAGCGCAATGGGAAAGGGAAGGAAACGTAAGGAAGACATTACATAGGGGACTAGGAGGAGATTCTGACACCAGCATGCTTTGGAAAAGCGGATGATTAGGGAATAAGGAAGCAGGGGAGATGAAAGGTAACAGGAGACAAAGGAGTGGTCTGGGCAGGGCTTGATCCTTCTTCTCAGTTCTTGACATCAAGGTGGACTCGGGCTCAAAGCCAGATCACCCCTCCACCTAAAAAATGTGCTTCAACACCTGAAGGCGCTTGTTTCTTTTTTCCTGTTCCAATATCCTGCATGAATCTGCTTTCCCTTGCAGATAGATATCATTTATTCATGTGTGTTCAAAAAGACAGAAGTTTTAAGAGCTAAACACATATATTAATTATCAAAGCTATCATGATGTCCATGACCTAGGCTTATGAGTTCCTCCTAGTTATCCCTTCCTGGACCATGCTGATGAACCTTTTCTCAGCATAGACTCTCCATGGACTTAAACCAGGTTTGCAGCTGGGAAGCAGAGAGGGAAAGAGACGCGAGGAAGGGAAGAGAGAGAGAAAGAGAGAGCTAAAGGAAGAGGAGGAGAAGAAGAGAAAAAGAAACAGGTATAGATGTCAGAGAATGGCTCTTGGGGAGTCACTTCTATCCTGTCACTTGGTGTGCTCTGGGGGGTTGAACTTAGGTCATCAGGTCTGTGCACAAGTGACTTGCTTGCTGAGTCACCCCACCAGCCTATGTCCTTAATTTTGTTCCTATGTTTTCAGTAGGCAAATGCTATTGGCTAGGATTTTCAGGATGGCTGAAAGAAGCAGAAGTAAAATAAGATGCAGGAACATTTAGTCTGAACAAAAGGGTTGAGCATTATTGACTGATGTTTTCCTAGTCTACAAAAGCAGCTGTGCCCAAGAAGGCAGCTAATACTCTTTCTCTAGAATTGAGTAACTGGCCCATATCAAGAGTCAACTCAGTGACTCTTCCTGTTTCTTTCAAGCCTACTGTGTGTGTTTGGATTTGCTTCCTCTGGCTGTTCACCCCGTGACACTTTCCAATGTACTGATCTCTAATGAATACCTCTCTCTCATGGTAGTCTTTTTGATTTCTTAAGCATGGCTTGTTTTGAAACTTCAAGACTGTGGGTCTTTAGTTGTGGCAGTGCTTTGATCCCAAGCCAAAACTTTTCTTTTGAAAGAATCATCTTGTATAAATATATTAAACTGTCGTTGGGATCCTCCCTTTGCTGACATGGTGGAGACACAGGGCCTGCCCTTCCAGGAATAAAGATTCCCAAGAATCCCAGATTGGCCTCCTGCCCTGAAGACTACAGTGGGTGTTGGACCCAAGAAGCTTAAGTGCTGCGTTTTATCTACTCAGTAAAGGCAGGGCAGGTCAGATGGATGAATTCTGTTAGGTCTTATACAAGGAAAAAGTTGTAAGCTAGGAATTAAGGGAGAGAAATTCAGGATCTAATTTATGGTTCTTGGTACTTTGTAGGAAGAAAATATGGCTTTGTTGACTAGAAAATCAAAAGACCCAATACTTGGAAAAGTTATCTGAGTGTGTAACTGATAACAATACAGCCAATGTTTCAAATGACTGAGAATGAAATATGAGTTCTAATCATCCTCAGAGTTTGAGGTCTTTACGATTACTTGGGTTTGTGCTCTGAAACTTTAGTAGTTGGCCTCCTTCTTCGAATTTCCTCTAACACTGGAATTGCTAATATCTCTGCTTTCTATGTCATCAGCTAGCATACACGCGAAAGGATAGAGTTTTAAAGAGCTTTGCCACATCTTAGCAACCAAACTACTTAGTATCCTATTTTGATACTAGTTAACGTTACATCTGACATAAGTGAGTTTTTTTTTTAAAAAGAAGTTAAAATAAGTTAAAAAAAACTAGATAAATTTGATTTCTATGAATGGATTGGACATGCATGTTGTAAAATAGAAATGCTCGATTATAAAATTTTTAGAAACATGACATTAAATATGAACCACCAATCATCTTAATCTTGAAGTTTAAGCTATGTGGATGGTAAACAGGACAAAGGAGACAGTCAGAAACTCAATGAATGACTTCCGTGTTGTCTCTTAGTGGACACTTAAACAGATAGTAAATGGCAAAAATACCATTGTTTTCCCAATACCAAAGTTTGCCAGTGGTTTCTGATGATAAAGTAGAGAAACAGTTTGATTCCTAAAGCACATTTTATTGAGACATACTACTGTAGCACTAAGGCCACATTTGATATTTAACTCATGCTTATAATGTTTGTGGATCCATGGAATATTTTTCAGATGTCTATCACATCCTGATTCATTTGTATACTTCAGTATGTCAAGTGCAATTCCATAATTGAAAATCTCCAAAAAGCAATTCACATATAAATATAAACACATTTTGGGTGCATTCTTGCATTATCAAAAGCAAAAAATAAAACATTAAGTAAAAAGAAGCTATTTTGGATGCCAATCTCATTGTCTATCTCAAGCTGAATTGCTTTTTAGAAGTTGCCCTTTTCTCATTCAGGCAATAAATTTTCATTTTTGAAACCTGGAAAGAGACTTGGAAGCATGGATGATTTGAAATAGGAGGAGAATATAGGTCCCCTACCTGGATCTCTTGAACAGTTAATATAATTCTCTGCCTACTCCTCTATTTGCATTTCAAGCATTTTATTTAGTTATTTAATTTTTGCTTTTATTTTAGAAACAAGGTCTCATTATGTAGCTGAAGATGGCCTTGAACTTTGAATATCTGTGCTTTAGCAAGGGATCTTGTTGGGATTATAGACACATACCCCATGCTTGCTTTTACATTTTTTATTATTAATAATTAAATTTATTCATTTACATCCTGACTGAACTTTTTCCTTCTTCCCTCCTCCCATCCACTCCCCCACCTTCTCCCACCCCCACCCACTCCTTCTCTGTTTCTGTTCAGAAAGGAGCAGTCTTCCCATGGGTGTCAACAAAGCATGGCCTATCAAGCTGAGGTAGGACTAAGTTCTTCCCTTGTATTGTTGTGGTCTGAAGCTGCAAATCAACCCAAGCATATATTAGAGGTTACCTCAGGGCAAGATTTAATGCAGGGCAGCACAAGAGAAGGAGGAAGGGAAGGGGGCCGATTGATCAGGGCCACAGACCAGACACAGGAGCTGAACTATGACCCTGAATGTCAATTGAAGCAAATATTTAAGCACAACAATCACAAACATTAGCTGCTAAGTTACAATTTTTACCAATCAGAATTTAGAGATTTAGGGGCTTCCTTGAATGTTCCATCATTGTCAATCGACATACAAGGCAAGCTTTTCAGTCCGACCAATCAGATTCATTTGCTCTTTCTGTTGTTGAGAACAGCCATGATATTTCTAGACTAAAGATACATAGCAATTATTTCTATGGTGTAGGGAGGAAGTGGGTCAGCTATCGGAAGATTCTCAGCTCCCTTAAGGTTTGGGAACCTGAACTTTGTTTGTTACAGGTTAAATGGAGTCTGAAGTCTAAATGGCAACACTTAGGACAAGGTGCTTTTGCCTGTTACCAACATTATTAAGGCTGGGCAAGGCAACTTAGTATGAGGAATAGATTCCTGAAACCAACCAAAGCGTTAGGGATGAGCCCTTCTTCCACCATTAGGAGTCTCACAAGTAGATCAAGTTAGACAACTGTCACACATAGGTAGAGGGTCTAGGTTGGTACCAAGCAGGCTCTCTAGCTGTCAGTCCAGAGACTGTGAGCTCCTTGAGCCTTGGTTAGTGGTTTTTGTGGGTTCCTTTGTGATGATCTTGACGCCCTGGCTCATACAATCCTTCCTCCCTCTCTTCAACAGTATTCTCCTAGCTGGGCCCAGTGTTTGGCTGTGAATCTCCGCATCTGTTTCTGTCAGTCATTGGGTAGAGGCTCTCTGATGACAATTGGGATAGTTACCAATTGGATCACAGGAGATGGCCCGTTCAGGCTACCTATCCACTATTCCTGGGAGTCTTAGCTAGGGTCATCTTTGCAGATTCGTGGGAGTTTCTCTTGCACCAGGTTTCTACCTGGCCCCAAAATGCTGCTTTTACATTTTAAAGTATATATTTATATTAAATTTTAAATTCTTTTGGAAACTGCAAAGAAAATTTGAATGTAGAAACTTGTTTTGAGATTAGAAGCTGCTACCCCAAGTAAACCCTGGATCAGATAAATAATAGTTACAATTAATTATATAGGCTATTTTTGGGGGTGTGATCTTAGTGGGAAAGACGGGTTTATCAAATACTTCAGTGTTTGGAGGTGTTAAAAGCAATGAAAATGAGGTCTGAGGCGGTTATTTTCCATCAAATCCCCTGTCCTTTCCCCTTTATGAGTCTAGCAGAGAAAGTAAACTCTAAATCTATCAGGTTTGTGAGGGAAGACCCAGATATTAGAATGGAGGGTTAGTTTTCTCTGCCCACGTCTTTGCCAGTTTCTAGTAACTGTGGCAATGATCCCGTTGACAAGACACCTCTGGTTCTATGAATGGGCTTGAGTTTTTGAGTTTTTGATCAGGGAACTTGTGGTCCTTCTCAGGTGCATCCAAGTGTCTTGGGACTTGATATACACACCTGAACTGCAGAAGCCTAGATTTTACCCATCCACGTGGGGAAAACTACTCTCCTCAGAGCCTCACCTGTGGGTTGGTTTTCAGGAAGCTTATAAGCTGCCGTGGAACTGTCACCCTTCACACAGGGAAGGGAATGCAGCAATGTGGTTTTAAAATCCACGAGGAAAGGGAAATGTGTCACGCGTCCCTGGCATTCTCTTCTTCATTCAGCACCATGAGGATCAAATAAACCTGCTGCTGGTTGCTAAGGATGCCAGGCACACAGTGGAAGACTTGATTTACCAACAGCTATTGGAATCCCAACCTCACATTCCTTAAGAAAAGTTCTCTGGGCAAGATTAGTGAAAAGCAACAAAATTCCTGGTGGTGGACTGAGGAGACTTGTGGATACTGAAAGACAGAGGAAATCAGTGTGGCTCAGTGAGGTGCATTTGCCAAGTGGGACTGTGGATTGATAGACTTGAATATTAATAGGCTTTGAAGCTTTTGTATTCCTTTATTGACTGGTTAGCAATACAGACCTTTCTAGGTCAAACCCGATTTGAATGGTGTGGGAGGTCCTTCTGTCTATGTGTTGCTTTTATGGGTTAATGAATAAAGAAACTGGCTTGGCCTATAGCATGGGAGAAGGAAGGTGGAATCAGAGAGAAGCCATGGAGCGCCACTGGAGACAGATGCCAGAACTTTAGCCAGTAAGCCACAGCCACGTGGTGATACACAGATTAATAAAATTGTTTAAAATTTTATGTAAGAGTTAGTCAATAAGGAGTTAATTGGCCAAACACTGATTGAATAATATAGTTTCTGTGTGATTATTTTGGGAGGCTGAGCAGCCGGGAACCAACAAGCGGCCTCCCCGCAACAGATTTGACTGCAGTTAGCCCCATCTGAGTGGTAGAACACAGCACTGGGATGGAGGGAGGACTTGGGAGCACACATAGAACTGATAACACCGTTTTTGAGCTACCTATATCTAGTTCAGTTCTTTAAACATTATTCTGGTTGCTTTGAGGATGAAGCTTCAGCTGAGGCCTGTCTGCAGCCTTTTATTCCTAGTCCTCTCTGAGGAGAAGGAGACGTCAACACAAGCTCCCGCAGGTGGATGTCTAGTTGGAAGTTGGCACCTTTGATTTATTTGACATTAATCTTTATCTCATTCGAGATACCTGTGTGCTTAAAAACATTTCAAGGGAGTAACTGTGTGCTGAATTCCTTTCAGAGGCAATGGAAGAGTTTCAGAAGTGGCTGCAGTGACATTGTACACCCGCACGCACACTAATACCATTTCCTTGTCCATCTTAGACGAGCAAATTATTTGTCAGGAGGCTTACCTCTCAGGAGGGCTGCTGGAAAAGACAGCTACAGACGAAGAGGGAGCAGGGAAATAAAACGACTGGAAAATCTTTTCAGTCAGCACATTATGAAGTTTCCCCAAGTTCCTCTCCTATTTCCCCTCTTTTTTCCTTCCTCCTTCCTCTTCTCCCGCTCCCGCCTTTTGTCCCCCCTTTCTCCCTTCTCTATCCGCCCCTTTCTCCGTTTCTCTCTCAGCCTTCCCCATTCCTCCTTCCTCCTCTCTGATAAGAACCCTATACCTAGAACAGATGTCATGACTCATGATGTTTTCTTGACCTTCCTACCAATTCAAACTCATCTAGCTAACATAAAAATATATAAACCATCCATCGGGAAAACAGGCTAACTATAGACCACGTAGTTTTCCAGAGAGAACCCAAGGATGCCTTCTTGGAAAAACTAGCAAGAACAATCTATGATCAGGACCAGACACAAAGACTTATCCCAGGAACTGTCCCACTAAAGAAGCTTCAATTTGATGGGCTTCATCTTTAAAGTAATTTATATCCACAGTATTGTTAAAATTATAGAGAAATTATGGGGAAATTGGTGACTCCTAACAGCAGAGTATAAATAGAAAAAATAAGCAGTTTGAGATAAATTTCCAGCAATGACATTAAACTGTTCAAATCCTACCGGTAAATATATATTTACAAATATATATATATATACAAAATTTAACCATTAAGTACCATAATCATAACACATAAAACTTTTTGGTTTTCCCACATCTCTTATTTCCCCTCTCATTCCCTCCGCTCTCCTCTTTTGTTTTTCTTTCTATATCTCCCCTATCTTCCCCTTCTCCTTTTTTCTCTTTCTTTCTTTCTTTCTTTCTTTCTTTCTTTCTTTCTTTCTTTCTTTCTTTCTTTCTTCCTTTCTTTCTTTCGAAAGGCTCTGGCTATATAGCCCAGTCTGTTCTAGAACTCCTAATACTCCTGCCACAGCTTAAGAACCTAGCTATAACCATAGTTGCCACATCCTCATGTGCTTTGTTGGTGATGCTTTTGAATTCCACTTTAAGCTCAACCCCTGAGCTATTGACCAAGTGCTTCTATTTTTATTGAGGAAGAAACTGGGGTCCAGAAACCCTTTCCTTCAGTGTTGAAATATGGACTCTTTTTCTAGGCTTAGTGGTTTATCTCACAAGCTTTGCAGCCATGTCTCTCTATTCCAGGGGAAATCAGTTACGTTCCCTAATGTTTCCAGTACAACATAAGAGCTCTCCCCTCACATTTCCAGGAGAATGGGAGTCAGAGCAAAGGACCAAAGGAAAACTGTCGTTTGTCTGGCGTGGTCTTCTAAATGACCGCTGAGCTTTCAGAATTCATATAAAAAATGTAAACGTTCAGTCAGGGGATTGTGACATACTGCAATACAAATATCAAAAACGCCACCTAGTCAGAACCCAAACTTGTTCTATTTAACCTATCAACAAGTATTTACTGACTACTTGAGACTTAGCAAAGGGTCACAGAGCCGAATTTACCATTGTTGTCCAGCTTTTTTTTTTTTTTTATGTGTACTGCCCTTTTGGAGGCTCACTCTTTTTTTATGGAATGACACCAGACAGATTAATAGAGAATTCCTAGTCCTTTCCACCCAGGTGTGTCCCCTATTCCTCCCTTTCTCTCCAAATCAGACAGATTCCCCATCTTGGTGGGCCTTAGCTGTAACTTCACTTCTGGCCGCTGGGGATGTTTGGATGTTGAAACTCCTTAACAGTCAGTGGGATTTGGGAAAGGAGCTAGTCCAAAACAGAGGTTATCAGTTTTTGACTTGTTTCCCAATCCCTTGCATTATATCAGAAATTTAAAACACAGATTTCTGGACCCCATTTTCCAGAATTTTTAATTCACTTAGCTTAGGATATAGTCATAATTTAAGTTTTCAAGTGATAGTGTAGAATAATGTTTGTAGATCACTGGCTTGGAATATCTGAAGTTTGCTATGAAAGTATATTGCCTAATGCTAAATGGTAGCCGAACAGAGTTTTGCTTACTGACTAAAAATAGTATATTATATTAAAGCAAAACCATTAAATTATTTAATTGATATATTTATTAACTTATAGGAATGAGGTCAAACCCTAGGCCTTGCACATGCTAGGTGAATATTCCACCACTGAGCTAGATCCTTGGCTCCTAATATTCTAAATAAAAATTTTGGTTAATAGTCAGTACTGCTACTACCACTATTATTATTGAAAATCTATGTATGCAGTACGACAAAACAAAAAATCAAAATGGTAAGGTGAAAATCAGATGGAGGGATTCAGTTGGTGAGTCTGATTATTAGAAAATATATCTGAAGATGTGGCTACAGGCAGGCAAAAGAGGCTCAGGGCAAGGCTTCTGATCCCAGGACTTTTCGGATGGCTGGCTTTCCTAAGAGAGAATTAACATTCACTGCACCATCAGTCAGTCCCACTTCTAGGCCCCTGTTAATCTCCCTCTTCACAGGTAGAGGAGATCAATTGTGCTGAGATGAGGCGTTGGCACAGCAGATAATTTAAGCAAGAACAAATGCAGCGTCTGTAACACTAGCACACTGGGGCAAAGAAAAGGTTTGTTTTATGCTTTCTTTTTCTTTTTTAAAAAGCCAAAAGATAATTCTAGTAGGGAGAAGAGAGTTAAGAAAATAACTCATATGAAATCAGAGTCCTTAATCCCTCAGCAGCTAGAGTCTTGAGACTAAAGAGACAACCAACCACAGCAATCAAAGTTTGACAATTCTTTCCACTTGTTCCAAACATTCTCCAGGTGTTCGTCATAGTATCCATCGGTGGTAACAGGCTCAACATGCAAACGGATCCACGTAAAGGCCTGTCTCAGCCATCCAGGTCCACAGTCTGGGACACCCCTCATCTGCCCTGAGCATCATTCAGGATACCCACTGATAAGGAAAGACTTAAGTGTGCAGAGAGGAGGGGAGGTATAGGTCACAGGGATCACAGAAGGCAAAAGGACAATGAGTTGTGTGGGTGACACCTGAGCCCACACATATGATAGCATTCCTGGGTCTTCTGTCCTGAAATGAAAGAAAACATTATCATACCATCCTTGTGGTTCTTAGGCTTCTCACACCTTTAATAATTAGTTATTTAGGTGGCTAGTTCCCGAACCAAACTCTTTTCTTTACAAAGTCCTTATTTTTAAGAGCATACATGCTGCCTTTGATTCCTTTAGCATCCGTGGCCACGGGCCTAGCAGAGACTGGGGCAAGGACTCCTGCTGCAAGTTTATCATTGACACTTTGTCCAGTGAGGATGGGATGAAGTAGAATGGCTAGCACGGTACTCAAGGTGAGTTGTAGGTCAAGACTCCACGCTGGTCTCCAGGTCAGAGGAAGTAGAAGAGAGGGAGAACAAAGGAGGGGAATGAGTAGGAGGTAAAGTCCCATGGCTTTGGAATGCAAGACTTTGAACTTGGATTTAGTAAGTTTCATAATACATGGCATTTTTCCCGTGGCAAAAGTAAAAACTGGTGGCTTGTGTTTAGGGGAATGAATAGCAGAGCAGACTTTGGACAGCCAGTGCCTAACTCATAAGGGAGTGTCCAATGCTTCATTCTATCATGAGTTAAATGAGGGCACTCTACCCCCACATGTCAGCATGTTTCTTGAAAACATGGAGCACAATCAGTTGACCTCAGCTGATATTCTCTTCTGCTTTAGATTCATGACCTCCTTGTCTCATCTCCAAGGGCACTCATTGAATGGTTTTGAGTTTCAATGATCAAAACCCCGAGTTCAAAAGGCAAGGTCAGTGTCACCGCGTAACATTTCACCAACAAGATCCATTTGTTTCTAATGCTTGAAAAAGTTCCCCGGAGAAGTTAGCAGAGTCTTAGTTTCTATAAGTGACTGCCTGGCACATCTGATACCCTCATACCACTTTTCATCTTAGCTAATCTCTCCGAGAGATTACTTTACAGTCCATTTGCTCGAGCAGAAGCTACAACGCCCTCAGTCTGTATGTGTTGAGGGCAAACGTGAATATTGAAAGCACAGGGTAAAATAGAGTTTATTATTCTTGCTGTTGTTCTGTACTATATTCCTTGGGCTATATATTTATGAACAAGAGACAGAGTGCCTTATGTGGTTTCATGGTTATTTTGTCCACTCCTCACCAGTCTTGGAAAGAAAGCAATCCTATAGTGACATTTATGCAACAAATCTTTGTCCCCATTGTATTTTAGCAGCCATACTTGGGGATCTACTTATTTCTTTGGGAATAACTGGTTTTAGTCAAGTTCAAGTGAGAGATGAGATGCTTTCACCCAGGGCACGCTATTCACAAGAGCACACTAATCGCTCTTTATCAAACTTTATGCAAATAAAGCCAAATCAGATTTATTAAGGTGATGAAAGAGAAAAGGGACTTTTTAATGGATAGCGACGCCGTGTATTATCTAAATGTAAGGCAGATGTAATGATGCATTAGAAATGCCGAGAAAATTTAATCAGTGTAGAAAAAATATAATGAAATGGTTGTTTAAACACTGTAAAGCTAATGTTAGAGTAATTGCTTCCCTTTGAGCAGGCGCTGTCTGATTAGTCATCCTGCCTGCAACATCTGGCCCTTTGATCCATTTTGATTTTAATGTAATTTCTAAACTTTTAAATTTAAATTTTAGAATGCATGGCTAAGTGGAGCTCTACTGTAGGAGACAGTTTCTGCTACCCCATGACACAGTTAAATTGTTCCCGAACTTACTCCCATGCTCCATGCTTACTTAGTTCTCTGACATGAAATTCAGGGTGATATACTGTCAGATTAAATGATAAGTGCTTAAGATATCGTGGGCTAGGCATGGTGACTCACGTCTGTGATTCTGGAACTCAGGAGGCTGAGGCAGAAGGATTTTGAGTTTCGTGGGTTTTCAGGGCTTGACACACTGTCTGAGGAGCGTTTAGCAATGATAGGTTCTATTCAGCTGTAGAACTGGTTCCTTATACTACTAATCCCACTAGAGAGACCCATCCTTACCTTTATGTTTCTCCAAGACCACTCCTAATATATATCTCAGGATTTATTAAATGAAATTTAAAGTTATAAGTGTAGCCAAATCATTGAGAATGCTGTAGTTACTTAGTCCTTGAGGCTGGTTGCCTCAACAGTTGGAGTACTCTGAAAATAGCTGTCTCTCACTGTAGGGATGGGGGCAGGTGCACAGTTGGTAGTAACTCAGTCCACAAAGTAAGGTGCTTTAGTAGTCCAAATCTGGTGCTAGGAGTCTAGAAAATTCCCAAAGAGGGGCTGATCCCTAATCCACGACGGAAGTCTAGAAACACTGGCTTTGCTAGCAGTGAAGGAATTAGCAGTGAAGGAATTAGCAGTGAAGGAATTAGCAGTGAAGGAATTAGCAGCGGTAGCAACAACAGCATAGCAAACAACCTGGGTAGTAAGAAAAAAGGCCAAGTCAGCGAAAGGCAAGAATAATCTGTCTTCTGATTATGTACTTGGGTTGCTACTTGAAAGTGCCACCCATAGATGAGGTGGGCCTTTCTACACCAGTCAAAGACTATCATGACAGCCCTTTAGTGGAGGCTCCCTTCTCAGGCGATTCTGATTTGTAGAAAGTGACATTAAAATCCATTGTAATAAGGGCACTGAGCTTAAGTTTCAGAGAAAATTTGGGTATCAGTCACTCCATCCAGTTGCTTTGTGTCTCTTTACCATTTTAATGTCCAAGTTTTAGTAGCAGTGGGATGGTGATATTCTTCCTCAACAAAGATCCACCTCCTGAGGGTCCCATAGCTCCCAGACAGTGGCACCAACCGTCAAACAAGTGCTCATTCATACATGGGAATCTGTGGGGGACATTCCGCATTCACAGAACCGCTAAGAATATGCTCAAGTACCAGTTTCTTAGAAGGATAAAAATAATTAAAATAGAAGGATCTGGAGAGTAAAGCTAATTAACTATTTTTTTTTTAAATACATCTTGTGATGTGATTGTGCCTCATGGAGCAGCGGCAGAGACATCTGAGTGGATGTCATCCTATGAGGAGATAAACTTTGATTCTCTTCTGGAGAAGGACTCAGAATGACTTTGATCTACCCTCCCTTTTGTTTAGATATTGATCCAAGTTGGAGAAATATTAATTTCTAATTTTAAAGAGAATCCCCAAATACCTTAGAATCCGGGAAAGTAAAGAATTAGCTCAGAAGAAACTGGGATGTGAAGGCAGAGGTGGGAGTGGGAGGGTGGGTGGGAAGCTTCCTCTCCCCCCTACCCTCCTCAAGGGAAGCACAAAAATCTTCAGAATCATAGATCATTTGGAACTGGGGTGATCTTTGGAGTTTATCCAGTTTGCTTCCCTGATGCTTCTGCTGAGGAAGTTGGAAGGTCAGAGGGTGATAAATCTCCTCCGGGTCACACAGCTTGATTTTGTGCCAATCTGATTCTGCTGCTGCACAGAAACTCTGTATCCAGGAGGCCAGGGTAGAACTTCCATGGTGAAAGCCAGAACCAGAGAAGCAGCCAAGCCACAGAATGAAGCCACTCAGAACAGATCCAGAGGACTTCATGCAATTATACCCAGGAAAGTAGCTTTCTGTGGTAGGGAGCAGATGGTGGGAACTCAGATGATAGGGTGTACCTTAGTCTTCTCCACCTGCAAATCATTGACACGTGCACACTTTATCAGGGTCTCTTTAGGAAGTAGTTTATACACTAAAACATAGTTAGAACGCAATGCTTGAGTGAGTTACCTATTTCTAGACTGATTCTAAGTTCATGTTATTGAAACAAGAAACTGCCAGATTTTAGGTCTTTGTCCCCTGTTAGGAATTTATTTCTTTTTCTTAATTATTGAAGGTAGCAAATATTTTGTCTGATATGGTTTCCCTTCCGAAAGGTATCTTGTCAACTGGCCTATTACTGGTGCCTGAATATGACCAAACAGAGAGCCTTCCCTTTGACATATCTGTTTTACGGCTGGAAGGGGTAAAGAAAGGAAAGGTGGGCAAGGGAAAATTATTTTTACATACTTCCCAAGCTACCCTCTGTCCTCTCCCAGGAAGGATGTCTTTAGGCACTGTAAGATCAATTTTGTTCTATTTCCAATACTAAAACAGGTTTGAGTTTTTCAGCTGGCAGATTTAAGTGGGACCTTTTTGATATCACACATCATAGTGTATATATTTTATGTGTGATCTTTTGTGTGTTTCCGCTGTCAGTAGAATATTTAAAAGTTAAGTTACCAGATGCCACGAAGACCTGAGAATCAAAGCATCATTCAGCATTTTCACTCTTGGCTAAAAATGCATCCTACCTTCAAAGCCGGCATCGGACTGCCAAGCACCTTTAATAGAAATCCCTTTTGCCTTTTCAACTAATGATACCTCTTAGGGTGGAGTCTGGCTAGAGGCTGCATGACAAGTGCTAGTTCCAAGAAGCACAGGCTTCTGAACAGTCCCACCTCGGGTTTCACACAGGGTATTTGAATGCTGTTCATTCCACACCCAGCTTCAGGTTGCAGTGTCTCTAAAACCCAAGAGCTCTAATTCAGAGCATTAAACTCTGAAACTGCTCATCCGTTGTAGAAATACTTCTCACGACATTTAGCAGATATGCAGTTGTGTGCTGGGGTTTGTGTGGTGGGAAATGGGGCAGGAGGAGACCTTTCTTGTTCTGAGTTACTCGTGCTTAGCATTCCTAGTGCCAACCATGGCCACCTCCCTCAGAGACATGACCTTTCCTTCTGCCCCTTTAAAAGTGATAATTTGAATGGAGCATTCCGAGTTTGAGTGTTGCCCATGCTATGGCTATGACTCTCCTTGGGGTAACTGATGCTGTCATTTTTTTTTCTGGGCCTGTAGCACGCTTTCCGACCAAGTGGCTGGAGTGATTCTGACATAAGGGTAGTGCATTTGTGGAGCTGTCTGTTCACATCACTCTTCTGCTTGGAGAAGCATCTCACACCCTGTAAAAATGTGTTCTTTTCTGTGCCTTATTGGATCCTTCACCTCTAAGGAGGTATGGGTCTCAGTTTCCCTCATTCTCATTTGATAGATGCTTATACTGGGGTTAGGAGGTTGAAGCGATTTGTAAAAGATCTTCTGGTTATTAGACAGCCGAAGGTTCTAGATCACACGTCTCGTGATAGCTATACTCCCTCATGTTGTGGTGCTTAAAGGCCATCATTCCAAATGAAGGATGCAGGAGAAATGGTCAAACAGCTGACAATCATTTTCTCACCCACCTTTTCTTCCTTTATCCCACAGTATGCCAAAGTATGCTGCTTTTAACTTCTGAGAGGAGCAGGGTGCAGCAGAAGCACCACGGGAACCTGGTATTTCTCTAAACCAGGATCCTCTCATACTTTCTCGCATCAGCCATGGAAGTGGCCCCTTCTCTAGTCATCTAATTAGAACCATGAAGAATCTTGGTTTGTTCTCTTCTGTTTTATCTCATTACTCTTCAGTGGCTATGGGCCCTGGTGGGAAAAGCTGAGATCCCTCTTAGAGAGGGAAGTAAGTCTTGACTGAGATGTTAACAATGGATCAACACTGCTCTATTGGGACTGGACTTTTTCTGATGCCTAACATTAAGGAATTGCTATTAACAAGGATGCCCTAATAACATGTACCTACTTCCTGTGTTCCCTTTTGTTGCCCAAGATATTTTCTTAGGTGGGCTTATTCAATTTGATATTCCTTAGGTTCCCATTTGTCTCTTGTTCCAGAGGCAGTGGGTGCTGGATATATTTATGAATCTAGGATGCACACACATGACTGTAAGCTTCTTCGCACAGCTTTGCTTTGTTTGCCGCTGTGATCAGTTGTAGCACTCGGCTTAACTTTAAGACTCTCTCAGAATCCTGGCTGCTTTCTAGACTGGACTGGCAGTAGTACCCTTTGCCTCTTACACTCTTTTGTGCTTGGTCACCGGCTTGTGGTTCCCCACAACTGCTCCCCAAAGAGCTGACTCAGTGCAGATGTTAGGGAGGTCAGGAAAAAACAACAATAAAGATGAAAAATTTAGAGGGGTTATTGAACTTCACAAAATGGAACTTTTATGTAATCATATTATCCCCATTGCTCTCCTTGGTTCAGAAATGATAAATGTATGCCCATGAAATTAAAATCATGAGATAATTTTGAAGCCCTGGATAGAGCACCTTCCCACTTCTATTTTTGGAGCTAACTCCTTCCATCCCTTCCCCCTCACTTACCTCAGGAGGTTCACTTCTTCCATGTATGTTTGCATCATAGAGAAGCAAACAGAACATCAAAGTCAAGTGCCAACCCAAACTCCCCCTTACTCCCTTTCAAATTCATGAATTCATCTTTTTTTGATGATTATCACACACACACACACACACACATAAATACAACCTTCTGAGTCCTTTTACTGTTGCTTGTATGAATGTAATTTCAGGGACTTGGTATTGGATAATCAGTTGGGGGGTTCATCTCTGGGGAAGACTCTTTCTCCCACTCTTAGCAATGGTTATTTGCCTATAGTTCTTTGTCTAGGGTAACAGCACTGTGATAGCTCCCCATTCCCATCTTAACATATCTATTAGTGTTCTTGGTCCCTGATTCTTGTTTAGGCAGCCATATGTTGAGGTAGCATGGATAAAGCTTCCCTGTCATTTCTAGGCGACACAATCTTACAGCCGACTCCCTGTGAGTCCTCTGACTCTTCTTTCTGGTTCATCTCTTTTATGTTTCCTGAGCTTTAGGTTCGGGAGTTGTGTTATAAGTTTATTAACTAAAGCTGGGCATCTTCCCACAATCTGTTCCTTGATCAGTTGTGATTTTCTGTAACAGTCTCCATCTGCTGCATGGGGAAGCTTCTTGATGAGGGATGAGAGAGATGTTCGCCTCTGCTCATGAAGGTGAGTGTTTAGAATGCAGTTAGAAGTATGCTGGTCTAGCGAAGGGCTGCGGTACTTCTCCTCCAAGATCTGTGATCTCATTATTCTCAGACATTGGTCAGGTTTCCAGCACTAGATATAATGTTCCTTCACTCGAGTTAACCTTAGGTTTAATTAGCTAGCTATCAGTTACTCCCAAGATAGGAATGCCACAACTGAGCTTTCGGTGCTGTCTTGACGTCTTGGCCATTGTTGTGGTTCATAAACATCACAGCTAAGTAGAACTATTGGTTACTTTCCTTTGGCAGCATCTTCTGGTACTATGAAATATCAGTCCTTGGGCGGGAGGCTTTCAGATCAAGTTCAGCCTGAATTTTCTGAGTCCTGTGTCTGTGTACGTGGTGTCTTCAGCAATAGGGACCTTCTTTCAACCCTTGAGGGGCAAATCTTGATTATTTTTGATGTTGCTTTTTACATCAATTTTAGACCTATCTTATTAAGTTTTATAAATAGTCTTCAGTTTTTATCAGAATTTTAAAAGATCGGTTTGAAAGAAGTTAAATTTTTTATAATATTCCAGTATTTTTATGTGAATGCATTATATTTTTATTTATTTAAATTTCACCAGTTTTTAAAAATAAAATTTCTTTGCTATTATATAAGATTTTTTAATTTTATTGGATTTTTTTCTGGGAATTTTGTTGTCACTGTAATTGGTATTTTTACAGAAAATCTGTTAAATTTTTTTTTTTGCTAACATTAACTGTATATTTCATATGCTTTGGGGCCACAGTGAGCAAAATAACAAGAAATTAAATCAAGTACAAAAGAAAATTATATAGTCAAGAAATGTATGGTTCAAGATATATGAAGCTATTATTGGCATAGTACTGTTCTATAGTCAACTTTTAGGTTTTTTTTGGGGGGGAGAGTTGGAGGAGTTTGGCTTCTGTTTTTTTGATACGGTGTTTCTTTGTGTAGCCCTGGCTGTTCTGAAACTTGCTCTGTAGACCAGGCTGGCCTCAAACTCAGAGATCTGCTTGCCTCTGCCTGAGTGCTGGAATTAAAGGTGCACCACCACAGCCTGATTAATCCTTTTTTATTGGTATAGGTATATGCGTATGTTTTGAAGATATTATAAAACAACAATAGGACCCGGGGAAGTTCCAATTCCTGCACTAGAGAAATTAAGGCAGAAGGATCAGAAGTTCAAAGACATCCTTGGGTATATACAAAACTTGAGGTTAGCCTGGTCTGTATGCAAATGAAAATTTAAAATTACAAAACACATTATAATAAATACATAAGCCATTGGAAAAATAATTTCTTGCTATTATTCGGTATTGGGTAATGTGTTGCATTTTTGCACAGAAGGTTTGATGATGTCAGTATCAACTCATTAGTAATGCATGTGCTATGATAATTTTGATGATGGTGATAGATTTGATGATCTTGTGGGATTATTGTAGTATTTGAATCTTATATTGCAAGAAACGCCATGACCAATGACAATCTTTTTTTTTTAAGATTTATTTTTTATGTATGCAGTGTTCCATCTGTATGCCAGAAGAGGGCGCCAGATCTCATTACAGATGGTTGTGAGCAACCATGTGGTTGCTGGGAATAAACTCAAGACCTTTGGGAGAGCAGCCAGTGTTCTTAGCCACTGAACCATCTCTCCAGCCCTTGTTTTTTATCTTTAAACATTGGTTATATTTATTTTATCAAATAGCTTGATAATTTTAATATATAACACATTTGTAATTCTGAATCTGAAGTCTATTTCTTCTTCTGGCTTTTGTTTCTCTGTGTGTTTTATGATTTATTTTCTGAAGCATGAACTATTCCATGAATTTTTTTATACTCTTTGGAAGATGTTTGATACATATCTAGGTACAGTGGCACATCAGTAATCCCAGAACTTAAAATGCCGAGGAAAGAGGATCAAGAGGGTAGACTAACATAGCCAAACCTTGACTTAACAAAACAAAACTAAACATCCAAAGGCAGGTACCCTCCAGGAAGAAAAGCAACAAACCAAGCCAAACAAACATAGAAAAAAATCAATCAATTAACCAACCAACCACCAACCAACCAGTCAAAGAAATAAACAACCTACAGGTTGCTGGGCTGAGTGTGGGTGTACATATGTGTACATATGTGTACAGCACTCCTGGGTTTGAGGCAAAAAGATCATTGAGTTTTGAAGTTTGAGACCTGCAAGGTCAAAACATAGCAAGGCAAACCAAACAAAACCGAATGAAAATAATTTATTTTCATAGTCTAAGCAAAAGATTCACTGCTCCAAACAGGACGTGTGTTTGATAACATAGAGAAATCAACAGACTGATGTTTTTGATTCCTACCTTTGTGGTCTAAAAATATCAGCCTGCTTCAAAATTAAAAGCAAGTTAAAAACCTTTGACTTAGAAAGATGTCATGCATCACCTGTGACTGTTTGTGGATTCCTACTGTGGCAGCCTCTAAGTCAAAGACTTAGTGTCTGATCTGATTCATAATAAGGGATTGCTTGAAAATCAATTTGTGGCTACATTTTCATATTGAATGAATAATTTAAAATTTTGCATGTACGGATGTGCACTCCTTTTAACTGACTGCCAAAGTCTTTGGGGATCCATAATATGACAGTTTATTAATGGGGTCCATATACGGGGAGCACATTTGATCAGACACCCTCATTTTGAGCCTTTTAGGATCCCATGACCTTGGGAAGCACTGGCTTCTGTGAGCTTGAATGCACTCATCACTAAGAAGGGGACTAAAGCTGGTGTGGTGGTATGTGCTTGAGGCAGAGGCAGGAGGAACTAGAGGGCAAGGGCAGCCTGGGCTGCTTGTAGGATCTTATGTAAAACAAGGAATAAAGGAAGGATTATACTTCCTTCCCAACAGAATGGTGGAGTAAGTGCCATAGGCAGCTTTGCCACAGAAAGGCCCAGTCAGACAAACCAATGTGAGATAGAGTTAGAAATTCCTCTTAGAAAGTGACAGAAAGCAAGATTTCTCAGCTGAGTAATCGATCCTTTAATAGGTTACCACCACACCCAGTCAGTCTGGGGGATTTTGAAAGTCACTTTTGTGGTATGATTAATAAAAACCCAGAGACAGAAATTGGGGTCCAACTTGAAGGCCAGAAAAGCAAAACAGCCAGCCACTGGCTCTTACCTCTACCTCAGTCTGATATGGCGATCCTGCCTCCAGGAATCTCAGAATGAGACTGTGTGTGAGAGCAGTCTCCTCCTGTTTTATATTCCTCTCTAGGGCTGGGAATTAAGGCGTGCACCACTACCACCGGTTTCTAAGGCAAACTAGTGTGGCTACTGGGATTAAACGTGTGTGCCACCACTGCCTGGTCTGTATGGCTGACCAGTGTAGCTGTCTTACTCTTTGATCTTCAGACAAGCTTTATTTATTAAAATACAAATGAAGTATTACTACAATTTTTTATTTTCAACTCACTGACAGATCTTCAGTATAATGTGTGAAGATCATTATGTGAGTTTGATATTATCCTTGAGAAAGTGAGAAACAAGCAATGCAGGTATATTTTATAAACATCAAGTTAACTTGGCAGTTTTTAAGTCTTGTGACTTTGAAGAGGACCTCATACGGAAGAAGGCCCTCTATGCTCTCCTTAGTATAGTTCTAGATTTAGAACATTTTTTCCTTCTCTTAAATAATTCTGTAAACACTGAAGAAAGCATCCAAGTGAAGCGAAAAGAAGAGCTAATTCCACATCCCTGAGATCTGGAGCCAGTTAGTGCCATTGATGTTGCTGATATAACTCTGTAATTCAAAAGGCAATTACAGGATAATTTGATGGGGGAACAGGTGACGCTCAAATGGTTTTGGACTGAGGGACGGTGACTCCAAGCAGCACTGGCTCAGGAGCCATGGTGTTGGGACAGGTGTGTCTCCTAATGTGATTTCATTATACTTAGGTTAAAGACTTGGGTTTATAGCAACAATGTGCAAATTTTCTTTGTCATTTGAGTTTGGAAGGGAGATGATAAAATTCTTGCAGGGGAAGCTTCCACCCTCCCCAAAAGCACACAACTTCTCATAGAACAGACTATGTAAGAATGCAAAATTATTAGTGATATGGAATCAGGAGAGATTAACAACCCAAGAATACTGATATGTGTGTGTATAT
>NW_026067946.1:5779711-5782271 GCF_014885135.2 Alexandromys fortis
GCCTAGGTCAAGGAATTGGTCTATCACCAATCTACATTAATAATAATAATAATAATAATAATAATAATAATAATAATAATAAACAAAATTTGTTTTGAGATCAGCTCAGGCTTTGTAAGTCTGGCTGGCTTAACCTTGTAATTCTCTTGCCTCTGCCAGCAGAGAACCCAGATCACTGATGTGCCCAACCATGACTGGCTAACACAGTCATCCCCATGTTCATATATTTTTGTGTGATATTAAACATAAAAGGCTCTATTCTCTCCATTGTGTGATTTTTACCTTATGCAATACTTTGTTACTTTGGAGTGAGTCAGGAGAGAAATGTGGTTCGTTGGTTGTCACCAGCCTGTCCTGTAATCACTGTCACCGGGAAGGATAGGAGACAAACCTTACAGACCTATTTGTCCTTGTCACAAAAGACACAAAGACCAAAACCCAAAGCTTTACAAAGAGCAATTTATCATTTTCTGTTTCGTTGGCGTAAATTGAAAGGAAGCGATGTTTTGGGTTCTTGCGGTCACTTTGCAACAGGAGAATTCATTATCTAACTCTGTAGAAACTGCCTCCAAGTTGCATTTGCATGCAAAGGATGAGTGCCCACTCATGCAGCCAGAGTGGCAGAGGTCACAGAAGAAACAAAGTACAGGAAACAGAGATTCAAGTGTTCTCCGCTTGACAGACTCCTACTTCTTCCTTCTTCTGGGTCAGAGTGACTTTGGGGACATATTGCTCAATGCACTGAGAGAGACGCTTATGGAGGGAGCTCTTTGTTTGTGCAAACTCATTGCATAAATCCTGCCAGTTTGTCTACAAGAAGCACAGTACACTCTTTGGTCTAGTCCAGCTTCTGAGAGGTGTATGGTTAATAACATCCTGAGGGGGACACTTCCTCTTAAGACCATTTCCTATTTCATGGCATTTTCCTCAGTATGTAGAGAAGGATCAGAGTTGAGTCAAATTCTTCACCGCGTGGTTGGTTATCTGTCGGGATTGGTTTCAGTTTATATATCTGCAGTTTACTGAATCCATTTAGCATTCCTTGTATGTATAGGTATTCAGGGCTGGTTACTCGCTATTAGGTAACTATTTAAGTGCTCAGCTCTTGGGAAGACTGCTCACTTCATCTCTCTACAATTGTTACTTGACTACAACTCTTCATTTAGAGGTGAATCCCATGTGATTGCCTCCATCTGCATAGACACATCAACTGGTGTCATTGTTCGGGTTGCAAGTTTTAAGTTCTCCTTTGAGATCTGTGACCGTACTAGCCATGGGCAGTTGGCTAGGCTTCCAGCACCAGGCATAATTTCTATGATGTTGAGAGGGCTTTGTGTCCAATGAGGAGGCTGTTGGCTATCACCAGGATGTCAGTGCTGCCATTGCACCTTTCTCTTGCCTCACTGAGTATGGTTGTGGTTCGTAGGCATTACAGTCCGGTAGAACTATTGAGTGCTTTCTTTCCTTGACAAGTTGCACGGCATCTTCCAGTAATTATGAAAGCTAGTCTTCAGGGAGGAGCGCTTCTGAGTCAGACGTAGCTCTATTCCTCTGAGTACCGTGTCTGAAGTATGTGGTATCTTCAGCAACAAGGACTAATCTTAAACTTTGGGAGGCAATCAAGAGCAACAGCAACAGCCTATGTTGTTTTAGGGTATTTTTGACTCTCTTGGCCAATGACTTGAAATGTGGTTTCTCATGCTTATTACTGTTTTTTTGTTGTTGTTGTTAGATAGTCTATGGCTGTTATTGCCACTCCAGTGGAGAAACTTCATCTATCCTATATACACCCATATACATATATACTTATATGTATTATGTGTGTTTTGGGATAAAGATAGAGAAGCTTAGGCTCATTCCATTTGTCTAAGCATTTTCTTACTATTCTCTCTGGTGTCTAGTTCCAGTGATGGGCCCCAAGGACTTCATTAGACCTTTTTTCTTGTCTACTGAGATCCAGTGCCCTTTGAATACCATGAGAGTCATTAAAAGTAAAATAGATGAATTAGAATGATATAAATATATTTGGTTTTAAAGGAGGCTAGATCGAGTATATCATTAGCTCTGTGGAGAAAGGTTGAGTCCCACCTCCCACCAAGGGAATGGTGGAGTTGATGAATCTGAGAATTTTTTGGTCCAATCTTTAGCTCTTCTCAATGACTTAGCTGTGATTTGCTGTGAAGGGAGTGAGGAGATGAGGTGATGGTGACCATTGTCCTCACAGCACTTACAGATTTTCCACTGTTTTATTAGATTACAACTTCTCTGAAGCCAGGGTTTTCTGTGTTTTAACTACCACCTTATTGGAGAAAGAGTATATTAAATTTAAGCATGGTCTTTACATTGGGTGAAATATTTTTTTTTGCTTTGAACTTTTTTTCTCATGAACTAAGGCCATATTAAGTATAGTTAACACATTTAAAATAATTATTTTATTGTTTCTTTGCTGGTTTTCTTCCCTGGAAACTCCATGTACTATTGGTTGTTGAATTTGTCACTGAATATCACTTTCATGTATATGTGAACATGCATGTGTATATACATACACACAAATGTATAT
>NW_026067946.1:5782387-5796934 GCF_014885135.2 Alexandromys fortis
TATATATATTGGTTTCTCTTTTGGAAAAATCGATTTAGACCTTGAAACCATGGTTGCTTATCTGGCCTCCAAAAAGACCTTGATAATTGACAGTTGTGTTCCAGACCTGAAAGAACTCACAGAGCCTGTGATTATATGTGCCTTCTAGCTGTCACTTTGATTTCAGTGGGATTGTACTTCAATGCTTTGCCTAGGAGTACTAAGAGAGAGACAGTTTCCCTTTGCAGGTTCCCTGTAGAAAAACTTCACCAATCTGAAGGGGAAAAAAGACACCAACTTTCTTTTCATCTGGAATTAATGTGATCAGCAGTGTCTGAGAAAGGAAGAGGGGGCTTGTTTCAGTTTCGATGAGATCAAGACTTTCAAAGCCTTTGAGCTGTTAAGTCCTCTCCTTCCTTTCTGCTTTTCCTCCCATGCCATGTCTGCATCAAAGCGCTACACCTCTGATATGGGCAGGCCAATCTGAGGCCAGGAGAAGATGGAACAGCACTGCTTCACAGAGCAGCTGCGCGCCTGTGATGGGGTTTGCAGTAGCAACCATTCTGGTCACCAGCATACCAGGAAATGGAATGGAAGGATGGATTGCTCCGGGGCTGCTCTGAAGCTGTGGAGCACAATACACCTAAGAGATGAAACCCTTGAAAAGTCAGATGCTGGAGAATGGAGGACACCTGACGTAATTCTGAGTCCAAGATAAAATTTTCCTTGGTCCAACCAAAGCTTTCTGAAATAGCTTTGCTTGTCCTTTGAGAGCAGTGGGGCTGAGCACCAAAGTGTGAGAAAACACTCCAAGAAGCAGGTGATCCAGTTTGTTACTTAGGTTACACATAGGCAGAATAAAACATCTGTAAATGAAATGTAGTGGAGGAGAGGGACCCAAAATCCCAGCACATAGCATGAAAGAAATGAAGTCAAAACAAGGGGTTATCTTAAGAAGTCAAAGTTGTATAAGCAAACAGGCGATTTGGGGCTTTTATGGTGTGGAAACTGGACTCACTGTTTAAAATGAAGATAACAACGGAGTGGAAGGAAAGGATGATGTTACACATGTTAGCTCACACATTATGGTCTTTAAGAAAAATAGCTTGTCTTCTAAAGAGTAAGTTGGTTAGAAAGCCAATCACACAAGGATAAAACAATATAAACACAACCAGCAACAGCAAAAAGGTGAGAGTTTCAGCCATGAGAAAACTTGCCCCACAGTCTTCTAGTCTTCAATATGGCCATCAGGATATCATAACTACTCGCTGTCTTGTTACCTTGGCCCTCTTTTGAATACTTTGGAATAGGAGAAAGATGCTTTAGAAGAGGCGCTATTGACTTGAGATCTACTGTCCACAGGCAGAGGGATGCATGCCTGGTCTGGGAAGTCCTTCTGTATAAGTGTTGCTTTTATTGGTTAATGAATAGAGAAGAGGTTTTGGCTTGTGACAGGGTAGAATAGAGCTAGCCGGAGAAGAATGAACTGAACGCTGGGAAGAAGAAGGCAGAGTCAAGGAGAAGCCATGGAGCCCCACCAGAGACAGATGCTGGACAGAACCTTGTCAGTAAGCCATAGTCACGTGGCGATACACAGATTAATGAAAATGAGTTAAACTAAGATGTAAGAGCTAGCCAATAAGAATCAAGGGCTAAGAGACCAAGCAGTGATTTAATTAATACAGTTTCTTGAGTGGTTATTTCAAGTCTAGACAGCTGGAAACAAACAAGCAGCCTTCTTACAACACTTGCCTTTCCCTGTTGATGTGAAATTCACCAGTGTTTGAAAACAGTTTTCAAATGAATCATCTTTTTGGTGAAAAGTGAGCCTTAGTGGGGAGTGTACAGATCATGGTAGGAGTCTTTGGGTCAGGACTTTGGAATCGGTAGCTGTGGGAGACAGCACAGTGGAGCAGCAAGGAGTTGGGCTATTGTCATATTTGGGTTTAAAGCCTCATGATTGCTCTTGGACCCTGAACTATTTTTTAGAGTCCCATGAGGAATTTTCTGAGATGAGTTAGTGTGCAGATAATTTATTTGGTAGTGTCTTTGGCCCAACACCTGACAGGATGGTGGACAGAAGTGGAAATAAAGAGAATAAGTGAATGACCATGTAGGGTGCTCTGGAGTTGGTGCCTTTCAGGTTCACTCCAAGCTGAGATGGAAGGACCTTCGCACTGAGAAGTTTCTCTGAATAGAGGAGGAACCAGAGCAACCGAGGCACGCTGGAATGGGCAGAGCGGATGGCTGTCTGTCAGCAGCACCACCCCCACTGCTGGGGCCATGGCTTCCTCATGGAGGGGTATCTGGGTAGCCCGAGAATCTGATACACTTAACTCACTATATTTCGGTTTCCAGGAGTATTTTATTGAAAATCAAAGGACACGATTGGTACGAAGTGCTTAAAACTAAGCGTAGAGTAAATGTATAATGACTAGTTTATATAAGGGTAGAAGTTAAGTTTTGTAGGGTTTCTGAGCGGTTTCTATCCCCATATAGTCTTGGGACTGAGGCCTGATTCACTCAACCTGACAGACTGGTCAGTGTAAGCTTCTTATAGCCTTGCTTGACAGTGACTATGTCTCACAGGAGATAGGCTGTCCTAGCCATAGGTGTTTACAGAGATCCTTCCTGCTGTTGGGGGGCACAGTGCTTTTCTCCCATTTGTCTCTAGCTCTCTCCTTACCTGTAGTCTACTCATCTGGAATTCCCCTTTCCTCTAATGATGGGTTTAGGCAGGACAGAGCTCCTAAGTAACAAGAGAAGGCAATGAGGAGAAATTTCCAGACTGTCCCCCCAGTCTCTAGGCTCTCGACTACTTTCAAGCTCTCATACCCACCTATCCAGTATCTATTCTTTCTATGCACTGCCGAGTCTAGAACCGGAATGCGATTCTGGTTTGTTCTCCGTGGATAGCAAGTTAGTGCTTTCAGCTGGTACGGCGGCAGCTTGAATCTACAATGTCTTCCACAGACTCACAGGCTCACGTTTTGAACAGTGTTCCCCAGTTGGTGGCACTATTTTAGGAAGCTGTGAAACCTCAGGAGGAGGCGACCTAGCTGTTGGAAGCAGGTCCCTAGGGGTAGGCCTTTCCAACTTGTACTGGTTAGTTTTTCATCAGCTCGACACAGAGAGGACCATTGGCAAAAGGGTACCTCATTTAAGAAACGACTCCATCAGGTTGGCCTGTAGGCAAGTCTGGGGGCATGTTCTTAATAAATAATGGATGTGGGAGTGCCACTGGGCTGAATAAGAAAGCAAGCTGGGCAAACCTTGAGGAGCAAGCCAGGAAACAGCTAAACAGTAAACAGATCCCTTCAGAATCCCTGCATAGCTTCCTCCTTCCAGCTTCCTGCAAGTGTCTGTCTTGATTTCCCTCAACGACAGACTGTGACATGGACATATAAGCCCAATGAAAGCCTTTCCTCACCCAGTTGTTCTTAGCCAGAGTGTTTTACCACAACAGAAAGGAAACTGTGGCAAAGGTCATAACAATTCCCCGTATGCCACATTTTTATTTATTATTGCAGCCTTCCATTTAAATATTTTGTTATAGTCCACCTTGGACACATTTATGCCTTATCAAACATATTAAATTAAATCTTGCTAAAGAAATAAAGGAAATTTAAAACACCTGCTTTTTTTTCCTGATCGTTCTTGGTTTGCAGCACAAACTTTAAGCCAAATGTTTTCAATCGTGTATGTTAGATGCAACATATTGCAGTCCCCTGATCTCTGTGAGGGACTGGTTTCAGGACCACCCGTGGAGGTAGCATCTGAATGTTTAAATCACTTATGTAAAATGGCATTGCATTGGCACTTAATGTGTGTATATCTCGCAAACTTCAACCATCTCTAGACTGCTTATAATATCTAATACAATGTACATGCTATTTGAGCAATTATTACACTGAAGTGCTTTGGGAATAAAGGCAAGAAAATTTCCTAGATACAGAGGATACAACATTAATATACTATGCCCAGGGAACTATGGATCATACAGAGGGTATCATAGGGCAGTAGAGGGAGATTAAACTAGTGGTCAGGGTGGAAAAGTTTATGCTCTCTTTTTATTCTTCCTCTGTGTATGATGCATAGCTTAATGAACAGCGCTGACAGGCTGAAACATCGTCTGATATTCTTCCCTTGCCAAGATAGGTACAACAGGTACTATAATTGTATTGATTGCATAAACAATATAAATGAGAAATAAGGTACGGCATACAAAAAGGTGGTAAAGCCATGAAGCTTGATTGGGTTTATCTCTGTGATTTCTACTTGAGCAATTATGGGTAAACTACTTAGCTTTCCTCTGCCTCAGATTCCCACTCGAGAAACAACATAATGGGCAACAAGGATGCTTTTAGGATTTGCATGGTAGCACTGTGGCGGAGATGGGGTGAGTCAGTACTAGTGTCCAACAGTGCCTGACAGAGGCGTTCTCGATACTGCCGATCTCTTACCAGGAATGTGGGATGGAGATGAGGAGCTGGGCTCGCAGGACAGAAAGGGTGCATCTCAGCTCACTGGAAAGCGTTGCATGCAAAGCTTCCTTCACAGTAATGGTGGGGACAGGTAAAATTAATATCAGAAATGGCTTTTACATCGAGACAGAAATCCATTAGTGAACAATTTGCTCATTTTACCCCAGGTACTTCTTTTCCATTTGCTCGTCGTAGCTGGAGAGCTTCGGGCTTGCCTGTCATCTGCGTCTGTATTTGGTAGGCAGAGACGATTTGTGCTCCATCAACTACTTCCTTTGGATGACTGGGGAGACAGGAGACCAAATAACTTTTTGTTGTTCACTTGAGAGGTATAGATGTTTAGTTCAACCACTCAGTATGGTAGTGTTAGGAAAGGTGGACAAAATGTTTAGCATTAACTTTAATAAAAGCATCTAGCACATGCCTTGTAGCTGCACAGATCTCCACCAGGCCTTATTCAGTCTACCTTAACTTTGTTTAACCTTATGGAAATTATTTGCTGTTATTTGTATTTATAGAAAGGGAATTAAGATGTAGAGAGGTGGTATGTCTTTCTAAAGACCACAGGATAGAACTTTCTGGAATTTGAACTTGAGTCTTCGTAAGAGTTCTTGTAAGTTACATAGATCTAATAAGGTCTTGTCATGTATAATCAGTGCTTTGTCTACTACTTAATGAAATTTACAGATATAGAAAGTCATTAAGAAGGCAGTATATCATCCAGAATATCACAATTCAGAAATAGCTACTATTTAAGCTTTAGGATATTTTCATCAAATTTCAGTAAATATTTTTTCTACAAAAGTAAACATCTGATTTGTTATTGTCAAACCACCATTTAAATAATATGTTCTGAAGGCTTTTACGTGAGTAAGCATTTCTCTAAACGCTGATGTTAAATGGCTGTGTTATGTCGTAAGGATAAAGAGTTTTTGTGGTCCAAATTTCCATTTCTATTTTCTTCTGTTTTAAACAATGGATGTGTTATCTTTGCATATATTCATATATTCTTTACAGATTAAAAATTACATTTGTTCTTTTTATATGTATGTGTGGGGGTGGGCCCATGTGTGCCCTGACCTGTGTGTAGAGGTCAGGTAACAACATAGAGCCGTCAGTTCTCTCTTTCTACCATGTAGGCATTGAGGATTGAACTCATGCCCTTAAGCTTGACGATAAATGTCCATTTGCTAAGCTATCCCTGAACATAGCATTCCAGAAGAATAATACTTGATGCGAAGTTGTTCTTGTTATCTATTACCTTAAAACAAACTAATTCAAAACTTAGTAGCCTTGAAGTCGGTACTGCTTTGTGATACCATGGATACCATTGGTTGATAAAGGACACAGAGAGAGTGGTGGTCCCCTGCAGGAACCTTGCTGGGTTGACTCCTTCCGGGGACCTGGCATAGACTGCGGTTGATCTTCCCATAGGCAGCCCCTCCGGCCTGATGACTTCAGTGTGACTGTACTTTACGTGCGGTGGATCCGAGCACTGAAAGAGAATATTCCAGCATTACAGACCGTGGTGTGGGGACTTCATGAAGGGCGGTGGATGTCATGTAGTGCCCCTGCGATGTATTCTAATGTCAAAGCAGTCACCATTTCACCTTGTTCACAAAGGGAAACGGAGCCCCACCTGTCTATAGGTGGAGTACCAAAGAATTGATAGCCACATTTAAGAAGCGCCAGCGATGATATAAACTACATTGAGGACTTTGACATCCATTACCAAGTTGAGCCCAAAAGTTGTATAAATGAACTCTTCTCCTGGTGTTTACTGACCATGCACTCTCACTACTTGCTGATCACCACTTTGAGGGCCACTTATTGAGACATATGCAGGAGAGATGATATTCTGATTTTCGGGGTGAGCATCGTGAAATTTTACATGCATTTTATCGATCATTTGTCAAAAGTTTACATGATTTTAGTTAACTATATGCTTATTTCTGTGTTAGAGGAAAATTGCCAAAACGGAGAGGTGCTGTTTAGATAGTTAGATGACACCAAGTTCTTACTCAGGATCGGGTTGTTTTGCAGCCACTCCTTAGCAACTGAAATCAGTACGCATGTTTGGTACTGTGTTCAAAGGGCTTTTGCCTTGTTTGTACTTCTGACTCCACGTTATCTTTTATTTGCAATTCTGATTCCACGTTATCTTAGTTGGATAAGGTAAGCTCTTGGACCTTGTTTTTCTCATCAGTGAAGTATCCACAAAAGCTTAGACAAAGGCTTAGTGCATGTTAAATATTCTATAAATATTAGTGATTTTCCAATTTATTTAAAATTGAGTTTTTCAAAATAATTTCTTCTGCGACCATTTTCTATATGTATATGATACACCCTATCTTCTTATTTCCTTACCCTTTCCACATCCCCTTCTCACCAGGTTCCCATTTATTCTTAATATTACTGTTGTCTCCATGTCTGATTCCTTGTTTTAGTATTCAGCTAATTCTTTGTGTTGCTAACCATGGATCTGCTGGTGCTGTTAAAACCACCTGCCCTACATTCCTTGTCTTGATGGCTTTGAGGCAGATTTCATCTTTGGTGTTTGCGTCCTAAGCTTCCCAAAGGAGCAAGTCACTTACTGCAGGGTGGGCTCTGCAGCAAGGTGGGAGGAGGGGGCGGGGCAACTGAGCTAAGCCACAGGGTGAGAAGCTTGGCAAGATTCCTTACCTCTGATTGCCATGCCAATAAAATTGGAAAGTGTGAAGGGAAAAAAAAAATCATTTCTTTGTGAAACTCCTGAGACAAAACTAAATTTGATGGTTTCCTCGGCCTTTTTCATTTGCCTCTCTGTCCAAATAGATGGACGGAGCCCCGAATCAGGCATTATTGTGCACGCTGTAGAGGAGCAATAATGAAAGAAAAAAAAGTTTTTCTTTTCTAGGCTGAGTCACAGAGGGTTTACATTACTTCCATTCAGGACAGCTGTTGAGATAAAAGTCAAAAACTAGCACCAAGTCTCTCTCTCTCTCTCTCTCTCTCTCTCTCTCTCTCTCTCTCTCTCTCTCTCTCTCTCTTTCTCTCTCTTTCTTTCTCTGTGTGTGTGTGTGTGCTGGTTGGTGGGGGAAAATCTGGGCCTGGATCAGGTTCGGGGCTCCCATCACCTCTACCTGTGAGCTTTACCCAGCATCCTGGTGCTGATTCTTTGTGGATCCTCAAGGGGGTGTTGGAGGACTATGCACTGAGATATATATGGGGGTGGGGCGAGGCCTGCTTGGCTCCATCCTCACCATCCCTGGGGGCGCGGGAACAGTTGTGTCCAAAGAAAGCTTCCTTGGCTTCAGCCCAGCTGTCCCTGTGTGAAGGCTGCCATTGCTAAAGCTCCGGATGGACCACTTCGGGGTCCTGTCTCCCTGCCTCTGATCACCCTGTGAAATATGAGTTGGGGCACTTTTCTGTGACAAATGCCCGCTCAACTGAGCCCCCATTCAGGCATCCAGTGTCAGCACTTGTCGCAGACAGGCATTGTGGCCACCGCAGCCAGACAATGACAGATTCAGACTTCTGGCCAGACTGTCAGGGGAGTTTCCCGCTCAGGCCTGGGCTTGTCACAAGAATGCCTGGCCAAATCCTTCCAGGGCTTTGGGCTGCACCTGCGCTTCCAAATGTCGGTGGGCTTGAGAGCCAGCCTCTTTTCCACTGTCCTTGTCAAGGTCACTGACTGGGATGGGGGAGGGGAAGCCCCTGAGTTGAGCCAGACAGACGCCTGGTGTCTTTTGTCCTGTGCCTTTCACTGCCAAGGGGTTTCAGAAGTGTCAAAGAAAGGATCAGAAGAGGTACTCGTAAAAATTCTCTGTGGCAATGATTAGTTCAGGCAAATTTAGTCATCTGAAATTTCCTTTCCAACTTCTCTCATTGGTTTTGTTTGGATAGGGAATGAAGAAGAGCGAAGCCAGCTATGGCGGTAAGAAAGAAATGCTTCACAGTAATGGCTACTTCTGAAATTGGGCCAGGCTCAGCCATGTGGTGATCATAATGAGGATTTATAGGTCAGAAGCTGCAACCCGACGGCCCGTGGACCAAACTTGGCACACGGTGCTTTTATTTGGCCTACAGAGTAGGTTTGTTTTTAATGGCACTTCAAGATAATAGGTAGAATTCTGAAAAAAATCATAAATGATTCCTGGCTTCTCTTCAAAGACTAAAAGATACATCAGTTCTGGGTTTGTCTCCTTAGGTTGAGAGGAGAGGACGATAAACTGATTATTGCCCCAGTTCACTTTTAGAGTGACACAGATTCTGCCGCGCCAGCATCCCAACCTTTCCCTGCTTTGTGAGCCTAGCCTGCTGCTTTAATTTCTACTGCATGGTGCATAGGTGATCCCTGCAAACATCTGAGTTCTTGGTTCTGCTATAAAGACAGGTCATTTCTGCCCTTGATCTTGAGTAAACTCCACTAACTGATCTCTTCCTCGCCTCTCACCGGCAGAGAGTATGTGACAGCCCTGACTGTTCCAATTTTCATGATTTAAATTTGGTTAATGGGAAGCTTGAGTTAAGAATGCTTGCTGTTTCACAGACCCAGAGAGACTAGGTAACAAGAAGAGTTTGTGGGAGGACGACCAGATCGCCCTGGAAAGGAAAAATAGAAGAGATTTCTTTAGTGGACTGAGGGCAGGTGGGGATGGGAACATGAACTATCAGGTTAGGAGGAGGGAGAGGGAGAATGCTGAGGGGATGGCCAGCAGGTATATTTTGGGGTCAGGCTGAAGTCTGGTGCAGGAGAATCTCCCAGAAGTCTATGGGGAGGACCTCAGGTTAGACTCCTAGCAATAATGGATAAATAGCCTGAACTGGCAGTCTCCTGTAACCTGATGGGTGCCTGGTCCATAAAGAGGCATCTTCCAGCAACTGATGGAGGCAGATGCAGAGACCCACAGCCAAACATTAGATGGAGTTCAGAAATCCTGTGGAGGAGGAGAAAGGAGTATAAGAGTCAGAGGAGTCAAGGACACCACAGGAAGGCTCACACTATCGACTAACCTGCATAGAGAGACTGAACTGATCACCAGGAAGTCTGCGCGAGGATGACCTGGGCACTCTGCATATATGTTACAGTTGTATAACTTGTTCCTCTTATGGGACTCCAAACAGCAAGAACAGGGACTGTCTTTGACTCCTTTCCTGGCTTTTGGGACCCCACTTCTCATACTGAGTCACCTTGCCCAACTATAACAGACGGGGAGGTGCTTAGCCCTACTGCAACTTGATATTCTGTGTTTTATTGATACTCATGGGAGCCCTGCTCTTTCCTGGATGGAGACAGAAGAGGAGGGCATTGGGGGTGGGAGACGGAGAATAAAGGTGAGGGACTGGGAGGAGATGATGGCAGGGGGTAGAGATGGGGGATGTATTATTGCTTTTAGTTCATTAAAGTTGTTCATTGTAAAAAATAAATTGAATAAAAATAAAAAAATAAAAACAAAATACTTGCTGTTCTTAAAAAGGACCCAAGTTTGTTTCCCCACACCTATGTCAGGAGGCTCACAATCCCTTCTAACACCAGGCCCAAGGGATCTGTCACCCTCTTCTGGCCTTCAAGGCACATGCACTCACATGAATCAATTGCCCCACTACCACCATATATAGGTATTAAAAGTAAGACTTAAGTCTTTTTAAAAATTCAACTAATAATAGGAAATAACAAAAGTTTGAATGTAGATAACTAAGAGAGGAAGAGACACATTAGTCAAGGCCTGATCTCATTTGAACTTACAAATAGGCTTCTATGATAGTCACATGACCTTTCCATGAATGAGGACTCTGAGGTATGAACCTTTCTCAACCTTTTAAAGTGGAACCTAAGGGAGCCAGGACTTGTTTCTATTTATTTATTTATTTATTTATTTATTTATTTATTTATTTATTCATTCATTCATTCATTCATTCATTTATTTATTTATTTAAGATTTCTGTCTCTTTCCCACCGCCGCCTCCCCTTTCCCTCCCCCTCACCCAGCCAAGTCCCCCTCCCTCGTCAGCCCAAAGAGCAATCAGGGTTCCCTGCCCTGTGGGAAGTCCAAGGACCACCCACCTCCATCCAGGTCTAGTAAGGTGAGCATCCAAACTGCCTAGGCTCCCACCAAACCAATAGGTGCAGTAGGATCAAAAGGGAGCCAGGACTTGTAATTTTGTTCAATGTCATTGTTTTCGAAAACAAGCTCTCCCATCAATGGAATCCTATAGCTCCATTTAGGTTAAAATTCAAGTATTGCTAAGGTAAAATCTACGAGTCCCATTGAACAGGCTGCCTCTGAAATATAGAAGCTGTGTTTAAGACTATTTTATGATGAATAAAAATAGATTCACTTCTGAGGGGAATATTTGTCCTGAAGTAAAATTTTAGCTCACACCCTTTTCAGTTCAAACAGATCATTTATTGATTTCAATAATGAAAGCAATAGAAGCGTACTTTTGTGGGTTCTGTACGTGTATATATTACCATATTCGACCATCTCAACAGTCACATAGAATAGGCACAATCATCATCTCTACACATGAGGAACGCAGTCAAGAGAGATGGTGAGGAGAGGCTTGAAGAAGCCTATAAGCAGAGCAGCAGGCAGTTGGCATGAGAACTATCAAGGCAGTTTAGCTTGTTGACTTTCTGACCTTTGGTGGCTATTAGCAAGACGTTGCTCTAACTAGACAGTGATGTAACAGACAGCTTCTTTCTGTTCTCCAGGGCCTAATCTCAGAAACACTCCACCAGGACTCGCCTGTGCAAAGGGGCTTTCGTGGATGATCTGTCAGAAAGATTATTGATCACTCTAATAGCTGTGAATAACTTGGTATTTGTCTTAGTTAGGGCTTTCGATTGCTGTGAAAAGGCACTGTGACCATGGCAACTCTTATAAAAGAAGATATTTAATTGGCGTGGCTCTCTCACAGTTCAGGGGTTCATCCCTTTATCATCATGGTGGGACATGCAGGCAGCAGGCAGGCAGCTCTGGTGCTGGAGAAGTAGCTGCAAGTCTTACATCTTGCAGGCAACAGGAAGTGCTCTGAGTGTCATACTTAGGAAAGCTTGAGCAAAAGAAACCTGAAAGCCCTCCCTGACGGTGACACACTTCCTCTAACATGGTCACACCTACTTCAGCAAAGCCATATCTTCTAATGGTGCCACTCCTTTTGCGGGCCATTTTCTTTCAAACCTCTACAGAGTTCAAGGTTTTATAATTTTGTTTTGGGACAGGGTTTTGCTACATAGTAGAGTCATGCTTTGAACTTGTGATCCTTTGGCCTCTGTCTCATGAGTGCTGGGGTCGAAGGCAAGCACCACCCCACTGGACTTTGGGTAACATTTTTTTTAAATGATGGTTGAATTATGTTATAGAGATTGATACTGTGTTTCATTGATCATGAGAAGAAAAAACTATTTTAGATCACCTTATTTAACCACAGTAGGATTACTGTTTAAAGTCTGACTTGGTAGACCAGGTAAGACATTTGAAATTTATATAGGATATATTTGAGATGAGGAAGGTAATCCTAGTGTGCCATTGTTGGTTGTTGTGTTTTCCATTACTTATGGCTAATGGTTAATTGTATTCTGAAGATACAGATGGAAATATAGAGAAAAAAATTTATGCTTTAAATTGTGTGGCATCTTATTCTGCTCTGAGCATTAATCAACCCTTTGTCCAATGCATCAAACTGGATGTATTACCAGTCACTTAGCAGCTGTCTTAGTCATTGTTCTATTGCTGTGAAGTGGTATGGTGACCAAGGTACTCTTATAAAAGGAAACATTTAATTGGAGGCTTACTTACAGTTTCAGAAGTCTAGTCCATTATCACTAGCAGGGAGCATAGGGGCATGCACAGCAGATGTGGTGCTGGAGACGCATCCAAGAGATAACATCCTGAGCCACAGGGAGGAGGGAGAATGAGAGCCTGGGCTTTAGAAACCTCAAAGTTGATGCCCAGTAACACCCCTCCTCCAACAGGGACACAGCTACTTCAACAAGGCCACACCTCCTAATCTTTCCCAAACAGTCTATCAACAGATGACTAAGCATACAAATATGTGAGCATCTGGGGCCATTCTCCTTCAAACTACCACAGCAACCTTTTGGGTTATCTGAGGTCCTGTTAAGATATCCCAGTGCTTTTGTTCTAGCCCCTCTTTTGAATATAACAATGGCTCTTCTGTGCCACACCAGTGATACAGAGGAGGTACCAGGGCATAAAACTTGAGGTCCATGGACTCTGTACTGTGCGAAAATGCTGAAAAGCACATAGGAACCAACACAGCTTGATAGGTTCGAAACAATCCAGTTTCAGAAATTCACTGGGGCCTTGGAACATATCTTATGGATATAGGCAACTACTTTCTGTCTTCTCTATCCCTGCCATATTGAGAGACTATACAGAGCCATACTTTCTAATTAGAAGTGAACAAGCCATTTCATTTAAATGGGAAATGCCAGTGTCCTGATGGCTGTCTTAGAGAAAGTTTCTCAAGTTCTCTCTCCCTTCCTGCCACCTCACTCATTCTTGGGATAAAACTCAGGGCCTTGTATATACTAAACAAGCGCTCTACCCCTGAATTATGTATGCCCCTCCACACCATCTATAACAAAACAAAAATTTTATTGTCATTTATTAATTATGAACAATAGTAGGTTTTATTATGAACTGTTGGGGTAGCTCAGTGGGTTTTTATTAAGCTTGTTTAGAGAGAATGGTGAGTATTGGCACCGTATCAGTGGCTATGTCACTAAGGAAAGTATCTCTTCCTTCTCTGTCAACAATTGGCTGTATATAAATCCTCAGTGAGTGGTGGGATATCGTGAGCCCTTCCCTAGTCCATGATTGGCTGTTGATGGACCCAATCTTGTGCAGATTTTGTGCAGATAATCACAACTGGGATGTCAAGAGTACAATGACCAAATCATGTCTAGAAGACAATGTTCTACAGCACTTCTCCCTTCCTTTCAGCTCTTTTCCTGTTTCTGCACTTTCTTACGTGATGTTTCCTGAGCTTTGGAGGGGCACATATAGATATCCTCCTGCATACTGTATATACATGGGTACAAATAATCTGAGAAGAATAATAAATATTTGATGTCCTATTTATGACTGAGCATTCATTTATTCTTAGCACTTTGATCAGGTATGAGCTACCAGTGGGTGATTATTTTATTATGTTTTTATGTGTATATATGAGTGTCTGTGTGCATGTATCTACATGTGAGTGTAGTTGCTTGTAGAATCTAGAAGGCATTGAATACCTTGAAGTTGGAGTCTCAGATGTTTATGAACCACTAAATAAGGCTTCTCTGCAAGAGCTGTAAGAGCCTCTAACTACTGAGTAATCCACACTGCTAACTGTTTATTAGTAAGTATGATTATTCATTCAGCATCTAGTCATCAAACAATTGTAAAAATGCCATAATTGTGAAGATGAACAAGAACTTTTCCCAGTCTCTAAAGAGAGAAAATTAAATAGACGACTTAACTTTACAAGTCCCTTGCTAGCAGTTTCTCAAAGTTTTCTTCTCTATTAAAAAAATAAGGATAGCCATTCTGACAGGTGTAAGATGGTATCTTAAAGTTGTTTTGATTTGCATTTCCCTAATCGCTAAGGAAGTTGAGCATTTCCTTAAGTGTCTTATGGCCATTTGAACTTCTTCTGTTGAGAATTCTCTGTTCAGCTCAGTGCCCCATTTTGTAATTGGTTTTATTAGCCTTTTACAGTCTAGTTTCTTGAGTTCTTTATATATTTTGGATATCAGTCTTTTGTCAGATAGCCTTTGCTGGAGAGGTTGTGGAGAAAGGGGTGCACTCATCCATTGCTGGTGGGAATGCAAACTTGTGCAACCACTTTGGAAAGCAGTGTGGTGGTTTCTCAGAAAATTCGGGATCAACCTACCCCTGGACCCATGTAACGGCGTAAGCGAATGCAGACAGATTGTCAAAATATAGACAGCTTTAATGGAGGAATAGACTTACAGAACCACTGTTCCCGCGGAGACCAGGAAAGCAGAAGAGAGCGCTGGGAGCACGCTCACCAATTTTATAGGAGAACTTTAGCCTGAGGCGAACACGCCCCCTAAGGGGTGGGACTT
>NW_026067946.1:5804380-5808705 GCF_014885135.2 Alexandromys fortis
TTGACTTCTTGTCAACTTGACACACAGACACATCACTATTCAACTTGAAACTTTCCTTTCTCGTTTATCCCCAAGATTGCATGTTAGCATAAGTATCAAAATAGAAACCATTCTAACTTTTTAACATACCATGGTCCTTAAAGATTCAAATGCTTTTAACATTTTTTTTTCTGTTTAAAAGTCTTTTGTACAGCGAGTCCAGTTTTATCCCAGGCTTTTTCAGATCCAGGCCAGCTGACCTTGGTGAGTTCTCGATAGAACATTCCCATTGTTTCAGTGTGTGGGTGTACCCCTCGTGGTCCTGAGTTCCTTGCTCGTGCTCTCTCTCCTTCTGCTCCTGATTTGGACTTTGAGATTTCTGTCCGGTGCTCCAATGTGGGTCTCTGTCTCTGTCTCCGAGAACTCAAGAACAATGGCAATGGGTTTTTGTTCCTACTGCACGAACTGGCTTTGTGGGAGCCTAGGCAGTTTGGATGCTCACCTTACTAGGCCTGAATGGAGGTGGGTGGTCCTTGGACTTCCCACAGGGCAGGGAAACTTGATTGCTCTTTGGGCTAACGAGGGAGGGGGACTTGATTGGGGGAGGGGGAGGGAAATGGGAGGCAGTGGCGGGGAAGAATCAGAAATCTTTAATAAATAAATAAAAATTAAAAAAATAAGGACATAATTGTGAGCCAATAAGTAATAGTTTCCTCTTGTCGTAGAGTTTCTATTGTCCTTATAAGAAACATGAATAAGACCAACTTGGGCAGAAGGGGTATATTTCATTGTAAGCACATAGTCTATCATCCAGGGAAGTCAAGGCAGGAATTGAAGGCAGGAATCTAGAGGCAGAAACTGATGCAGAGGAGTGCTGCCTACTGACTTGCTCTCCTGCTTCCTTGTTCAGCTCAGGTTAATCTACCCAGAAGTGCAGAGTGCACTGGGCCCTTGTACATTAACCATCAATCAAGAAGAGGCTCCACAGGTCTGCTCACAAGACAATCTGTCTGAGACATTTTTTCAGCTGAGGTTGCCTTCCCCAAATGACCCTAACTTGTGTCAAGTTGGCAAAGAGTTTGCCAGCACAGCCAGTGTAACAAAGTCTCCTTGAGGAAAGAGAACATGTCAGTGTTTTAATTGGGAAGGTGCCTGTGCCCTGGAAAGACTTCACACTCAGCCCACTCTGATGGTTCTTCAGTTTTCTTTTTAAAAAACTTTCCAAATGGCATATATAAATACTTAAAGTTGCCCATAAAATGACATATTCACAGACTCGAAACCGGTGTGACTTCTGTTTCATCAGAGCCTTGGATCGAGGGCTTGTTTGTTAGCCTTTTTGTTATGGTGCTCAATACCCAAGAGAAGCAGTTTAAAGATGGAAAACCTCGTTTGGTTTGTAATTCAGAGATGTCAGTCTAGGGTCAGCTGGTTCCATGGATCTGATGTGATGAGAGGCATCATGGAGGAAAGGGCACAGTCGAACCAAGCTGCTGATTTCAGAGTAGCTGGAAGCAGAACAAGGTTAAGAGAAAAGAGCCAGGAACAAGATACCCTTCAAAGGCATGCACCTGGTGTCCTATTTTACTTAACCAGCCCCCACTTCCCAACCTCTGTGCCAGCTAGTTTTTGTCATCTAGGAAGAAGGACTCTCGATTGAAAAACTGCCTCCCTAGTCCACTGTGAGCAGTGCCACTTCTGGGTGAGTGATCCTGGCCTGTATAAGAAAGGTACCAGGGCAAGTTAGGGGAAGCAAGACAGTGAGATCTCCATGGTCTCTGGTTCAGTTCTTTCCTCCAGGTTCCTTCTTTGAGTTTCTGCCTTGCTTTCCTTGATTATGGCTATAACTTGTAAGTTGGTTTTGGTCTCTGTTTCATCACAGCAATAGAAGGTAAGCAAAGACAATCCTTCAATAATGCCATTAAGCTATGAATTTAGCAATGAAATAACCAACTGATAATTTCAGGCACCAATCATGATTAGCTCAACAACCTAGGTACCTCTTTCTTCAATACCTTGAGCAGGTGGCATGCTGACTCTAAACCACAACAGAGGGCAATGTGGAAGGGGGTCTTAGTGCAGGACCAGACTTGGAGGAGATGAGCAAGTATAGAATCTGGGTCCTTTTGAGAGGAACCCCAACCAAATCCTGTGATCAAATGAAGCTGTAGACTCTCCCTACAGGTGCTTTCGTTTAATGCCACGTTTACATCATCTGTAACTGGATCCTAGTTTAGAATTTCAAGAGTATGCCATTTTTCTAACTTAAAAAAATGACTGTGAGAAAAACCTTAAGTCACATCAATGAATGAATGTGGTTAATTTCAACAAAGGAGAAAAATGTGGAACAATTGCTTTCTCAGCCTCATTAGTGCCCGGTTACAGGGCAGAGTGTGAACAATCAAACTTCCTGTTTACTTTCTATTTCTCCCAAAGGATACCAATTCTCTTCGTCTAAGAAATTAATATAGCTGATGAGTTGACTTTGGGCGCTCTGAATAGAATATTCCTTGACTACAGCATTGCCCATGGGAACATCGAGTGTTTTCAGGATGTTCCTGGAGGCAACGTTTCTCTGTTCTTCCTGCACGCAGGAGAAAGACGTACCTAAGAGGCTCCATGTTGTTCTCTCCTGGAGGGAGGTGTCTTCTGTGCAACAAGGAGCAGTTTGAGGATGCAGGGCAAAGGACTTTGTCTGCTTGAAACTGAGCCCAGAGATGTGGGCAGTGCCTATAGCTCTTGCTGTGGAGTCCAGAGAGCCACACTAGGGGGAAGCCATATTCTTTTTGATGCGGGAAAAGTCTAAAAGACAATTATTTTGAAAAGTTGATGTCTTTAAAAATTGACGGCATGGTTTAGCTGCATTCCTATAAACACTGCAGTTGACGAGAATTTGAGTGACTTTTTGAAAAACGGTTGCTTCATATTTTCCCATGAAACCAGAGAAGCACTGTGACATTATTTATTTTGGCCAGAAATCTCTGCTCCAGTTGCCACTTAACCATTGGAATCTCTGTTTGTCCATCTTCTGCCCTCCAATCTCCTTCTGCTTTCAAGCTACTAAGCAAAGAAAGAGGGTCAGGCACTGGTATGCCGCTTTCATGGGGACTATTTACAAAGTTTCACCCACTCAGTTCTAGCCAGGTTTAGCAATTTGGGTTATAATATATTGCTAAATGATATCTCTCCAGAAGGAAAGAATGGTGTTATGAACTTGCTAGTTATTGTCTCAGAGGATATAGAATCTCATACTGGTCACAGATCACTCAGCCAATCAGCAAAAACGTTAGAGCGTCAGCTCAAGTTTCTCTTGCCGATCTTTATTGTGTTAAACTGTAAAGGAGTTTTGAAGATGCAGGGGTAGAAGAGTTTGGTTGTCTCACTCTATCCTTTTAAACAGAGCAAGAAGAACTTGAAGGAAAAAAATAGCATGGACTCTTTAAAGCGAGTGTGCATCACGTGACCACACCCCACAGAACAGGCTTAAGACAAGATTTACCCTGCAAAACTTCAGCCGCACAATTACCGTGTCTTCTGCAGGGGAACTCCTATCGTAAGCCTGTTCTGTGGGGTGTGGTCGTTTAAAGAGTCTGTCCCAGGGGAAGAATTGGTCCCATTTGTGGTAGGTTTTTGCTGCTTATAAGAGCTCTTGCTAGGAAACTTGGGTCTATCAGTTTCACTCGGGCTTGGATTTGAATTTTCAGCTCCCAAATCACTAAATTTCACTGGGCTACAATCCCCATATCTATAAGGGAAAAACTGATCCAGAATATTTTCTTTGAGAAATCATCTTGTTCAAAGTTTGCATTCGAACTAAGGAAGTATTTTTATAATTTATGTATTTATTTTCTAGTTTAGGTCTGTACCTAGGCTTCATGAATGCCAGCTCTACCATCTAGTCACACCCCTAAATCCTACACTCCCATTTATACTTGTTTTTTTTGCTCTTTCTTTCTCTTTCTTCCCCTTTCTGTATTTCTTTCATTCTCTTTCTTTTTTAAAATTTATTTATTTATTTATTAAAGATTTCTGTCTCTTCCCCACCGCCGCCTCCCCTTTCCCTCCCCCTCCCCCAATCAAGTCCCCCTCCCTCGTCAGCCCAAAAAGCAATCAGGGTTCTCTGCCCGGTGGGAGGTCCAAGGACCACCTACCTCCATCCAGGTCTAGTAAGGTGAGCATCCACGAAACTGCCTAGGCTCCCACGAAACCAATAGGTCCAGTAGAATCAAAAACCCGTTGCCATTGTTCTTGAGGTCTCAGTAGTCCTCCTTGTCCGCTATGTTCAGCGAGACCAGTTTTGACCCAGGCTTTTTCAGACCCAGGCCAGCTGGCCTTGGTGAGTTCCC
>NW_026067946.1:5817551-5867030 GCF_014885135.2 Alexandromys fortis
GAGTCGCCATGATGCTCCCACTCCAGACAGACGCAGGTTAAGATCCTCTCTGGTAAGCCAGCTCATGGGCTACACAGAATATTAGAAATGGGTTAGAACAATATGTAAGAGCTAGCCAATAAGAAACTGGACCTAGCCAGGCCAGGCAGTGTTTGAAAGAATACAGTTTCCGTGTAATTATTTCTGGGTATAAACTAGCCATGCGGGCGGCCGGGTGCCGGGGACGCAGCCCTGCCGCTCCTAATTTCAACATAATACAATGTACTATAAGATAATCTATGAAGTATAGAGGCTGTGGGATGTCAGGCAAGGGATATCTCCCTTGCTTCTAAGAGGAAATGACATTTGAACAAGTCCTAACAACTCCTGCTGGGCAGGAGGATAAGGGGTTACCTATGTTGTGTTTAAAGGAAAGTTTGCACAAGTGAGGAGGATGGAAAGAGAGGGGTAGTTAAGGGGGATGGTGAGGAGGACCTGGAAGGGAAGCTCCTGATATGACAGGAATTCGGCATGGAGACCTTGACACCGGGAAAGAAAAAAGACAGACAGACGCAGCTGGAGATAGGGATCAAGCACATCATGAAGTCCATCATTTTTTATTGTGTATCATACCATTCTGGATTGATTTCTGAAGATTGATATAAAGTCATAAAGTGAAAGAGAGATGGAATTTTGAAGCGGGGGGGGGCTGACCTGTTCTCTCTCTCTCTCTCTCTCTCTCTCTCTCTCTCTCTCTCTCTCTCTCTCTCTCTCTCTCTCTCATTATACATCTTTGGCTACAGTGTCCGTGAGGTTTGGGCGTGGGGAATTGGCTTCGTTGGGCATCTCTGGGCTGAATGGAAAAACCAGTGATGTTGCTTCCATTTCTCGACGGGACCATCGGCTGTGTCATTGGCAGAGCTTTCCGGGTGGATATGTGTTCTGCGTCTGTTAAGGTAAGAGAGAGTGATGAGAGGGTACCAGATGCTGTTCTCCAAACTTATGCCCTTTTGTGAGCACCACAGCAGGCTGGAGGAGGTGCTGCTTTCTTTCTCTTCTAATCTGGAAATTGGCTGAGGCCTGTCTCCTGGCCAGACTGGGGCGGCCATTTGCAGCCTCACCAGGGGGCGGTAAGAAAAGAGCCAACTCTTCTGCAGGATGACAGGAAGGACATGAGACTCCACGGGGTACAATCAGTCAGGATTTGCTCATTACCTGGTTGACTTGTCTAAATATCTCCATATGTCCTTCAGACCCTATCCATGCCCTTGGATGACCTTGGCACTCATAGGTTTTGCTGTTCTTACCTCTTGAGCCGGTTGAGTATTTCAGAGTGTGCATTCTTCTTTTGTTAAGAGAAGACATCTTGGCCTTTCTTGTAAAGAACTGGTGGCCTCTGGATGGCCAATCACTGAGAATCTCCCTCCCGATAAAGCCACGTAAGTTTTGTCTTTATTCCTGTGCCTCCACGCCAGTCCAGAGAGAGATAGTTTGTGTTGGGGTCTGGTTAAGAGAAATAATTTATGGTCCGGGCTAGATCCAGACCCCAACTGTGGAGGACCTACTAAACAGTCATCCAGACAAAAGCCTACAAAGATAAACAGCTATGGCTCTTCTGAAGCCCACTAGACAGAGAAAGCACAGGGAAATGCATGGATATTTGGCAGCGTCTCCCGGTCCATGCACACTCAGAGCAGAAAGTCCTATGGAGTTGGGTTCAAGGGACAAGGATTGTCAATCTCTCTATCCATAAGTATTAACGTTAATATTTCTTTGTTCCTTTTCATTCTGGCTGGGCCTAGTGTATCTTCACTGGGTGTAGCACTTGAATACTCTGTTGCAGGTTCCAAGAAAGGTCTAGACTTTCATGATTGCTTTTTGAATGTGTTCCCTTGGGTCACATTTAATCTGGCACGATCATATATGTATACAATCTATAACTCTTAGTAGGTTCCAATTCCTTGAGGAAACAAGTGTAGTTCCCTATTCTAGATTTCCCAGTAGCACTAAGGCAGGGTGTCCTATATGTAGTGGTTTCTAATAAGTGTTCCACTGAATAAAAAGTGCTCTTTGAGTAGACATGGTCCCTTAACTCATTAAAACTGTCTCAGAAAGGCCCGAATTATGGTTTGTTGCCACCGTTCATGTCTAAACACAGACTTTGGCAGTTTTCTACAATATAGAAGAATCTAGAAGCAGAACAATTTTGAGGTGCTGCACTTCTGAAAGAGGAACTATGGAAAGCACACTTATATTTACAGTGGTTGTGCAGAAAAGTCATTAGGGTGTGTGTGTGCATGCATGTGTGCAGATGTGAGAAGCATGTATGTGCTTGCATGTGAATGCATACACCTGTGAAGATCAGGAGACAACTTCAGGTGTCAGTCTTTCAGTGTTGTCCGAGAGAGAGAGAGAGAGAGAGAGAGAGAGAGAGAGAGAGAGAGAGAGAACATGTGGTCTTTTATTATCACAAAATACTTGCTGACCAGTGCGCCTGTCTCCACGTCCCCAGCATTGAGATGAGAAGTTCATGCCACCGTGCCCAGCCTTTCACATGTGGATTGTGGAGATTTAACTGAGGTCCTCTCCCCAGTCTCCACTCACTAATTCTTAGTCATCGCAGCACAGCATTGCGCTAGGCGTGTGCCACATGCCAGGTCTCGGCACCAGGCCTGTTCTCAGGGGTTTTATATCTTTCATCTCTGTCAATAAACACGGCAACCTATGAACACAGTGTTAATTTTTAAGGTGAGGGGACCCCTAGAGATTGCATCATTTGCTCAAGATCATGGTGGAGCCAGAACTCAGACTTGGAGCTGCAGCTTTTGTTACGTAGCTTCACTGCCTGTGTTTGGTTTTTGATTGTGCTTGTGGGCTCGGGCCCTAGACCCACAGGTCAGTGTCCGTGAAAACTTTCCTGAGCCAGGAGGAGTGAGGACAGGCACAAGCCTGGAGAATTTCCTCCTTTGGAGATCTCACAGCCAGTGAAAAGCTATCACAACTCCAACCATCACCATCCAGCACTTGTAAGTATTCCCAGGTGTGATCCAGAAGGAGATGTGATCCAGAAGGAGATGTGATCCAGAAAAGGAGCCATTTCTGGGCAGGAAAATAGAAATCAGTTATGGTGTGTGTGATGTGTGTGTGTGTGTGTGTGTGTGTGTGTTCTTGTAGGCTGCAAATATCTGTGACCTCTGGATGACCGTTATAGAAATAGAAATAACCTGAATATCTTGACAAGCTGTTTTGCTCAGTGAGCAAGATGACCTCAGCAAGTGGTACCTGGTTTCTACCACATGGTCACGCCTGAACTACTGCCTCCAGGCGGAGCACATGTGGAGGCCAGCACCTGCAACCTGTCGGGTAGATATGCTGTCTGCTTGTATGACTTGCTCAGAGTGCAGGAGGAGGGGAGAAACAACAGCAGAAAAGGGGGTGGTCTAACAACCAGAAATTCTAGAAACCAGGGATAAAGCAATGAATATGGCACGGGTTCCTTGCACTACTGAGGCAGTCTGTGTTGAAGCTTCCCGGTCATATCCTACATGAAATCACTTCTGGTTCCCAGAGTTCGATGCATGGAAAAGACACTATTCTCAAAATCACTTGAAGGTTGACCGAGTTGTAGGAACCGAGGGTGTTATTACTATAATGCAGCAATTTTTGTTGTACCAACATCCCTGGTACTTTCCTGTGAACACAGCCAAGAAGTTAATACATATTTTCTTATGATCCCGAAGTTTTTGTTGGAAAAATGAAGATGTTCTTCAATACTACATTTGTAATTTCATAAAAGTTTGCCTTTTTAGACTGGCGAAGTTCCTCATAGACTTTGTTTTGGAAGATGAAGGTAGAATTATAAAATTGAACATGTAGCTTTGATTTATCTCTTCCAATTATTTTTTTCTAGTGGGAGAGAGAATTTCTATACAGAAATATCTGAAACCCAAACACCAATCTAATTAACAATATTTTTGTAGTGATTTTAGAGTTAGTTTCTTGGAAATTTTCGTCAGTGGCATGAGAAATGGTTGAGGGTTTTCAAGAGGAGGAGGAGGAGGTATGTGTATGTGTGTGTATGTGCTTGTGTGTGTATATGTGTGTGAGCATATGTGTATATGTGTGTGTGTAAAATTATTGACAGCCTTGAGTTGTCTGTTTTCTCTGTGTGCAGAGAATAAACAGTAATTTCAGTTCCCTCGTAGGCTTAATTCTTTCACTGAGGTTCGGGGTGGTCATGCTTAGGTATTTATGTGTTCTTATATGACCAAGTCTGTTACGTCAGAGAGAAAAGAAGATGCATTCTGGTCATGTGTCAGAATAAATGGTTATAGCTCTACCTACTTTTACCTTTATTCCCCTTTACACAGAGGCTATGAGAATTGATCTGTTTACAGAGAAACAACTTCAGAGTATAATGACCTATTCCTGGCTCACCACATACCCAAGACTCGTTAAATCCATTTCAGTCTTTTTCCTCCTTTGTTGTAAAATCTCTCAATAGCACTATTGACTGACACAGCTCAAATCTATAACCTTCTTGTGAGAATCAGAATTATTTGCTTAGTATCGACATAACACGTTTAGCTGATTAAAGTTAAAGAAAATTGTACAAGACTTAACACTACAAAACAAATTTTAAATGAACCTTTGATTGCATTTTGGGTTCATTTTTCAAATGACATCTCTTATTTTGAAATGGGGTGATAGCCACAGCTTTGAATGCAGTAGTTTCAGCAGCACACGGTTATTGGGATCAATTCTTAATGGGCAAATGTGCATGTGTACCCTTTTCCCATAGAATTCAGTAATCTGAAGACTTCATACAGGTTTGGGGAGATGAAGCTCTCTACTCCAGAGATGTGAATTATCTTAAATATAAGGAATGTTCATAGGCCACTATGTTGTACTTCTCAACCATGGTTTTTCAGTCATTAATGTGATGCTTAACAAAGATACAGATACTTGTGCATGAGCTTTATGGTTCTTCACGTTCCGTGACAACAGAGGTGAAGGGGCAAAAATAAACCTATGATATCATCAAAAATCAAAATCGTTTGTAGTTTTGAAGATAAGATCAAGAAAGTAAATAGGTAGATAAAGAACACAAGAGAAATTTTGTAAATCTTTTGCCCAAAAGAGACTTGTATCTGTAATATACAGTTATTTCCAGACAATTATGCATAGTAAGACAATTAATCCAACTGAAAAGAAACAGACAAAAGACCTGGATAGGGATTAAAGCAAAGAGGTTATGTAAGTGTCTAATAAAACTGAGAAGATGCTCAGCATTATGAGCCATCAAGGAAGTGCTAATCACCACCACAGGATATAATAACTAACACAGGCAACAAGAACTCCTTGGAAGGAAAAAGAGAAGTCAGAATTGTTATACATTGCCATCGAAAACACAAAGAGATGCTGCGGAATGTGCAAATGTGGCAAACTATGACAAAATCCAATGTGGCATCTTTTCATATGGTTAAACATGGTGAGTATTGTATGAATTTGCAGTTCTGCCCCTGTGTGAATACTTCTGGAAATGGAGCATCACCATCACGTGTAAACAGATGGTTAGCATGTAGAGTGAGCTTTAGATCCAACCAGGAAGTTGTTGGTTACTCCCTTTATGTTGCACCCGTAGGCGTATTCTGCCAGTCCAGTCATTATTGTAATGCTCCCAAGGTCTACAGCTGAGTGAGATTTATAAATACTTTTCTCACCCAGTTGTGTAAGTATACTTTCAGCTCTATGAAAGGTAGCCAATAGGGAGGAAGCTTCGAGGTTGGTACCTGCTTGATGTCTGTGTTTCTAGTAACTGGACCAAGAACCTGTGCCTTGGTAGATCATAGGCCCTAAAGGAGAACCTACAAATATTACTATGCTACCTAGACATAGCGATAAACGGCCTCCTAAGCTCTTATCTTTATACTCCTAGTGCATCGCTCAATCCTCACTGGAGAAACTACTTTTTGTTAGATGGAAAATAGTAAGAGATTCATAACTGTTCAGTGTGCAGAGTATCAGGACTGTGGAGCACTCAGCATTTAGAAGGGCATGCATGTCATACCCCTTTCCCACAAAGTGCCCGGCTCATACTGGAAGAGGAAAGGAAAGATTGTAACAGCCAGATGTGTTAGTTGACTGCAGCAAAACAGGGCTTTCCAGACACGACAGGGCCATTGTACACACGAACTCACAGCGGCTGTGACTGCATGCTTATGAATTAATGACCCTAAATCACAGCAATGACTGTAGAGGGGCTTAGGAAGCCTCAGCCGTAACTGAAGACCTGTTGGCAGTTGGCATCTGCTGGGGGAGGGAAAGTATGTTTTTTGGGGGGCTGTGGTTCCTTGAAAGGCTATCTGTGCTTCAGTAGTTGGTTCTATACCCGTGCAATACAGGCAGCACTTAGTGGACTCAGTAGGTACAAAATAAGAACACGGGTTGTGAGGAAAGTGGCAGACGGTGGAATACAGAGGGAATCAGAGGGAAAGGAACCGGAAGTAGATGTGATACAAATGTATTATATGCATGTATGAAATTTTCAAATAATAAAAGATAATCTTAAAAACTCCAAATGCTTACAGAAATATTTTTTAAAATGTTAAAAAAAAAAAGAAAAACACCTCCTGGGGCTGGAGAGATAGCTCTGTGGTTAAAAGCATGGGCTACTTTTCCAGAGGACCTGGGTTCAATTCCCAACACCCACTGGCAGCTCACAACTGTCTGTAACTACAGCTCCAAGGGATCCAATACCCTCACACAATCACGAATGCAGACAAAATGACAAGGCACATAAAACAAAATTAAATCAAAATTTAAAAAGCACTTTCTTAAATGTCTACCAACTGAGTAATGAATAAATAATTGTCCATGCAATAAAATATGGCATTAAAAGAGCTATTATGTTATAGCTACAAGAGAGAAAAACCTTATAAGCACTATGAGACATGAAAGAAAGCATAAAAGCGCACACACTGCAGGGCTCATGTGTATTAAATCTTACAGTAGGTGAGGGACTTGCAAGGTGTATGGATTTTATCAAAACGATGTTTAAGAAAAAAGTACATTGGTGATGTATCTCCATACACATTCCCCCTGACTCTACTACTATTTGACTTACAGCAACAGAAAGAGTCTTGTCTTAAGAGTCTATTTAAAAAATTCCTTGGAACTTCAAAAGGAGAAATATTGAAGGATTCTCTATGAAACCCCCGTGCTTCTGACTCCAGGTTTGACCAAGCATGGACGAACTCTGATTTGACTGAGATGGCATCAATTGTCCTTTGGAGGCCATGAATGCATTCTGTTGGAACTGTGCCGGTTAGGAATTCCAGGCAATGGCCAAAGCAGGTAGCGGGAAGACTGGGACCTGAATAGGAAAGGAAAACAAACACAGAGGGAAAAGACTCTTTTCTAAGCACAAGCAGCCTTTGAATCTGATTTTTTTGTTCTGCCTGACTCAGGGTTGGGGTGACTTTCAGCAACCTGTTTGTCTGTTGTTGGGAGATAAAGAATCAAAGCCCTGCCTGTGGCTACTCTCTATCCAACTGCACCTTACTGAAGATTTTTGTGTGCCTGGGAAGGAAATTGTTAAAAAGAAAATAAAACAGAATCGTTCCGCCAAGGCAGCGTTTTAAAGCATGTAGCCGCCCAGCAGAGCTTACACAAAGGATGTGTTTAAAGCAAGGTTCATTCTGAATGAAAACCCTTAAGGGAACACGTTTTGAAAATTCTTTAAAAAGTCTTTGTTTGGTGCATGAAAGTGAAATGACCCGGGGGCGGGGGGAGGGGGGAGTCGGGGTGCGGAGATAAAGTTAGAGGCAGCCAAAGTCTAAACTCAGGGTGCAAATTCCCTTGTGCTTTCTTACTGACTTCCTTCTTGGATAACTAATCATTCCTTACTTCAGTAGTTGATGAAGGAAAAAAAATTACATGGTATAAAATGGCATAAAGTCCCTATCAATAAAGTGGATTTCAATAGCTCCCAGGAGGGTAGCTAAGCAACAGTGAACAGTGGCGCCAGTCACAAACTTGCTCTAGTGCGGGAAGCCACGTTGATGCTTCCCGGGGCAGGTAAAGGATTGTGGATGCTCTTGCTCTTCCTCTTTATTGGGTTCACATTTGTATTTAAAGTGCTCAATTAAACCCCTTCCAAACTGCACAAGGGAAGAAAGAAACTCAAAGTGGTCAGAGCCCGAGCCCGGAGCCCGGAGCCCTTATCTAAGTTGTGTGTTTGTTGGTATCCTGTTTTATTAATTGGCGCCAGCGTTGCTGCATGTTAATCAATAGGTGCATGCAAATAGTTGATGCTAATTAGTGTCTGGCTGAAAAACTAGAAACTAAAGTTCTTCTCACATGAGGCGCTGTTGGAATGTGTATTTTCAGTTGTTCAACTGTCGCACACTTGGGGTGGCCTCTTCTACTGTTCATACTTTAGTGTGACAGATTCCTTGTCACTCCTCCTTAGGTGTCCGGTGTACCTATCACCTCTTGGTTGGGAATTGGTTCTGGAATTGGAGCTAGAGGTAGAAGACTTTGATACTTTTTTTTAAAATTGATTTTTATTGGGCTTTACATTTTTCTCCGCTCCCCTCCCTGCTTCTCCCCTCCTCTTCAACCCTCTCCCAAGGTCCCCATGGTCCCAATTTACTCAATTTAAGGAGATCTTAAGACTTTGGTACTTTAATCATAGACAGGACTCCTACATATTTTTGTTTGTTTGTTTGTTCGAACTCAAGTTTCCACTCTGGGAATAAAATTGGATCAGTCGTTATGAGGTCCTGTAGCCCCTCTGGCAATAAGTGTTCATTATCCACTGATTTATGTGCTGACCTCATCTAGCCACATAAATTACAATGTAGAATAGGCTGGACCTCGTGGTACATTGATCCCAGCTTCCCAAGAAAGCACTGCACTGATTTCCACAGTGGCTGTTCCAGTTTGCCCTCCCACCAGCAATGAATAAATGCTCCCCTTTCTCTGTGTGCTCCCCAGCATGGGCTGTCATTTGTTTTATTGATCTTGGCCATCTGACTGGGGTAAGACGAAATCTCAAAGTAGTTTTCATTTGCATTTCCCTGATGGCTTAGGATGTTGAACATTTTAAAAAAGTGTTTCTCAGCCATTTGTGTTTAATCTTTTGAGAACACTCTGCTTTGTTATGTACCTCATTTTAAAAACTGGTTTATTTGTGTTCTAGATGTTCATTTTTTAAAAAATCTTTGTATATTCTAGATACTAACCTCTATCGAAGCTGTAATTGGTAAATATATCTTTTCCCATTCTCTAGGCTTCTGTGTTGTCTGAATGACATTGTCCTTTGCTATACAGAATATTTTTTATCCTATCAGTATACTATTCAAAAGCCATATCCTGTGTCAATGAGTTCTTTATCCCTGTTTTATTTTCTATTAGATTCAGGGTATCTGGCCTTATATTGAGGTTCTTTATTTATTAAGAGTTGAGCTTGGTGCATGGATCTATTTTCATTCTTCTACATGTAGCTACCCAGTTTGGCCAGCACCATTGTTGAGGATGTTGGTTTTTCCCTAGTGTGTGAAATTATGCCTGGGTCTTCAATTTTATTCCATTGGTCATTGTGTTTGTTTTTATTCCAACACCCTGGTGTGTTTTTGTTTTGTTCTATGGCTCTGCTGTACAACTTGAAATCTGGAATGGTGAAATCTCCAGCACTTCGTTTATTATTCAGGTTTGTTTGTTTAGCTATTCATTGTGTGTGTGTGTGTGTGTGTGTGTGTGTGTGTATGTGTGTATGTGTGTATTTCCACATGAAGTTGAAGACTGGCCTTTCAATTTCTGTGAAGAATTATATTGGAATTTTAATGGATATTGCATTGAACCTATAGATTGTTTTTGGTAGGATGGCCATTTTCACAATATTAATTCTATTGACCCATGGGTGTGGTAGATCTTTCTATTTTCTGATGTCTTCTTCAACTTCTTTCTTCAATGCCGTAATGTTCTTAAGTACAAATCTTTCACTTGCTTTGTTAGAGTTAAGATATTATTTTTGAGGCTATTGTGAAAGATGCAATTTCCCTGATTTCTTTCTCAGTATGTATGCCATTTGTATGTAAGAAGGCTATATTGATTTTGTGTGTTAATTTTGTATCCTGCTACTTTGCTGAAAGTGCTTATCAGCTCTTGGAATATCCTTGTGAAGTCTGTATAGTATCTTTTATATAAAATAATATCCTTTTCAAATAATACTTTGACTTCTTCCTTTTCTACTCAAATCCCTTGATCTCCTTTAATTGTCTTAATGCTTTAGCTAAGATTTCAAGCACTATATTGACTAGGTATGGAAAGAGTGGACAACCCTATCTTGATTTTGATTTCAATGGAAAAGGTTTGATTTTTCTCTCCATTTAGGCTGATGTTCGTTGTAGGCTTTCTGTGAATTGCCTTTATTATATTGCGTTATGATTCTTGTATCCCTAGTCTTTTGAGGGATTTTATCATGAAAGAATGTTGTATTTTGCCAAAGGCCTTTTCTGCAGATAATGAGATCATCATGTGATTTTTGTCCTTTAGTCTATTTATGTGTAGATTACATTAGTTGATTTCTGTACATTGAACTGCCTCTGTAACTAAAATACTCCACATCTTACTACAGAGATACTAGTTTATCCATGTTCACTGTGGCTCTATCTATAGTAGCCAGAGATTGAAAACAGCGTAGATATCTATCAACTGATAAATGGATAATGAAAGTATGGTGATTACAAAGTATAACACCATTTGGCTGTTTAAAAATATGAAATTATGAAATTCACAGGTAAGTGGATAAAGCTAGAAATAATTATCCTCAGTGAGGTAAATCAGTCCCCAAAGAACAAATACAGCATGTTTCCAGTTATATGTGGATATTAGCTTTTAAGCTTTATATATGCATGTTTCAGTTCAAGAACTACAGGTAGTAGGGAGCTAATAAGGTGCCTATGGGGCAAAGGAGATCTCCTAAGGAAGGGGAAATAAAATATAGAGTTATAAAGAGATAATGGAGACATTAGAATAGGAGGATTAAATGGGGAGAGAGATAGGAGGGCAGGGTAGGAGAGGGAATATGGGGAGAGACAGCTAAAGCTCAAGGTCATTGAAATGTCATTTGAAAGTCTACTACTGTAGAAGCTTCCACATTTATAAATATATAAAAAATTTAAATGAAATTCCATATAATGGTGGAGACAAAGCCCCAACTAGACATCTTAGGCCACCATGTAAAACCTCCAGTGTCAGGAATGGGTTGCATCATGTTGAATGGTTGGCAAAAGGAGGTCTTTTAGACCCCTCAAACATCACTATATAGGCTATAGCTGAGGCTCTTGGTTATTCTCTACAACCCGATGGTAAGTCTCTATTGCTGAAGACACTATTTACTATGTTATCAAATATGGAAGAATCAAACTGGTTCCCAAGTAGAAGTTTTACTCCTACTGTAATCATTCATGATGCTGCAAAATACTTTGCATGCTACTAGAGAAGAAAAGTAACTATCAGTATCACTCAGCTACAAATCCTGTTACCTGTGCCAGAGATCTGCCTATAAAAAGTGCTGGGGAAACAGTAATACAAATGTTATGAGAGTAATCAACCACTCTTTGATTGTATTTAGGGCCAATTCCATGAGAAAGAACTCTTACATGACACTGATGAAGTGGCAAAGAGTCTGAGACCAAGGGACCATAGTAACAAAATGACTCCTAATCACATACTGTTGTGCCCACAGATCAGAGCGGTGCTCAGTCCTCATCAGAGAAGCTTCTTGTAGTAGATGGTAATCAACACAAAGACCCACAACCAGAAAACTTACAGAGTGGGGACTTTGGAGCTCTCAGTCCTAGATGGGGTGTCTTTATCAAACTTCCTCTCAAGGTTCAGGAATCTATGAAGAACATAAGGAAAGATTATGGAAGTCAGAGGTGGTGGGTGATGTCAGGGAAGCAGCATTTTCCAGACACCTTAAGACTGATACATATATGAACTCATAATGACTGTGATAGTACCCATGTGACTGCATTGGTTCAAACCAGACAAAATCCCAGAACCAAGAAAAGGAAGTGGACACAAAGTCCCATCCTTAAACAAGAAGCTATTTGCAATTGATATCTGCTGGCAAAGGAAACATCAGTTTTCTCCAGTGGAGTGCTGTTGAAATAATAGCGGCGGGGCTGTGTCCCCAGCACCCCGGCCGCCTGCTAGCTTATGCCCCGAAATAACAACACACAAACTGTATTCATTTAAGCACTGCTTGGCCAATTTCTATCTAGCCTCTTCTAGGCTAATTCTCGTACCTGGACTAGCCCATTTCTAATAAAGTGTGTAAGCACCCAAGGTGCGCTTACCGGGAAGATTCTAGCCTACGTCCATCCTGGGTCGGAGCTGCCTGGGAGAGTGGAGCCTGGCGTCTCTGCTCCAGAGAGCAGAGCTGTCGAGACTACCCGGGAGAGCTGAGCATGGCGTCTCTGCTCCAGAGAGCAGAGCTGTTGGGTCTGAGCTCACTTCCTCTTCCTCCCAGCATCCTATTCTGTTTACTCCTCCCACCTATGTTTTAACCTATCAGGGCCAAGGAGTTTCTTTATTGCTTAACCAATGAAATCAACAGATTGATATGACACTCCCACATCAGAGTGCCACTGGGTATATCAACCTCACTCTACAACAGGGCCTATGCCTAGGAGTAGTTGGCCAACACTAAAGGAATTCTGTGGTTTCTTTTTGTGTGTATCTTTATTTTTTGTTTTATTTTTGTATGTTTTCTTATTGGTTTGTTTGATCATTTTGACTTTCATTTTTTTTTGAGAGAATAATGAAGACACACACACATACACACACACACACACACACAGAGAGAGAGAGAGAGAGAGAGAGAGAGAGAGAGAGAGAGAGAGAGAATGAAGTAGAGGGGGTAGGGAAGTTGAGAGATCTAAGAGGGGTTAGAAGAGGGGGAAAGAATATGATCAAAGTGTTTGGTAAAATTTTTAAAATATTGAATAGGTAAACCATTTAGGGCAGGACATTATCATCTTTATTTTATTAATAAAATTGCAGTGTACATTTTGCAGATATATAAACACACACAAACATATTTGAGGTAATATTATTTTTAGTAGTAACTGAACTGAGATGAACATGGCAGGTAAATTATCATTCCATTAGCACAACTCTTTGTGATGCGTAACAGATTTTACCAGCATGCAATACAAGTAGCCCACCAAAGCCAACCACAGTGAATTTCTTTCTCAATTAATGAGAAGTCCTGTGTATCTAATATGTCTCCACACTCTGGGAGGAACTTCGGTAATTGAGGAAATTTAAAACTTAGACTAATTAAGAACAAAGCAGTGTTCCATGCTGTGTTATAGCTATTTATCATTGAGAACAACAACTTAAACGGAGGGAAGATTTGTTTTGTCTTAGCTTCAGAAGTTTTAGTCTATGTTTAGCTACTTCTACTGCTTTCAGGCAGTTGAAAAGGCACGACATCATGGTGGAAAGAAGCAGAGAGAAGACAGAGCAGGAGTCAAGGCCCACTGTCTTGGTGTCTTTCTGGTGACCCACATCTTCAAAAATGGCACAGACTCTTGGTTTCCACCTCTTCCCAAATATGCCACTGATGAATAAATTCTTTAGTAGTAGTCCTCAGGATCCAGTCATCTCCCATCACCAGACATCTGAGACTGTGGAGGACATTTCATATTTGAGCTATAACACATCAATATCTTACCTTGCATCACAGAATTAAAGGAGGAGGAGAAAAATTAGTATGTGGTTCTAGTTACAGAAGACTTCACTAGACTTCCAACCACCAACTACTCCATACTCACTCTAGCACCTGTAAGGGCCCTGTAGCTCTGAGCTTTGGCTACTCCCAGCTTCAAGACGGCCTTTATAAGTGTAGAGTTCAAGCCTAATCTAGAGCCAGGCTTATCCTTATGAACATAGGTTCCAACCCACCAAGTATAAGGTCAGTCCCTGTGGACTGAGGCTAGGGGAATACCCTTGAGGATTCTAACTCCAGTGCAATCTAGAACCCACCCTCATGAACTTAGGCTCAAAGAAATCCCAGAGGATACAGATACAAGGCCCACTGAAGATCTCACTAGTCTCTGCAGACTTGGATTCAAGCACTGCTAAAGCTCCTTGCCAGATCCTGTAAACACTGGGTGTAGGCCTGCCTTGAAGAGCATAGATTCCAGTTCTGTTGAGATAGGAGCGGCGGGGCTGCGTCCCCGGCACCCGGCTGCCAGCATGGCTAGGTTATGCCCTGAAATAATTACACGGAAACCGTATTTTTTCCTGGCCCTAGTTCCAGTTTCTTATTGGCTAGCTCTTACATATTGTTCTAACCCATTTCTAATATTCTGTGTAGCCCACGAGCTGGCTTACCAGGGAGGATCTTAACCTGCGTCTGTCTGGAGTGGGAGAACCATGGTGACTCCTCGACTCAGCTTCTTTCTCCCAGAATTCTCTTCTGTTTACTCCACCCACCTAATTTTCTGTCCTATGAGGACCGAGGCAGTTTCTTTATTATTAACCAATGAAAGCAATAGATAAGATACAAGACCCACCTCCATCATTTCCCCTTTTTCTGTTTAAACAAAAAAAAAAAAAAAAAAAGAAAGGCTTTCATTTTACCTTCCTCCATCACAGTTCCTTTTCAGAAGACCTAAGCAACAGTCCATTTTCATGGGTTTGGGCTTCAGACCTGCCCCACTGCAGACCCAAGCACCAGAGCAGTCAGTCTAAGGATCCCAGTGGCAAGCCTGCCTGTACATCAACACCAGTCAGCCTAGAGTCTCTGAATGGGCTGAGGGCTGCAGAGCGTTCCTCAGCATAACAGCCTACAAAGACTAGAATAAGCATTGATTCTTAATGAACTGTTATCAAGGCATTGCAGCAGCATCAAGTACACTTAGGGAGCAGGAGCATCGGCAAGATGACTGCGTGTACCAGTCTGGTGTGCTTCCTCTTGTAGGAAGGGACCCAATCAAAGAAATGACTGCCATTTCATAGAAGTATGCAGGAGGGACTTGCAAAGATGTGTTTAAAGATACATAGTGACTTCATACAAAAGGCTATCTACTGTCTTATTCTCAAGATCAACTCTGTACCAAGAGTGATTTTCCTTGGTAGAGAAGTAGTAAGCAGCAAGTTCCATCCCTGTTCATACTGTAGACGTCTAAGGCATTTATTGCTGGAGAACACTGTGGTCCTTGGAGAATCTAAGATCTATTTTAGGAGTTGCAGGGTTACCACAATTGTCTTTTATCCTGAATAAAGAGCCCACCCACTCTACATTGTGCTTCCCTTAATGAGACTCGTGCTGCATGAGCACCCTTGAAGTTTCTGAAAACCCAGGATCTTAGAAGCAGCCAGGCAATTACTTCTAGCAGTTTTACTGACTCATCTCTGTGAATCTGCCAGGAGGCCCTATCCACACCCCCACAGCTCCTGGAAGCCCCTGGCAGCTTACCTTGAGTTGTTCATCTTGTGGAGGTCTCCCAGAAAACAGTTGGGTCTTCCCAAACAGCTCCTCCCAACCCCATCAGAAGTGGTCAGCTGGCTCTTTCTTTCTACATATTCCTGACTCCAAGAAACAGCCTGGCAGCCATGTCTACCATACAGACAAATAATTGAAAATAATTACAAATATGGTAGTTACTAGACTAGGTGAACCATCACTTTAAATGTTAAATGGTTAAATACTCTGATTAAAGGAGAGAGACTATGTGAGTAGATTAAAAACAACAACATCCATCTTACACCTGTAAGAATGGCCAAGATCAGAAACACTGATGATAACTTATTCTGGAGAGGTTGTGGGGTAAAGGGAACACTCCTACATTGCTGGTGGGAGTGAAAACTGGTACAGCCCCTTTGTATATCATTATGACGTTTTCTCAGAAAATTGGGAAACAACCTATCTCAAGACCCAGAAACACCACTTTTGGGTATATATCCAAAGGATGTTCAACCGTGCCACAAGGTCATGTACTCAACTATACTCATAGCATCATTGTTTGTCATAGTCAGAACCTGGAAACAACCTAAATGCCTCTCGACCAAAGAATGGATAAGGAAAATGTGGTACATTTACACAATGGAGTACTACACAGTAAAAAAAAAAATAATGAGTTCTTGAAATTTTCAGGCAAATGGATGGATCTAGAAAACATCATATTGAATGAGGTAACCCAGACCCAGAAAGACAAATATAATATGTACTCACTCATAAATAAGTGACTTTTAAACATAAATGAAAGAAAACCAACCTACAATTCACAATCCCAGAGAACCTAGACAACATTGAGGACCCTAAAAGAGACATATATAGATCTAATCTACATGGGAAATAGAAAAAGACAATATCTTCTGAGTAAATTAGGAGGATGGAGACCATGGGAGAGGGTTTAAGGGGAGGGGAGAGGAAGGTAGGGGAGCAAAGAAAAATGTATAGTTCAATAAAACCAACAAAATAAATAAAAATAAAAACAGCAACATCGACACATACTAAAATAACAACAAGATCAAACTATGTGTTGTTCAACCACTCTAAATACAAAGTTTTAGATGAATGCAAATATTTAAATTCCTTATAATTATATAATAAATATAATATAATAAACCCCATATATTTTGTTCAGATTTCAAGGCCAAGTGATTTGTCTCCTATTATTTCTTTATCTCTCTCTCTCTCTCTCTCTCTCTCTCTCTCTCTCTCTCTCTCTCTCTCTCTCTCTTTACTATTCTGCTCAAAGTTGCATTCTCTGGGTATATTTTCCTCTCAAAAGCCCTCTATGTGCTGTTCCCGTCTTTTGAAATGCCATCTCCTGGGAGGTCTTCCAAGCCTACACATTTCTACCTTTTAGCTCATTGTCCAGTGGATTCTTTTTCAGAAGGTCCTTCATGACTCTCTGTTTAAAACCTTAATGCCACCTCAATGTCTGTTTTACTTCTCTGTAGCTATAAACCATATGAAATCCTTTTATTTTACTTGTTTATTTATAATTTTTTATTCACTCGTATTAACAAATCCCACAGAGCAGGTTTTAAATATATATGTACTGAAATGTCATGATTTACTTTTTCTAATGTTGTATCTTCAGGGCTTAGGATGGTGCTTCATATAGTTGACCCAGTAAGGATCGCAATGTGTATTAAGACAAACTGAATAAGTTGTTAAATATTGCATTGTTCATCCCTAGAACATGCCTACAAGAACAGAAGCTGGTAACAAACAACAATAACAACAAAATAAAATCCTTGCTGGATGACAGAAAGATCTTATGACTTGCAAAGCTCTGGATTCAACTCTGGCAACCTCTGGGAGGAGGCTGCTCTTTCTGAAAGAGCCTCAGGTAGAGATACATTCAAACAGACTGTGAGACTCATTCACCCCTCTTCCCAGTGTCCGCCAGGAGTGAGCTGGAGCCAGTATACAGTAGCTCTTGAGAGATCATTGTCCCACTTTCAGGATGCAGGCAGGCAAGCTGGTTGCAAAGTTAGAACTGCCTATGGTGGGACCTTCTTAACACAGAAAGTGGTAGGCTCTACAGTTCACCAGTCTCTACTTTCTCACACTCCGGTCCAGGCTTGGAGAACTGCTGCTTGGCTACTGCCCAGCAGGACCCAGAAGCAGGTGTAGTTAAAGAAATACATTATTTTCCACTACATAGGGGAACTTAAAATATATACACAAACACTAATGTTTAATCTCTGAGTTCCATTCAGATTTATTGATTAAAACAGAGATGTAGTAGGGATTTTGTTTGTTTGTTTTACCATTGTTGTAGAAAATTACTATAAACTTCATGGCTTAAACCAATAAAAATGAATTATTTTCCAGTTATAAAGTTCATAAGGCTTCATGGAAAAATCTATTTTTTTTTTTTGGAGCTCTTGTGGATACACTGGGCCTACCTGAAATGTCTTTGGGTCTATTATCTAGAGTCTCACCAGTAAAATTTCACCTTGATTGGACATTGGAGTCACCTGAAGAAATTAAAAAATTCCGATGCCTAGGCTGCCTCCCAGAACAATTAAGTTGGAGTTTCTGAGCCAGGGGCCCTGTCAGCTGCTATCAGAAATTCTTCAGGAGATTCCAATGTGTAGCTGAGCGTGGAAAACGGCAGCAGTAGCTTCAGACTTGGTGTAAGTGTGCAAGCTGAAAACGATATCCAGCCACAAAGTCTCAGAACACTGTTAGCTCCTGGGTTCAGGGCATCGTCTGTCTTTCACTTACAGCACAATGTGTGCAAAGCACTTACAAACACTCCTCCCGTGCAGCCCTTCTCATCCTCTGCCTGCTAGAAGATGGAATCAAGAGCGAGCGAAAGGAGAGCTGGTGTCATTTCAAGCAGGGGAATCTGTGTGGCTGCTTCGCCCACTTGGCTGGCGGTTGACTCATTTCCTTCATGTGGCTCAGCACCTTCTTTAGTATTTCTCCTGTCCCTCTCTGCTTCTCCCCCGACGACATCCAATGGAGCATATAGCATCTTCCTTTCAGAAAAAAAGACTATGTTACAGTTACAGAATTCTGAGTGTTTTAGGCTGAAGGAGATAGGATTCATCCTTAGGGATGAGCCAAAGTAGTCTGTGTCAAGATGTTCTTTTTACTGCAGAAATAGTTTTTGTGTGTGTGTGTGTGTGTGTGTGTGTGTGTGTGTGTGACTTTATCCCAGCTGTATTGAGGTATAATCAACAAAATTACATACCTACAGTGTAGTGTGATTAGACATATTTGTATATTACAAGTGATTTCCATAATCAAATCAGTCAACACATCCAGTATCTCATACAGATCTCTTAGGGCTTATATGGTAAGAATACTTTCCTAGAAAGAGTTCTAGGAAATTTCGGATGTATCATATTTACCACCCACAGTCACCATCCTGAGCATTTGATCCACAGGAGTGAGTCATCTGAGAACGTCATCTTGGGACCATTTGACTAACATCTCCTCACCTGTGTGTGAAGCAGTGTCATAAATGCCGAAATGGCTGTCCTATTAGGGGGAAGATTTTTCTTGTGCATAAGAGAGAGAAACTATCCAGAGGTATCTGCAGGAGTCTAGAGCAGACAGAGAACAAAACGGACTGGCATACCCAGGGCTATCTATGAGGGTGGTCGTGGTGACGGAAAATGTGATTTATAAGGAAGACACGAAGCTAGGGGGAAGGAAGTCCATGAGCTGGAGCAGGCCTGGGAGTTTAGGGTAGAGGTGGGGTTGGTGAGAGGGGCCAGGATGTGGACTTCTAAGTGTATAATGGGTCCTTGTGAATAGGTATTGAAGGAGCCTGGAGGCCAGCATGGGTTTTGCTATGTTGATAGGCACCACAGGTATATATCAATAAAGAGCCATCAGTCCAGAGGCAAGAGGACTGGCCCCTTTGGGCAGACAGAAACCCCATTTTGCAAATTCAGGAGGGAGGCTGCTCTTCCCTAATTGCCAGGCTCCTTCTTTAGTCCGGCTTGGATCCTTGCACTTCCTGAACCCTAACGTCCCCCTTTTCCCCACCTCACACACCCTATCAATCACCAAACAAAAACTGCTCAATATTTTCATGTTAAAGGAGACCCTTCAGCATTTATCTTTCCGTGTCTGGCTTATTTCATTTAGCATAATATCCTCTGGGTATATCTGAGTTGTCAAAAATGGCAGGAGTGTCTCCTTTTTGTGGTTGAATAATTACCCCGTGTGTACTATGTTTTATTGATCCACTCATCTTCCATCGATGGCTTATCAGGTTGTTTCCATATATGGTCTGTTGGGCTACAGTGAACACAGTGCAGATGCCTCTTGGAGACATTCGTTTCTTTCTTCTGAATATGTATCTAGAAGTTGGGGATGATGGATCAGACCGAAGCCCTACTTTTAGCTTATTGAGTCTTTCCCATGTGATTCTCCATAAATTTACTTTTCTACTAATCAACAACTGCTTTAAAAATGCCTAGACAGGGATACATATAATAGGTTTAAAAGGAGTTAGTATGAGTGGCAGACACTCCACTGGGCACATAGAAAAGGAAAGGCAATATTGAAGAGGGTCAGCGAATCCCACTGTCCCTTTGGTCATAATTCCCTAGCCATAGTGGCTGCCTTCTTGTTTGCGAGCGTTCCAGGGAAAACACCCTCTGTCTGAGACATTTGTCAATTTGATATTTTTTTCTTTGGTGCTCTTTCTCCTAAGCTGAACTCCCACGGTATGTGTAACCCTTCCCCGCAAGGCTACCCCACCATGTGGCTTGTCTTAGTTAGGGTTTCTATTGCTGGGATGGAACACCATGACCAAAAAGCTAGTCAGGGAGGAAAGGGTTTATTCAGCTTACACTTTCAGATCAGAGTCCAATATTGGAAGAAGGCAGAACAAGAACTCAAGCAGGACTGGAACAATGGAAGCAGGAGCTGATGATACAGAGGCCATGGAGGGGAGCTACTTCCTGGCTTGCTCAGCCTGCTTTCTTATATAATCCATGGCCATTAGTCCAGGGGTGGCACCATCCACTGTGGACTTGGCCCACCTTTCATTGATCACTAAATGAGAAAATGACTTACAGTTGGATCTCAGGAGGCATTTTATCAACTGAAGCTCCTCCCTCTCTGATGACTTTAGCTTGTATCAAGATGACACACAAAATCAGCCAGTAGATGGCTGCTCCCACATCTTTCTAAAATATTAACTATAATCGAGTAACACTTATGTAGGACGCTTCTTTCCTTCTTGATTTTTGTCTTTGTCTGACAGAGCATAAACCCTCCTAATGAGGGACCATTCCAGTCACACATGAACCTCAAGCCTGCAGAATCAGCCCTGGCATGTAGTTGGTACCCAATCAACAGTGTTGAGTTAATGAATAGGAAAGGAATTCCAACAGAAACAAGAGAAACTAGAGAAATAGGGGAAGAAACTAGGGACCCAAGCAGCAGTCACAGCATGGAGAACATCATATTTGAGGTGTATGATTGGTAAAAACTTATATCTATGCTGGTGAGAGAGGAGGTATAAAGGAGTTAGATTTGAGGGACGAGGGTGAGATGTCAATGCAGTTTTGATTAAAGTTAAAAGGGAGGAATTATGGTCTAACAGAAGAGACTTATTACTCCAGAGGAGCCCAGGAAAAGGCAAAAGACAGTAATTTAACTTGAGCACTGGAGGTAGAAGCGTTCAGGTACTAATCATTTATAAGCTAAAAGTTCAGGGCTTTGGAAGAAAGCTGGAGAAGACAAAAGGGCATTTAAGGAGAGTGCTGACAAGCAGTGCCTGGAAAGAATTGTGCTTAATATATTTATACCTGAACTGTCACCAAAAATGGTAATGGTGCGATTGAGTGCTTTAATTAAATCTGAGCTGTGCTGACCGCACAATGAGAGGGCCCAAGTGTTATGGTCCTTCACTGCACTGGGATTTGTAGCTGAAATTTCCACACGCGCTGGCAGTTCATCCAGCTTGTGTGTGCTGCACTTCTCTCAATGAGCAGAGGCTGTGGCTGGATAATGGTAAGAGAAGCAGTCTGGAGGGAGCACCTTCAGAATGCTAGGGACGGGGAAGAAGGTGTTCTACATCCCTGTCCTCGAAGACAAGGGACCGCCATCTTCATAAGACCAGTGGCATCTGTGTCATCAAGATCATCACAGCTGACCTTGGTAACTGTTAACATTCCTTCAGAAAAGAAGGGGCATGAGGGTCTTTGGACCCTCACCCAAATATCCAGTCACTCCACCCAGCCAGTTGTATGGGATTTTGTCATACTGCTCAAGGCCTCAGAGGCTGGTAGAAAGGTCGCAGGAAAACTAGGGAGAGGGTTCCCTCTAGGCAGCCATGTGAAACCCATAATCCATGCCGGGTGAAGACCTTCCAGTGCAGAGCTGTGGGGTCAGTAACCTCCCACCTGTGTCCTGTAACTATGTTCAATAAACTCATTGGTTAGCTAGGGAGATTGGGTAAGAACAAAGTTTGGTATTTGGTTTGCTGTGAAGGGTGGGGGTGTTAAATGTTGCCCAGGCACACAGAGAGTGTGGGGAGGCAGGGAGGTAAGAAATATCTCTCCACACAATCAGGAGTAGTAGGGACTGTATTTGAGATTATTCCTGTTTGTTTATGAAACTGAGCAGAATGGTAAGCACATAAAACCGACAACGTTGGCATTTAGAGATGGCTGGTGGCATCTTTTCCAAGAGACCAAGGAGAGTGGATTTGAAAGGGAATTGCCTTGTTAGTTGTTTTTTATTCTTCTGGCTCTTTGGAGGGCCTGCCCACAACCTCCCAAGTAAATCACAGGGAGTCTCATTCTTTCTTATGAATGCCCTGCCTTAACTTGGCTTGATTCTAGCCAATTTTTCTTAACTAAAATTATCTCTTCTGTCTTTTGCTTCTGTGCTTTTATCTTTCTCTATTTCTGTATACCTTTCTTTACTTCTTTCTCTGTGACTTGTTGTATAGCTGGGTGGCTGACCCCTGACATTCTCCTCTCCTCCTTTTCTTGCTACTTGACCCTCTCCTCCCTGATTTCTTCTCCTATTTATTCTCTCTGCTTGTTAGCCCTGCCTATCCTTTCTCTGCCTTACTATTGGCTGTTCAGCTCTTTATTAGACCAGTCAGGTGTTTTAGGCAGGCAAAGTAATACGGCTTCACAGAGTTAAACAAATGCAACATAAAAGAATGTAACATACCTTTGCATCATTAAACAAATGATCTACAGCATAAACAAATGTAGCACATCTTTAACTAATATTCCACAGCAGAATCGTTTTAGTTTCCCACCCTGCCCTCACTCCCCACTGGGAAGGACCTGCAGACTGACCCTGGGTATCACGCAGTATCACCTGACTGACCATGGACTCTCGCTGGTGTCACATCATGGGAAAACATTTGTAAAAAGCTGTCCACTGTGTCTGGTCCTCGGGAAAACTGAGTAGTGGTTATTTTCATCTTATCTGGCCACATATGGCAAATCAAATAATCCCACTTGTTCACAGATTCAGGAGAGGGAAGTGAATGGAAAGATCCAGGTGAACTGACAAAGGCTGTGACTGAAGCTTCCTTCTTTAGCATATTTCTTAGGTAATTCCTGCTGAAATTGCCTTTAAAAGTAAGCAAATGATGGCTAACACTGCCTCGCAAAGCTTTAGAAGTCAGAGAGCCCTTCTTGTTCCTGAATGTCCCTGGTGAGCCTTTGCCACTGGCATCGTCCCAATCTTGTTTGGCTTTGACTGCTGACATAATGGAAATGTTGTTATTTTCAGTAAACTCTACAAGTAGGTCTCAAATAACCTAATTAGCACTGAGTTTAATTAATATGGAGGAACTCAGCTTCATGAAAGAAGGGCAGATTTGTACACAGCGTCATAATACTCTGAAGGCTGAAAGAGGAAAACAGGGTGGGTTGCTGGTTCTTCGCTGGATTAATATGATTAGGCCGTACATATGTGCTTATTGAGAAATCATACAGTAACTCTGAGGTCTTTTATTATGAAGGGCATCCTTTCAAGGGCTGGAGAAGCGACTCAACGTCAGGAGTGCTTGCTGTGCAAGCAAGAGGACCTGAGTTCAAATGCCCAGGGCCTGTATACAGAGCCAGGTGTAGCCGCGTGTGCCTGTGATCACAGCCATGGAGAAGATAGACAGGTCTTCACAGCCAGCCAGTTTAGAAAAGAAGTGACCTATCTGAAATCAGAACATAGAGAGCAATGGGAAAAGACAGCCTTCATCTTGTTCTAACCTCCACATGCTTATCCAGTCAGATGTAAGAACCTGTATACTCACATGTATGTGCCACATACAACACACACGTACACACACACACACACACACACACACACACACACACACACATGAGTTCTAGAAACAACCCAAATTTCTTTTAGCACTAATACATTAGGTAAGATTTCCCTTCATCTGTATTACTTGCTTTGCTTTAGGGAGCTAGAACTTTAGAAGCTGGGGGCCAGAACAGCATGCATAGAATGAACCCCCTTGAATACTTTCAGATTAAACACCAAGCACATTAGCTCCATGAGTAGGTGCTGTACTGGAAAACAGTGAAAGAAGTATTTGTTTTGTTGTAACATAACTAGAATTTGCAATGTGTGTAGGTCAGTTTTTTTGTCACCTTGACACATACTAGAGTCACTTGGGAATAGGGAACCTTAATTGAAGAATTGCCTCATCTGATTATTCTTATTTTCTTGATTGATGGTTGGTAGGGGAGGGTTGGTAGGGGAGGGCCCAGCCACATCTTAGTGGTGCCACCCCGACCAGGTTGTATAAGAAAGCAATGTGTGAAAGCCATGAAAGTGACTCCTATGCAGAGATCCTTCATGGTTTTGGCTTCAGTTTCTGCCTCAGGTTCCTGCTTGAGCTCCTGCCCCAGCTTGCCTTGGTGACGGACTCCAACCTGTCCAGAAAAAGGGACACACTAACCTTTTCTCCCTCAGCTTGGTCTTGTGAGTGTCTGATAACAGCAGCAGGCAGCCAACCAGACCAGAACGTTACTCATTTTCTGTCAGTTGCCAAGAGAAAATTACTCACTGTATAGTTTAGCTCTCCAAATAAAGATTATAACAGAAAGACGATGCAACATTCCGGGTGTCATTTTGAGAATTCTAACCAAGAATAAGGTTCAGGATGTGAAAAGACTAGTTGGTAAGGCTGTGGTATCTGTTTCAATCTGAAGTGGAGCCAGCTGAACAAATGTTCCCCAATCCTCTGTCCTTCTGAGTCTCTGCTCTGAACAATTTTAATGCAGAACTGGACCTGTTTTACTAAGTTCTGTGAATTCCATAAGCAGAGCACATTAGGGAGTATCTTGGTCAGCCAACGAAGAGATAAACACCCGCCAACCGAACACTGACACAACACAGCCTGGGTGTTGGGGGAATTAAAGAACGAAGGCTGCAAGACGTCCGAAGCCTGAGGAGGGGATAAATAATGGATTCGGAATGAGAGACATTTGGGAGAATAGAAGCAGAAACTAAAATAAAGAAAGGGTATAAAGGAAATTTTAGTGAGATGGTGACAGGTCAGGAAACCATATTTTTAGATAACTCAAAAGGGCAAAGTGAAAATGATAGCTATAGATCCAATCTCAGAATATCCAAGGGAAAGAATGGCCAGGAGCATGGCGGGAGGAAGAGAAAGGAAGTCGTGGGAAGACTCTAGGAGCCAAAATAAATCTGATTTTTCAGTTTTGTCCAATGTCTAGATAAAAGTTCCCTTTATGGGGGAAGTACCAAAATATATCTCTTCTCGTCAGATTGAACATTTGACCAGACTGCAACCCACTTCTGCTAGCTAGCAAACTCAAGTCTGGAGGGCACCATGTGCTGGGGACAGCTGGCTGCCTAGTACTGCACCCCAATGCTGGGAACTGTGAAGTTAAAGCTACGCACCTCTGCAAGAACAGTTTGTCGATGCTAAGAGTTGGTATCTGCTTGCTGTTTACAGTGTGCTTAGTCGTGAGTCCTCCGACAGTGGTTTAGCTGGCTGCCTATCGCATCTAATGGCAATTGGGAAGACATTTGCTGATTTCTTTCGTTTGCTAACATTTTCTTTCCTCCTGATTATTTCTTGAGTTCCTGTTGTGTATTATTTACATTGACTTATTATTAAATGATTCCCAAATCTTGCAGATGTAAGACATTAGGAATAAAGGGGTCATTGGGGTTGGAAATAGTCTGTGAAGGTCAACACTTGTCCTTTCAGTTCACTCCAGTGTTCTGGAGATGCCTGACAAATTTCTCATCTCTGGATCTGGTGGGACTAGAAATAAGGAGTGTTGCAACAGCTAGGATTGACTGCTGTACCATCTGTATTTCCTTTTTGGTTTTCTCCTGCTTAAAGCAATAAATAGAATCTTATCACATGGGATTGCAAAAGTAACAGTCCTTATACGGTGTGGGTACAACAGATATAAACATGGAGACATGAAGCTGCGTCTTAAGGCATTGTTCCCTGAAGGACTAAAAGGCAGCTGTGTCACCATTGAGAGAGGAAGTTGCCTTTTCTCATTAAACATTTCAAATACTTGTAGTTTTCAGAGGCGGTCATAATTATTTTTATAGAAAAATATATTTCTGGATAACGTGGTGAAGTCCTTGATTTCCCTCTTGGCTCAATATTAGTGAGTGAATCCAGTTGAAATAAATAAAACAAAGTGATGTTTCAATCAGTGATGAAGATGTTGAGACCAGAGGCTCAAAGAACCTAACTTATATTTCATCTGGGAGCAGTGGTTCTTTATTCTCCAACTCAGTACGCATCAAATTTTATGAACCATGACTACCGCAAATAGCAAGAATTAATTATAGAGTGTTTTTAAAATTTGAATGTACAAGGAATGAGGTAGGGCTATATTAATACTTTTATTTTGTGAGACTGTTCATAAGAATAAATGGTAACAGTATACCTTGTAGATCTTGACATAAAATATATAGTTGGTCTGTCCTAAATAATTTCAGGATAAAAGAACAGATGGGCCTTCTAACCTCTATTCTATTCCCATTTGTGGTGGTTTGGATACGAAATGCCACCTAGGGGCTCATGTACTTGAACACTTGCTGACGGCATTATCCCTTTTATTGGATGTTTTTTTTTAAAACTCTGGTCATGGTAGATGAAGAACAGAATAGTGCCAGGCAAAGTTACCTGAGTTGGCTATGCCTAAGATGGATAAATCACTGTTCCAAGTGCCTTACCAACACGATTGATGCCCTACTAGTCCTGAACCATGAATTCTTGCTTTACTAATGGAAAATCTGAGACAGGGAAAGGGGGAAGGTCATATTTTTAGGAAATGGTTGTGTTAGGATTTTAGCCAGTTCAGCTCTATTCTCCATGTATGATCTTAACCTCTATAATGTACGAAGAAGAGAGGCGACAGATCCTCTGAGATTATGGAGAAACTGAATCTGTAGGGATCGGTGACAGGTTACACATGGAGGGTGAGAAGCCAAGTAGGGTTCTATGATTGATTCTTCTTGGGGCTTGAGAAAATGCTAGTACAGATGGAAATAAAGCAAAAAACAAACAAACAAACAAACAAGGCATGATTCTGGATCAAGAAAGGCTTCATTTATCACTTGGTAACTTCACATGAGATTATCCAGAAAGCAAGCCTTGCAATTTACCAGAGAGGTAAAAAGAAAAATGTCCTGAGAAAAATAATGATTAATGCAAAAGTGGGAATGAACATTCAGCCTGAAGGACAGAAGACATCGTGGAGTGTCCTGAGTGGAAACCATGAGCTTTACCACCAGGACTGGTTTGGCCTTTTTGAATCTATCTCCATCTGTAGAGATGGTAAAGTCTGTCCCTCACAGAGTGATTCTGTTTCCAGAGAGCCTGGCCTTGCAAGCTTTTATAGTAATATATTTTGGTTCATAATGTAATCCAGTAATACTTCCACTTAAGACAGGTTTTGTTATTATTATGATTATGATTATTAAAGAAACTAATTGCAAAGCCATGCTCTTTCTCCTCACCTCTGTATTTCTGTCCCTCTACCCCTTCCTGCCCTCTCATCTACCACAACATGACAATTTGGGCAAATCCTTTCCCATGGCAGGGCCCTCTGTAAGGCATATCTGATTTTGCCATAGGGACATGACTAAAATCAGGCAATAACTTTCCCCACTAAAATTAGATCCCTTTATATAGCTTAATATTTTTTCTGATTTTTCTTTTGTGGCTTCCTCCTTTCTGAGCCTGTTATTGTGGGATTATAAAGTGGTTAAACAATGCAAAGTTTTAATCCTCTTTAGAAATTGGAAATGCTGATAACAACTGGTATCTAATAAATTCTGATATCTTTCAGAGTTCACCATGCTCCTTCTAGACTTGATTCTATCATGGTTGGGTATACGGCATGTGAGGTAGGACTTGACACTTTTGAGGGGGCAGAGAGGATGGTCTTATTATCAAACTTGGGAAGTGTCCTCACTGTGTTACAACTCAGGTCTTCTCAGTTGTTCCCAAAAAGAAAAAATGGGGGGATTAATAATTGAAAACAGGAGATTTATTCAGCATGGCCAAATTGGAAAGACAGACAAGGAGGTCCAGTAAATGCCTCAAATTTGTCTTCAGGGTCCTGAAGAGAGATCAAAATTTAAATAGAGGGCCAAGGATTATGCACATTCAAGTTGTGTTGAGTAAGGTGTGGGTCCTATTGTTGACCCATTGTGATGTGGGTATCAGTCTTATCCTGCAGAACTGTGTGAAATTTCTTTCTGAGAGATAAGTCCCCATCGGGCTGTTGCCTTTTCCTTTTCCTAGCATAGTTTCCTTGGGAAATTCTGATTTCTTTGGGGCTACTCTTTCAATAGTCTGTAGTAAGATTGGGAGACACAGACTGCCCCTGTTATTTCCAGGCAGTAAGAACCCATGTTTGTAAGGTTTTGCCCTTTCTGCTGACTCTGAGTGCGGAGGTTTTTCGTTTTCCAGGTAGAGCTGTTTGATCCTCATGTCTGTGACTGGTGGACTTCCAAGCTGCTCAAGTCCCAGCTGGCGCATTGTGGCCTCTTGCTCATACCTTGGGCTGGATTGTTTCATTCTCTAGGCTGAGTAACTACTCTGTAGTTCTGTGGCACATGGTTAGAAGATCGTATCCTGATGGCCCTCAGATAATCTCTGGGGATAGACCATTTCTGACTCCCATTCTCCAAATGCAAAGTATATGAGACTCTCCAGGCAAGGGTTCCCCTCTTAAATACACAGAGCTATCAGCTTCACTGAACAGGTGTGGGTGGATGCCCTGGGCATAAACTCAACCTTTCTACGAAGCTATCTACTATCTTGGTGACAAATGGGAATGTGGTCCCAGTTCCTTCTGTTTTAAGTTTTCTAAAGTAATTTCATCTTCTTGACTTAAGAGGGTTGTGAGGAATGTGTCTCACCATCTTCTTCCCTTCCTTCTTTCACCCATTCCTTCCAGACGCACTGGGATAAAATCACAGGCTTCTCACTCCTTTTTATTTGATGGGGAAGTCTATATTCTATTCTCCTCTTTAATGAGCTCATTTTCCCTGTTCCTCTTTCCTTGGAGCAAAGTGGGGAATGAAATCACATAGATTATCCCAGTGACAATGACAGAGTTCGTGTTTCTCATCAAAAACACTTAGCCATTTATATAAGCCACTGTAGCCTCCAAAGAGAGAACCTTATACACTTGTATAAAAATGTGCATGGTAAAGTTTTCTTCAAGTCTTATCATTTCAATATACTTTCTACTTTGGCATTTATAAAACATTTCACATCATCAATGTTGCTCTAGCATATAGACTAAAACAGAATTTTGGTACAGGTTTGACCTCTAGAAATCAGTGTGCTTGGCCCTATGACCTAAATAGCATAGCCATATCACCCCTCCGAGGTTCAGGGTACATGGCTGAAGAGGGGACAGAAAGAGTGTAAGGTCCAGAGAATGGAAGATGTGCATCAGAAAGGTCGTCTTGACATGACATAGCCATTGCAACTATACACTCACTGCAGCTGTGGTTATCTGTGTAAGATTTGCACAAGATCGGGGCACCTAACACTTCATATGGATGGGAGAAAGCCCTCCGTAAGAGACTATTGGCAGTTAGTGGTTGTAGGGGAGGGGCTATCGTTTCCTCAGTGGTGTAGCCGCTAGCAAGCCCCATCCCTGTTTTTAAGTCCTTTTGTGTATGACCTGCTAGATTTAACTAGAGTTACTTGCACAAGCATAGGTGGGAGTTTCTCCCATCCATATGAAGTGTTAGGTGCCCCAATCTTGTGCAATGGCTATGTCATGTCAAGACGACCTTTCTGATGCACATCTTCCATTCTCTGGACCTTACACTCTTTCTTATTGATTGTGCCCTTTGCTTTACAGAAAGAAGTGTCTCAGTTTCAGGAGGTCCCATTTATTAATTGTTGCTCTCAGGGTCTATGCTACTGGGGTTATATTTAGAAAGTGGTCTCCTGTGCCAATGCATTCAAGTATACTTCCCACTTTCTCTTCTATGAGGTTAAGTGTGGTTGGTTTTATGTTGAGGTGTTCGATTCATTTGACTTGAGTTTGTGCATGGTGATAGGTATGGATCTATTTTCATACTTCTATATGTTGATACCAAGTTACGCCAGCACTATTTGCTGAATATGCTGTCTTTTTTTCTTTTTGTATTTTTAGCTTCTTTGTCAAAAATCAGGTGTTTGTAGGTGTGTGGACTGATATCTGGGTCTTTGATTTCATTTCATTGATTCTCTTGTCTGATTTTATGCCAATACCAGGCTGTTTTCATTACTGTAGCTCAGTTTATGCTAGAAAGGATGTGGGGTAAGGGGAACACTCCTCCATTGCTGTTGGGAGTGCAAACTTGTACAGTCACTTTGAAAATCAGTATGCCTTTTTCTCAGAAAATTAACAAACAATCTATCTCAAGATCCAGCAATACCATTGCTGGCTATATACCTAAAGGATGCTCAATCATACCACAAGTACCTGTTCTCGACTATATTCATAGCAACATTAATACTGCAGGAAGGTTTACAACTAGTAACTACTCGCCTACTGGGGCATGGCCTCATAGACTATTTACCTGGATGCGGAAGCGCGTCTGGCCCTTCTCTCCTTCCCCTGAGCCCCATTTTGCTGTTGGGTTTGCTTTGGATCTGATCTTCATCCGCGGTTCAAGCAGAGAACCCTGACTTTGTAAGTTTTACACTTTAACAAATACTGGTCTATTTCTTAGTTCTGAGCTAGTGTGGGATTCCTTTTTTGAAGTGTACCATCTCTTAACCATCACATTACTTGTAATAGTGAGAACCTGGAAACAACCTAGATGCCCCTCAACCAATGGAGTATTACACAGTGGTAAGAAATAATGACATCTTGAAATTTGCAGGCAATGGATGGATCTCGAAAAAAATCATATTGAGTGAGGTAACCCAGACCCAGAAAAACAAATTTAATATGTATTTACTTGTAAATGACTTTTATTTATTTATTAGCGATTTGTCTCTTCTCCACCGCCGCCTCCCCTTTCCCTCCCCCTCCCTCAATCAAGCCCCCCTCCCTTGTCAGCCCAAAGAGCAATCAGGGTTCCCTGCCCTGTGGGAAGTCCAAGGACCACCCACCTCCATCCAGGTCTAGTAAAGTGAGCATCCAAGCTGCCTAGGCTCCCACAAAGCCAATAGGTGCAGTAGGATCAAAAACCCATTGCCATTGTTCTTGCGGTCTCAGTAGTCCTCATTGTTTGCTATGTTCAGCGAGTCTGGTTTTAACCCAGGCTTTTTCAGACCCAGGCCAGCTGGCCTTGGTGAGTTCCTGATAGGACATCCCCATTGTCTCAGTGTATGGGTGCACCCCTCGCAGTCCTGAGTTCCTTGCTTGTGCTCTCTCTCCTTCTGCTCCTGATTTGGACCTTGAGATTTCAGTCCGGTGCTCCGACATGGGTCTCTGTCTCTGTCTCCTTTCATCGCCTGATGAAGGTTAATATTCAGGAGGATGCCTATATGTTTTTCTTTGGGTTCTCCTTCTTATTTAGCTTCTCTAAGAACCCGAATTATAGGCTCAATGTCCTTTATTTATGGCTAGAAAACAAATATGAGTGAGTACATCCCATGTTCCTCTTTTTGGGTCTGGCTTACCTCACTCAGGATAGTGTTTTCTATTTCCATCCATTTGCCTGCAAACTTCAAGAAGTCCTTGTTTTTTACTGCTGAGTAGTACTCTAATATGTATATATTCCATACTTTCTTCATCCATTGTTCAATTGAAGGGCATCTAGGTTGTTTCCAGGTTCTGGCAATTACAAACAATGCTGCTACGAACATAGTAGAGCATATACTTTTGTTGTATGATAAGGCCTCTCTTGGGTATATTCCCAAGAGTGGTATTGCTGGGTCCATGGGTAGGTTGATCCCGAATTTCCTGAGAAACCTCCACACTGCTTTCCAGAGTGGTTGAAACCAGGCTACAGGCTACAACCCCAGAGAAACTAGAAAACAAAGCAGACTCTAAGAGAGGCATACATGGATCTATATAGGAAGGTGAGAAAGACAAGATCTCCTGAGTTAACTGAGAACATTGGGATCATAGGAGAGGGTAGAAGGGGAGAGGGAAGGAAGCAAGGGGAGTGGAGAAAAATGTATAGCTCAATAAAAACAATAAAAAGATGTCTAAAATGAAAAAAGACAAAAAAATGTACACTTACGGGATTACCAGTGAGGTGAACCTGTCCTTCATTCTGTTTGTTTGCTTGATATTTTATTATTTTCTTTTCCAAATTATCTGTTTCTTTCCTTTGCCTGTTTGTCTCTTGGGCTCTTACTAGATCAGGGCTTTGTTTTAGATTTTCTCAGAATCATGAGAACCCTATTTACCATTTCTGGCAAATATTTGTTTTTACAGGTTGTCATTTGATTTCAAACATGAAAAGCTTTGAAATTTTATAAAATCAGGCAAGTTGGTCAAATGTTCTAAGACTTCTTAAATTGCTTTTAATGTTGGGAGTTTTTAGTTTTGAAATAGAATTGGTGAAAAGCCACTTAAATATTCTCTAGTTATGATGTTTTAAATAAATCATTTAACTCTTTCGTTTTGTGGAATTTACATTACTCATCATTTAAGATAAGTATAACCAAAAATTTGATGTTTCTATTTCTTAATCACAGAAAAAAGCAATTTGCCACTATCTGCTGAGTTCATGGTGTTTCTTTTATCATATATTAAATTTCTCTATACCTACAATGTCCAGTATGCCTAGACCTTGCTAAAATATGCTGTGAATGTGGCCTGTATACAATGTAGACTGTATACAATGTAGACTGTATACAATGTAGACTGTATACAAGTAGACAGTCTACAATGTAGACAGTCTGCAATGTGGACTATATACAATGCAGGCTGTATACAATGTAGACTGTATACAATGTAGATTGTATACAATGTAGACTGTATACAATGTGGACTGTATACAATGTGGACTGTATACAATATATACTACATACAATGTAGACTATATACTGTATTTCAAATATATAGCACATAGCAATCAATAAGTGTAAGTTATTTTATTAATAATTGTTAATTATTATGACACATTGCAATGACCGTATTTTAGATATAGTAAAATACATGACATAATAATATTATATGAATGCTGTATAATAACATTAAAAGTACTTTCACTTTTTGTTTTTATTTTATAAACTGTGGGTATTAGAACATTATGTGCTAGATAGCACTGCTTTATATGTTAGGGTTTGGTACTGTGCTGTTGAGTTTCAGTGCTGTCTCTGGGTTCAATGCCAGTAACTTCATAATGTATTTTTGTTCCTTTTAAAAATTTTTAATTGTTTTGAAAATTTTACATGAGTGTATTTACATCATTAGTACCCTCTCTACCCCCTCCAACTCCTCTCCCTGCAACTGACCTCTTCTTCTTTAATTGTTATTGTTACATGTGCATATGCATAAATACAGCCTGCTGAGCCCATTTTGTGTTACTCGTATGTAGATAGATTTAGATCTGAAGACTTGGGATTGATAGCCTATCTGGGGGAGGGGGTGCTCCTAGCTGGAGCACTCTGAATCTCACTCTCTCAGCAGCTATTTCTTTCCTCTAGCTATGCATAGAGGGGTTGGGCCTTGTGAGCTTTCCCTGTCTCTGTAGATGAGTCATTACACTGTGTTTAGGTGACTATGTCGTTGAGATTTCATGGGTACAGCTCCCTGTCACTATGTCACTGTAAGTGTCAGCGTCCTTTAGCTCTTACTATAGTTCCTCATTCTCCCAACTTGTTCCTTGAGCCATAGATATAAGGGTTATATTGCTAATCCCAATGGTGAAAATAAGGCCTTTATCAAAATTTGAGCCAAATTTGAAGCAAGCTTGATTTTTATTGGGGTTCACCCAAGAGCTGGCCTCTGAAGTTAGGTTAAAGAGAACAGCCTCGAATCCGCTTGTGGGGCCCTTTTTAGGGAGTAAAATCACTAGTTGTTTCATAAAAGGGAGGCAACGGGACAACAAGGAAATACAAAATACTTAAAAAACCCACGTGGTCCCGCACGCGTGTTTTTAGGGTGGGGCCAGGGAGGGTCAGTGCATTCTCAAGAACAAATCAAGGCCATAGGTTGGGAAAGGTCAGGCTCTGGGAAACAGAGAGCAGCTCATCTTTCACAGTAAATAGAAACTTATTTTTAACACTATAGCATAGCGGCTGCTGCATTCAAAATGGAGTCAGGCGGGGTCCTCGTTATGTTGTAGATGTATCAGCTGTGGTTGTGTGCCACCGCTCGTTATTCTCTGCATTCGGACCAGCTGTGGTTTTCGGTGTCGCTTCATTGATGAGGAGTGAGAAATACATTTGTGTGTAAAAGAAGGAGAGGTAGGTACTCAGAACGCAGTAGAAATTATCCTGACTTAGCAAAGTGGCAGTAGCTGGTTCTCCTTTAGAGCCCAATGACTTCCCCAGAAACAAGTGACTGGCTAGTTTTACAGTAGTAGGCATGCATTCCTTTCCATAAAACAAGCCTTAAGTCCTATTACAAGGCTGTCGGTAATCCCCCAAGATATAAATACCATTACAGTACCCTAATCCTTAGGGAGATCTTGCATGGTGATATTCTTGTGAACTATAGGCTTTATAGCTGGGTAGGACTATTGATAGCTCTTCTTATTTGGCAACTTGCGTAGATACTAAGAGATCTAGTCCCCAGGGAGGAGACTTCTAGATCAGCTTAGGTGGATTCCTCCAAGTCCTGTGTCTAAGGTGCACGTCTTCAGCAATAGGGTCTTGCTTTGAAGTTTTAGAAAGCAATCAGGGGCAACAGCAATGGCCTATATTGTTTGGAAGTCTCTTGAACTCCCCTGACTAATAACTTTATTCTTTCTTTTCTGTTTGTTTGTTTATATTTTTGTCTGTTTTTCTTCTTACAGATAATTTAAACACATTTTGTCAATTTTTTAAAAAAAATTAAATCTCTCTGAGACTTTGCTTAAATTATGCAAAATGTGTAAATTGGTTTTGAAAGAATTTACCTCTTAATAAGAGTAAGTCTCCATCTCTCCCCTACCCATGTTGAGTTGTTTTTCCTGTGGCTTAGAGAAAAATATTCTGAGGAAAGGAACTGAGAGAAGGAGGTTTAATAGTTCAGGTCATGGCAGGGGAGTCATGGTGTAGGGATCATATCCTGTCTGGAATGAGGAAGCCGAGGCAATGGATGCTTATGTTGGCTTATCCCTTCCAGTGCAGGATCCTCACCAATGGAGTGATCCCACCCACAGTTAGAGTGAGTCTTTCACACATCAGTGAACCTAAGCCAGATAATTGCCCACAGGCTGTGCACCGGCCTATCTTCTGGGTGATCCTGGGTCCTGGTGACAATATTAACACCACACTTCCCATGGCGTCCTGCTTATTTCGTGTTCTTCGACAAACTTTGTGTCTTTATCTGTATAAATCACACCCATCCGCTGTTTAGATTGTTGTTAGGAGTTGTGTTTTTATTGCTGTTGTAAACATGAGTTATTATTCCACTTCTCTCTCCGACTAGTTTTTGTTGGCTCAGGAAAGGTGATTTTTACAACAGACCTTGTAACTAGACGTTTTTACCAAGCGTTTCTAAAGATGAATTCTAATAGTTATTCAGCTGGTTCTCAAGTCGCTCCCCTTTTCACATTAAAATACAATACCACAGTAAGCTCCAAATGAGATTCTATAGCTCTTTCCAAAATTTTTGTCTTAAAAACCTATTTTTGGGAAAAAAAAAGGCATAATAGGTAAGTTTACATCAGATGGATCCTCCAGAATTTGTCTGTACTTTAGGGAGTCACAGTGTTAGAAGGTCTTTGTTGTGTGACCCTTTTTTGTTTCTTTAGATCTGAGGACTGCAGAAGATTCCATATCATTCAGAAAGCTCAGCTACCGCATGCATTTGGGCACTATATGACCATGAGGAGTCTGTGCATTATGACCAACTGTAAGGCAAGATTGATTTGTAATGGTTGCTGCTGGTGAGCATTGGGTTGCATTCATTACTCCAGACAGTGATAGTCCTTAGCTGAACATCTGCTCACCTGGTGAGCTTTACTTTGAAGTCTTCACCTTCTTCTTGGATCTCTGAGGGCCTGGACTCAAGCTTCCTTCCTGCTACATGACTATAGGAATTCAATTTTGATTTAGCCCTAAAACTCTTTCTTTTTTGGCTTCTGTTTATATAATTTAACTAGTTTTAAGTTTTTTTTTGAATAGCATTTTAATTTTATTTCATTAAAAACTACTAGTTTATGTTTAACAAAAGCCTGAGAACACAATCATTTTGTTATGCTGGAATCTATTGCATTCAGAATGATCCTAATTACAACAGTTGCTGTGTTGTGGCTTTCTCTAGTGGTCATTACAGCGGTATTAGACAAGATAAGAAATGGCAGGTTCTGAGGGGGTACTTCCTCATTAGAATGAACATCTCTAACCAGGACTGTCAGATACCAAGCCAAATTAATATAAATCTTTCAGGCAGTAACATGTATTTGGAGATTAACTTCAACCCTTGCCTCAAGGAATAAAAAGAAATCTATTGATATATTTAAATAAAGCTACCTGGCTGCCCACAACAAAATGTTTCTCTGTGAATAAATTTGCAGCAGAAGAAGGTCTGTGGGCTTCTGTTGTGTTCCTGTGGGCACACCCTTGTATCACTCCATACGTTCACTAGGTATCGCCACACTGGCTGCTGGCACACACAAAAGGTGCTCGGACACATGAAATGGCTGCCACCTAAAGTCCACGTGCACACACAAACACAGTGAAACAGGGTGCTGTACTGAAATGATTACACAATATCGACTTGCTAGTTTAGTTTGCGCATAACCAGTGGCCAACTGCAGTCTAGCAAATACAAGGTGGAAAATCCCGAAAATAAATAATTCATAGGTTTTCAAATGTGTGCCATGCTGGGAAGCATAATAACAAAGTTTTGCATTGTCCTTTTCCATCGTAACCCAGGACACAAATCACCTCTCTGTCTGGTCCGTCTTCCCTGTGCACCTTGATTAGCGACTTAGTTACTTAGTTGTCTAAGTTACAAGATCACTTGGGAGCGGCAGCGTAGTCCTCCTGCTCAGCCATCATTTTACCTAAAACTAAGACTAAAATGCACACGTTGTGATGCTGGGAACTTTATTATCTTTATAGTTATTTTCTTATTTATTACTGTTAATCTCTCACCGTGCTAATTTATAAATTCAGCATTATTATAAGTATGTGTATTTAGGGAGAAAACCCGCATAACTTTGGTTTCAGGAATTCATGTGTCTCCTAACGATACGGTGCGGGTGACTACTGCATTGACCTGATGCGTATGTGTGTTCATGGAGGGTGAAGCTGTCCCTTCCAACCTATTAGAACTTTATGTAAAGGGGGAAGAGTTATACACAGTTGATGTGTGGACTATGGCTCTTTTATCACTTACTCCAGTTATTTAGCTTAATTTCCAGCTAAAATAATCAGAAAAGCAAAGCGCATAGAATTTAACGTGTTAAACATCTCTTCAGCCCCAAGTGAGAAATCGCTTTCAATGAGACAAGATTATGTTCATTTGTATTCTACAAAAAGATGGAAAAAAGACCTTATAAATTATGAATCCACCAAGCTGTGTGTATTACTATGAGCCATTGTTCTGGGGTCCAGCCGATACATACCTGCTCATTTTCTGTTTGCAAGTAAAGCCTCCAGATGGTGATGAAGAGGACATGGCCACCCTCTCCAGTCCTGGTCCTAACACACACCCAATGGTGACTTCTAGCCAAGAGTGACACGACTAGAGGTCATTCCTCCCCACATCCTAGCCCACCCTCAGTACCTTCTAAACAATGTGGATTTCTACCCAAAGCGCCTTGAAAGAAAAATATATTTTAATCTGTGGTAGAAATAACTCATAATAAAGAAAGAACCACACACACACAGACAGACATATCACACACATACACACATACAAATGCACAGAGATAGGCATATCACACAACACAGCGATACACCACACACATAGACACACAGACACACACAGGCACACACACACAGACATATATACTTTTTGGGGGGAGGGTTTTGAGACAGGTTTCCTCTGTATAACAGCAGAGATCTGCCTGCCTCTGCCTCTCACCGCCCCGGCCAGTCCGAGGTTCTTAAAGACTATTATAATATAACAGCATATGGTAGCAAAATCCAATGCTTAGTAAAAGATTTTTTAAAAGGTGGCTGACGGAAGTCCAGGGACTTCATGGGTCACACGTTCTTCTCTGAGAGAGACCAGGATCTAAGGGGTACCAAAAATTAAGACTTAGGGAATGCTGGGTCATAGGAATGGCCTGGTTCACAGTCAGACGGGGAACCCCCCTTCGGCTAGAAGGCCCTTTGATGTTTTGCCTCCTCTGGGCCCAGCCTCACCTCTGCTTCTGATCTTTAGCTGAGTAACCTCTTCCATAACCTAATTGGTGGTCCTGCACACCTCTCCTGCTGTTTATCCCCTTTCTAGTGACAACGGCTGGATAATTAAGTTCTCTCAGCTGCCCCAAGCTTGGCCTCTGTGACAGCTGTGGTCTGCAGGCTGGCCGACCCTGCCTAGCTCTCCGCCAGCACTGCCTTATTTCATCAAGGCAGGATTCCAGCGTCTTTAGACTAAAGACTCACATTGGGTGCTTTCATTAACCCCTGCCCGCTGCCAAGCAAACAGCACTCTCAATATTCAACATCCCCAAATGATGGCTGCAACACAGATCGCACCCCACAGCAGCCTCGCACCTGACGGCCTCCTCCCTTCATGGTCTTGCTCGGTTTGACCCCATTTGGAAGAGTGGCTCTTCACACTAAGCGCCTAACAAGGTTACCTTGTGTGCATGCCCAATGAGATTGTCCTCATTGGTCCTCAGCTCTGAGATATGCCCAGGAGGGCAGACTGCAGCTGCTAAAATAATTAACCTTTTAGCTGTAGATGGCCTTTATTGCGGGATGTGCTTTCATAGGCCAAGTTTGTGACCATTTAAGAATGTCAGCGAAATATATGGAATTTTTTTTTACATCTACATAGAGACCAGTTTCACAAAGTCAGAGTAACCAAGGATGGGTAACAATCGTCTCCAGCTGTGTAGTTAAGAATGCTAATTTATGTTGCACATGGATCATCAGCATTGTCAACTTGATTATTTCTGAAAATGGGGAAAGGAGGGATGCTGATAATGAAAGCCCACTTGGGGTTTCAGACCTTGTTTGGGTGAGTTGCTTGCCAGAGGGAAGGAGAAAAGCCTCATGGGTCAAGGGGTGGGGGACGTGCCAGACATTTGGGAATCGAAGCTTTTGTGGTAGGAGGGAAAATGTTTTCTAGCTTTATAAATGTTTGCTGAGTGGTTAAGACTGATTTGGTAAACATGTCGAGGCCTTGGCACAGGCAGGTTATACAACAGAGCCCCTTCACCGTAAATGGCTCCTTTCTTATTTATGTGCATGCTGAAGGCATTTATTCTCATGGATAGCGGCTGCATTCCAAGTGTGTTGCAGATATCCGCCTCTCTCTCTCTCTCTCTCTCTCTCTCTCTCTCTCTCTCTCTCTCTCTCTCTCTCTCTCTCACACACACACACACACACACACACACTCTCTCTCTCTCTCTCTCTCTCTTTAGGTCCTGCAAGCAAAGGGGACCCTCTCAGAGCCTTCAGCCCTGCTTTTCTGTTCTCTTCTTTTGTCCCAATGCATCTTGCCTTGTTACTTCCTTTCATCCAGTAATGAGTTTGGTTCTAATAAGTAGCATTTAGGAAGCTGGAAGAGAAGTGCCTTTGAGAATTTATAAGAAAGGTAGATTTAACTTAAAGAGAATTTAAAATTCGGTGAAGCTGGAGACTTTGTATTCTAAAGGTACCTCTTGAATGTGGATGTGATTGCTGTATGCTGTCTTCTGATGCCACTTGGAGACACACCCGTGTGTGTGTGTGCGCGCGCACGCACGTGTGTGCGTGCATGTGTGTGTGTGTGTGTGTGTGTGTGTGTGTGTAGGGCTCAAGGAGATGTAAAAAGAAAAATTGGACAGAGGATATTGAGAATGATCTCAAACAGTTTGAACAGACTGATTCCATAAGAAAGCTGTATCCTCTATGAAACACGGGACTCCAGGGTGTTGTAGAGCCCTCGAGGGAGTGGTTCAGAGTGTGGAGTCCTCAGCTTGTGCCAGTGCCTGTGCCTCCGTGGGGAAGCAGGCAGGGCTGCAGTGTGTAAGAGAAGAAGGAAGGCCAGGGAGAGGAAGAGCTGCTCCCGAGAAGGGGCATCCGGCTTTCAGACCCTTACTAGACAGTCCTCTGAAGCACTGCCGTTCACTCTCCTGAGTAAGAACGTTCCCATGGCAAACACCTACTGGTTTCGTTAATGTTCACTGAAAATTTTGTTACCAGAGAACTCATTTTCTTAAGTCTTTAGGTTTTTCTGCTGTTTGTTTGTAGTGGAATCTTGAACCAGATAGTTTGTAACTTGGCCCTAAATAATAGCATTTTCATTTCAAGGTGCTCGGAAAGGGCTCCCTGCCTCTGCATGCCCCTCCATCTAGGAAAATAAGATTTGTGGTCACAAGACCACCAGCCTTGGAGTCAGAGTGAGTCTGTTGTATTCATTTTCTGCCACTTATTAAGTCACTGGGTTCTCAGAAAGTCCCTTACTCTGCGCATCTCAGTTTTCTATGTGCTTCTGTAGATCAGAAAAGATTGGTGGTGAATCATAGTTGCACATGTTAAAGCCCTTGGCTGTTGCCATGGGGTCTACCACGGACTAGCATGTGTTTTCCTTTCTTTACTCCCCTGAACTAATAGGAAAGCATAGCTTTTGAGACGATACGATTTCTCTTAAAGGAACCTAGACTCCGTTTTCTGACCTCTCTTAGTCGTTGTTGGAAGCCCAGTGTAAACAAATAAACATGGAGGTTGGACAGAGTACGGGGCCTCTGCTATGCTGTTCCCCAAGCTGTAGCCTGTGTCCTGTGTGACAGCCCATGGCTCCTGTCTACATCTGCGCTTGCGCACCGAGGTGTATTCGCTGGTGCCTTCACCTGTCTACATCTGCGCTTTTGCACTGAGGTTGTATTCTCGGGTGTATTCGCCTGTCTACATCTGTGCTTGCACACTGAGGTGTATTCTCTGACCCTCCCATTGGTTGAGTCAATGCTGCAACACTGGTGACATTCTGGAGATATTTTTCTTCTAATTTGCTTTCAGTCTGAGGTCTTTCAATGAAAGCTCACACTCGGTTCGGAAAGAGTCCATCAGAATTCTGCACCACACAATCTCCCTGGAACTGAGACCAGAGAAGCATATGCCCAGGGGAACTGAAGCATCACCACTTAGGCCCTGAGATGTGTGCAGCATCTCCTTGATGCGCTTGGTTGTGAGAAAGGGCGTTTCGTCTTTAAGCCACACGCTGCAGCTAATCGTACCTCCCGCAGGATTGCTGCTTGTCCTTTGCTCTTCTTTGGGCTTGGGGTGACGATGAGTCAGAATATTTGCTGAAACCCCTAGCATATGGTGCATTTCTTGCTGAGAATTAATAAACAATTAATTTTTTTGTGCAAAGTTACCAGAGAAGTTTCTTGAATAACTGAGCTCCCTTATGCATGCCCACTGATGCCTGACTTGGTGGGTTGGCACCCAGAATACCAAGTCTTCTCTACACACTTAGGTTGTTTATCTTCACTCCGAAGATTATAAATTCCTTTGGCAGATACTGTCTCTTTCTATTTGACTGTGTAATGTGTGCCCAGAGGCAACGGTTCTTTGCCAGAGTACATCCTCCAAACAGCAGAAATCAATGAGGTTAAAGATTGTCTTGGAATACATGTCCCAAATATATTGCATTTTCCTTCACTAACACATCCACCTCACTTGGAGACTGTCTTTCTTCATCTTGTATTTACTAGATTGGATTCCAAAATGTGTATTTTATTCTGTAGCCATTTAAGTAAGAGAAATTACTTATAGTATATAAGTACAGTATATTCTATAGTATAGAAATCTATTTTGAAGTTTTGATTTGGGACCAGTAGTTGAATGCTAGTGTAAGAACTCAATTTTAATTAAAAATTAAATTAAATTAAATTTTAAACCAAAATGCCCATACTCTTTCCATGGTTTTCTCTTAGTTTTTCTGTCTTTGTTTTGCCCATGTTGTTATCTATGGAAGTAAAGTTTCTCAAGCCATTGCTCCTTAGCTGTTACCCAGCCAGACTGTCTTAGTGACTGAGTGGGTGGGATACCTCTAGCCAGATAGCTTTGGGTGTGTTCTGATGCTCAGATGGTAAGCCCTGGGTTGCAGTAAGACAAAAAGGAAGAGGAAGAAAGAAAGGGATCAAGTTTCCCAGTCTCTGGAATTTCTAAAGGCATATCCTGCAGACCACATGTTTGCAGGGGGTCGGTGCCATGCTGTGGATATGTGAGTCAGTCTTCAGCCGTGTAATTCTACCGTGCTTTTCCTTTTCATCTTTAGAACCAAACTTAAATGCAAGATGGTCTGATTTAGCCCCTCAGGGCTTAGCAGTAAACATTTCATAATTACCTCTGAGCTATCTGAGGTTGACTTCTGTCGCTGTCTGTGCTTGGGGCTTTGTGCTTCCTCCTCTTGTATATTCATTTGACATTTTGGCCATTTGTATTCTCATTGCTAATCACAGTTGATCTCAGGCCCTGGGTAGGAACCCAGAAGGAAGGATCCGAAATGGAAACAACTGTACAAATATACATAGGCAGCCACAGGCCGGAGTTCGTTTGTGTAGTGCTGCGAGGACTCAGAACACTTATTCTGGAAGCTTTAGAAATCCAGTTGATTTTAAGACACAAGAGCCTTGTCTTAGTTTTTGTTGCTGTGATAAAGACACTGTAACTAGAAGCAACTTGGGGGAGAAAAGACCTTATTTGCCTCAAATGTCTAGATTCCAGTCCGTCCATCATTGAGGGAAGTCTAGGCAGGGACCTGGAGGCAGGACGTTCAGCAGAGGTCACGAAGGACAGTTGCTACGGCTTGCTCCCCATGGTTTGATTAATCTGCTTTCTTATATAACTCAGTACCACCTGCTCAGGATTGGCACTTCTTATAGTGAGTTGGGTCCTCCCAAATCAACCATTAATCAAGGAAAACGTTCTACAGACTTGCCTACTGGCCAGTCTGATGGAGTTATTTCTCAGTTGAGGTTCCCTCTTCCCTAGTGACCCTTGCTTGTGTTGTGTTGACAGAAAAACAAAACAAAACAAAATCAACCCCCAAAGTAGCACAAGCTTCTTTGTGAGATTACACCCCTGGAATCTCAGCATGGGTGTGTGTATGCACGCATAAATCGTTGCCATTAGTAGGGACTGAATCTAGGACCTCATACTTGTCAAACACCTACAACTGAGCTATAACCCCAGTGGTTATGTATATTCATATATAGAAACATAAGTGCATGATTCTGCTGTATCTGCCACTGTTAAAAGGAAGCATACTGTCGTCTGAGAGTGGGGCATAGCACTGTTACAGAGCTGTGCTTTTTGGAGTCATGTCGTGATGCCTCCACCATGGTGAGAACATTTTCAAATAAAACTCTGCTAATCATTCTTGTCATTCTCATCTTGTGGATGAGTGTGCTGGATGCAATATAGAAATAGGGCATAGCATAATTTTATGTACATAAAATTCATGTTTGGGTTCCAGGACAGGCCCCAAAACTACAGAGAAACCAATTTTTGAAAAACCAATGGGAAAAAAAACATCATGTTTGGGAAAAAAAAAAAAAAGAACCCACAACAGCCCCCACCACCAGGATTCCTTTCAGAGGTCAGAAAAGAGAAATCAAAACCTGCTCAGTTTCTATAACATGAGATAAATTGAATGGTGGTGAGTCATCCTTTGGATTTATACCCAAAAGTGGTACTACCGGGTCTTGAGGAAGGTTGTTTCCTAATTTTCTGAGAAATTGCCACACTGACATCCAAAGGGGTTGTACCAGCTTGCATTCCCACCAGCAATGTAGAAGTGTTCCCTTTACACCACAACCTCTCCAACATAAGTTGTCATCAGTGTTTTTGATTTTGGCCATTCTTACAGGTGTAAGATTTGACTTGTTTTGATTTGCATTTCTTTGATGACTAAGGATGTTGAACATTTCCTTAAGTATCTTTCAGCCATTTTAGATTCCTCTGTTGAGAGTTCTCTGTTTAGGTCTGAATTACATTTTTTAAATTGGATTATGTATTCTTTTTTTAATTTCCATTAATCTAGCATGTGTGTGTGTGTGAATATAGTTGATTCTCTCCTTCCATCACGTGGGTTCTACGGGTAACCAACTTAGGGTGACAGATTTGTCAGTAAGTGCTTTTACCTGGATCTGTGCACTCTTCTTGACCTCTCATTTTGGTGTTTTTGAAATAAGACCCATAGTGGCTTCCATAGTGGTGATTTATATTCATAAGTGAACACATAAGAGACATGTGAGAAGGAGGTCAGGGGACTAAAAACTGAAGTTCAGTGAAGCCAGGGACATGGGACATACTCCTGAGAGGGCAGTTCTTCAAACGAGTCGAATGTTCCTTATCTGAACTGCCTAAGACATTAAGTGTTTCAGATTTTGAATATTTAAAATCTCAGGATCAGTTGTGAATGTGAAACTAATTTATGTTTCAGATACATACTACAACATGTTCTGATGATAACCTCATGTAATAATTTTAGTTTTCCTAAATTTAGCTATGATTCACCCCCTTGAAGCCAAGGGTATAGTTTTTTGTTGTGGTCATTTTGTTTGTTTCTTTTTGGTGTTATAGTGGCATTACACTTATTTTATTTTATTTTATTTTATTTTATTTTAATTGAGTGAATGTTTATAATCATGGAATTAGGGAGGATGAAGCAATAGGATTTCAAATTTGAGGCTAGTCTGGTATATACAGTGTGATCTTGTCTCAACAATCAGGTTTAAATTTCAAAGTATTTTTAATTTTAAATTAGGCAATGCTTGACCTACACAGGTATGTTTTTCAGAATGATAAAGCAGGCTTTTATTTTATTTAAATTTTAGGAGTTTTCCTGTCCCAACTATCTGCTCTCAAATAACCAACATGGATATTTATATTAATTATAAATGCTCAGCCAATAGCTCTGGCTTGATATTAAGTAGCTCTTACAACTTAACACGTTTCTATCTATCTGTGTGCTGCCCCGAGGCTCATGGCTTTTGCCTCTATCCCATTTTGTGTGTTCAACTTGTTCTTTATGTGTCTGGTGACTCCTTTGACTCTGCCCTTCTTCTTCCCAGCATCTTTCTAGTCTGGTTTTTCCACCTAAACTCCTTCTGCCCACCTATAGGCCAGTCAGCTCTTTATTAACCGATGCAAGCAACTCATATTTATAGTGTACAAACAATTTTTCAACAGCATTTCTCCCTTTTTGTCTAATTAGAAAAGAAGGTTTTAACTTTAACACAGTAAAATTATATATAATAAAAATAGTCATTAAATAGGACTAGCAGTTACAATATCTAGTCTACTTGTATTTGGCAAATTAAGGAAATTATTGTATTTTCTATCTTTGTGACTCTAAAGTTTTGTACCTGATTTACCTTTTATCTCAACTAAGGAAAACTGTAACTATAACTACATAATCCATTCCACCAAAGACCCCAGAACGGTGAGATGTTACCTAACAACAGAGACATCTTGCTGTCTGGACAGTCATATCTTAAGGTTCCTCTGTAACATTAGGGCATCCATCTTTGGCCCACAGGCTTAGTATATCTGACAAACTTTTCTCAGAAGCAGGAAATTTTGCAAAATTGTCATATCTTGTCTTGGAAAAGTTTGGTAGTCACTTTCTTTTTCGTATTTCTGGTCCAACTTGAACAGTAACTGTCAAAAATTGAGGCAAGAAAAGTTTCTTTACCCACACAACTAGCTTTTGCCATAAAGAAAGAAAACTCCATATTGAGTTTCTTTGATGCCCATCATTCTTTTTTGAAGTAGATTGGTGTTTCCAGGATCAGACCTGTCTCACTCTCATGAAAAGCTTTAGGTTATTAAACTTATTAAATGCCATATTCTGTAGGTCTTTGAAGTGTTTGATATATTTATCTAAATATATCTGTTTATGACCTTGAAAACATATATAGCATGAATATAAGTTTGAGTGCTATGGATGACTATTACTATTTCTTTCTTAACTATATATTACATTTTAAAAAGAGCTATATAAACATAATAAGCAAAAGTAGAAATATACAAACAATATAACAAAATTAATTTAAAATTTTTATCAATAAACCAAAATTCATACCAATATAAAATATTTAAGATTAATAGTTGTTTTTTTGGGTTAAAGTAGATTCAATAATCTACCCTTTTATCCTATCATTTCTATATCTCCTTTTCTCAACTTTTTTTTTGAGACAGAATTTTTCTGTGTAACTTTGGAGCCTATCCTGGAACTCAATCTGTAGACAAGGCTGGCCTTGAACTCATAGAGACCCATATATCTCTGCCCTCCAAGTGCTGGGATCAAAGTTGTGTACCATCACTGTCCAATATTGTTCAGCTTTTTTTTCTGACCATTACCAATAACAACTTGTAATCACACCCCTTTAAATATTAATAAATATTCATAACCCATCTTTTGGGAATATGGGCCTAGTTCTATAGACTACATCCTATTGACTGGGAGTGCTGGTAATCTTTGGGGAAACCTTAAGAAAATCAGGATAAGGTTAAATCTTGGCTGTAGTATTCTGCAAGGCTGGATCATCTCAGTCAGCAGACTTGAAGCTGTTTTGCATCACTTGGATCACCCATTTTCATTGGTTTCTAGTTCCCTTGCTCTGAAAATATATAAGCTTTTAAAGGTAACATACATATCTGCATTAATACAAGGACTTTTTTGTTATGCATTTGAACAGGTAAAACATATGTTATGTTCTTCTAGGTTTATTTTCTTATGTTTGTAGACAGGATTTTCAGAGGGTCTTTCTTGATCAAACCTGTTTTCCCTTAACCTGGAATGAATCCATAGTCTCTCGTTTTCTATGGAAACAAAAGCACATACCACCCCCCCCCACAAAGTAAGATTTCATTTAACTTAAATTTTGAAGTCAAGATGTTTTTTAAAATATATAGGTTGGGCTAATCCAGTAGTTTCCATAATTCAATGTCTCTTAGCAGCCAAAAAGTTCAAAAATAACACAGTAGTAAATAGGATCAAGACTCTCTGTGTAGTTCCCATCTTTATGTGGCTTATTTCTTTTATATTACTTACTCCCTTTTTCAGGGCTTTGTTTTATTATTTTAAAACTATATTTTTAAATCTAAGACTGTATATACACTTTCTCTTCTCTCTCAAGCCTATGCATATTTTCAAATATACTATGGCCACTTTAGAGGCCCTTTTTTCTCTGAATCTATCTTTTCTGTGTTTCTGTTATCTTTTCTGTCTGCATGATCAAAGAAAACTTCTGTGTAATTTAAATCATAGTCTGTTAGTGGCTGGCTCTTCCCCTTGGTTCCCTGAGAGGCTAGTCTTGTGATGGAGGCACATTTGCCACCAAATTCTGGTGCCATGTTTACTGCCCCAATTCTGGGAAGTTTCTGGGTCCATGCACCCCTGAATAGTGTGCCACCTGCTGCTCATGAACACCATATAAGTTAAGAGTTTCTTGTTTTGGCCTAACACTGAGCCAGGAAGCTGTCTCTTAAAGGAGCTGTCCCTCTGCTCCAGTCAGCAAACAGAGCCTACCTGAGAAAATGCAGCTACCAAGAAGCTATGCTTGATCTCATTTTTGTGTATCTAGAATTCCTTTTTAGGCTTTTGTCTGGTTTTACAAAGAAATTCTGTCCTCATATTGGAACAACACGTGTATGTGGATGTGTTCTTCTGCCTCCCACCAGTTCCTGAATAACCAACATGGAGACAAATTAATTATAAATGCTCAGCCAGTAGCTCAGGCTTGTTACTAACTAGCTCTTATGCCTTAACCTATTAAGCTATGTGCTTCCCTGAGGATTGTGCTTTTTACATCTATCCCATTTTGTGTGTCTGAGTCATTCTGTGTCTGGCTGGTGACTCTTCTGATTCTGCCCTTCTTCCTCTCAGCATCTGCTTAGTCTGGTTTTTCTGTCTAACATCCTCCTATCCACTTATGGGCTAATCAGCTCTTTATTAGCCAATGACAGTAATACATACACATTCATAGCATGCAAAAGATTGTTTCACAGTATCTGGTAGGATAGATAATGAAATATTTTCTCTGAATTTGTTAAATGCAAATGGACTGGACATTGTTAATGTAATTCTTGTTTGTATATATTTGCATATAGTTATTGTACTTACATATAGCTTTACTATATTAGTTAAAACCTTTGCTTTTTATTTAGACAGAGAGGGAAAAATGTGTGTATTTTAATTGTGTTCTGACAAATAAAGCTTACTTAGAGTCAGAGGGTGGAGCTAGCCACTAGCTGAGCACACAGATTTTAAGGACTATAGACAGAAAGGAGGTAGGAAGTAGTGAGACAGGGCTGAGAGAGAATCTCAACCCTTTTGGATGGAGGAACTGTTAAGGTAGGAAGTGACTGTTGGCTGCTCCTAGCAACTCTGATCTTTTAGGTTCTTACCCCAATATCTGATTCCTGATTTTTTATTGATAAAGATTAATTAGATTGATGCTTCAAAAATTCTATTTAAATGTTAAAGATCACTATAAATGAGGAACCTCAAGGGACAGAAGTGATAAATGACACAGAAAAGATGGAAGCTGTGCCCTCAGGAACAAGGGAGAGCCTGCCTCTAGTGTAAGCTGGTGTGGAGAGCTGTGCATGCAAGATTCTTTGGCAGCCAAAGTCTCTCATGTGAACCCCAGTTCTAGGTCAGGTGATTAATACAAACAAAGGTTTCTTTCAAACTGGAGAATATCTCAGACCCCAACAGTTCACTAACCTGCTATTGCTTTGCAGGAGCAAAATCTATTACATAATAAATAATTTCTCATGGCTTTGAAAGGAATGAAGATTTCTTGGTAAAATTACTTTCCATTTGAAGGCTAGCTATCATCAGACCGTTAATACTTGATTGGGCACTAATTTGAAATTCACACACTGAAGATTTAAATTGAGATTTCATCCACTGAATGAAACAATTAACGGCATGTGTGGTCTCTGAATGTTGTGCTGATGCTTACTAAGATGGGGTGCAGAGGAGTAAATAAAGACCAGTGGGATGAGCATCCTGAGTTAGAGTGTGTGTTCATGTATGTCATGGAGTAGTTTCGATTTTATCTATCAGACCTTTTAGGAATACCTAATATATACTGAGCCTACTATGAGCACATGCTAAATCATTTTGTATACACTCTTTGAAGCAGATAATATTATTACCATTCCTATTCTATGGATAAATAATTGAGGCACTGAGGAGTTAGATTATTTGTTAAAGAATACTATATATATGTATATGTATATATATGTATACACA
>NW_026067946.1:5868204-5925710 GCF_014885135.2 Alexandromys fortis
TATATATGAAGTCTAGAGGGTGCCATTATCACATTTTGGATCAATGTTTGTGATAACTAGTGGTTTCTATTTAAAATACTCAAGACAGTGATGAAGTGCAGTAGGGCATCTTGAGTTCTATCATGTTTGGGACCCTTGTGCAATTAATGTGCTGCATCATCAGGAGCATCCTTTGAATAATGAGAGCTTCATTCCGTTTTATCATTCTCTCTGTTCTTTGCTTCACTAAGAGGACTGAAAGTGCACACTCTTCCTGCTCCAGAAGAGGAGAATTCAAATGCTTGTGTGATAATGCACCCTAGAAACAGGCAGAGCCGTCTCAGCGCCCAGATGTAATGTTTAGGAAATAACGCAGCCCTGCTTTTCTGAGTCAGTTTCCTTATCTGTGATAGCTGAATGAAAGCTATCCCTACCTCTGACAGATGTGGCAATTAAACAAGTTAACACATGGGGCGGGAGTTAGGACACTGTGTGTGTATGGTCCATGTTTCTTTAGCACTTTGTTATATTATTATTGTTTTGGGTGACTTAGGATCCTGTAGTAGTGTTTTACCAAGGTCTGTGATGATCCAGGCATGGGGATGAATTCAGGAGAATGAGGCAGGAGAAGCTTGAAGGAAACAGACAGACCCAGTACTAAAATAGTAATAACGATGACCGAGCAACTCACACGTATGTAGTGCTTCCTTGTGTCAGATCTCCCCACCCAGGAGCTTAACTCCTACTACAGAAGAGGAAACTAATGGTCTTAGAAAGCATGCCTGAAATAAATATTATTGAGAGGAATTTCCCCAGTAACTAAATGAGCCAGTAAGCTGATATAAATGACCACGGGCTCTAGGAGAGTAGCTAGAGTTCTTCCTCCCTAGCAGTAATCACACCCTTGAGACAACTGAAGTGTTGATGTTTCTGGGACTATTAAATCGGAAGGAGTTTTGTGAAATATTCCTTGTGGAAATGTTCCCATTATGGAAAGATGGAAGGAAGGACCATCCCCAGTCCAGTTGCTATACCTGCACCCATCTCTGTGGTTTTCTTAACCTGAATCTTGGGAAGCTGTCACTAGAGGGCACACTGACCTCATCTGTGCTTAAGGACCAGTCTCCCTTCTTCCCAGGGATTTCTCAGATAGTTACTGGCAGCTTGGATTTAGAGCAGGCACCTACCACTGGTAGAGGAATCTATCTAACACACAGCAGAAGCCCTCTGTGGAGACACTCATGTCCCTGAAGCCAGAAAGGGCAGCTGCCCTCATCACTCAGGAAGATAAGCTGTGTTATTGTTGAACAGAGTTAAGGTCTCTTCAACACTCCTGAGATGTACCAGTAATTGACCAGCATGACAAGATATTTCCAAGGGTGCAATAGTGGCATGTGCATCCTGCGGGTAACCAACAACTGTCTAGTGTCTAATTATACTTAAAGCCCACTCAACAAGAGGAAATTCATGCTTGGTTCTGAAAACTTAGCCAAATATCTATGGATGGTGAGGTCAGGGGTCCTACAGGAGAACCTACGGCTATCATTTTCCTAACTATTATAATTTTTAAGCTCTCAATCCTTATACTTATTCTCACAGATAAGTGCAGCTCTCATTCCTCATCAAGGAAGATTTCTTTTGCAGGAGATGGACAGCAGTAAAGAAACCTACAACTGCCCAAAATGCAGAGAAGAACTGACTATGGGGTGGCCAGCCCTGTCTTAATTAAGATTTCTATTACTGCGATGAGACACCTTGACCAGTGCAACTTGGAAAGGAAAAGTTTTATTTGGTTTACACTTCCATAGCTCTGTTCATCATGAAAGAAAGTTAGAAAAGGAACTCAAACAGGGAAAGAGTCTGGAGGAAATCGCTGATACAGAGGCCACAGAGGAATGTTGTTTATTGACTTTTATGTAGAACCCAGGAACACCAGCCCAGGAATGGCCCCACCCACGATGGGATGGGCCCTCCTTATCAGTCACTAATTAAGACAAGACCCTATGGGCTTGCCTGCTTGCAGTTGGATCTTATGGAGGCATTTTAAAAATTGAGATTCCCTTCTCTCTAATGACTTTACTTTGTGTCAAGTTGACATAAAACTACCCAGCACAAACCCCAGTTGATTCATATACAACACAATCCCTGCACCTAAGACTCAGGGACAATCATGGAAGAGGGAGCACAAAGACTTTAGGAGCCAGAGGATCACCCATCTGCTCTGTGATCATGGCTACATATGACAGGGAAGCTGCAACCATGAAATCACACCAATAGTGTTGCTTTAACAAGGTCAGCACAATGACAACACCAGTTACCATGCCAACGTGGAAGGGGGAGTCTTGCTGCGTGTGAAGAGCTACAGACAGCAAATGGCTACTAAGAAAGGCTCAGTTCTTTCCAGGGATTAAACCCCTCATAAGTTACCAAATGCCAAGTGATCAGCCTTAACTACATCTACATATGCACAACACTAAATGGGATAAACAGATTGTGTGTGTGTGTGTGTATACATATATGTAACAAAAATAATGAAGGCGTAACAAATTTTAGAAGGAGTGGAGGCACAGGAAGACTTGGAGTAGAAAGAGGGAAGGATAGAAATCATTTCTGTATAGCAATAGTTCTTTCTTTTTTGTTTTTGTGTTTGTATACATGTGTGTGTGTGTTCACATATGTGTAGAGGAGTGTGATCATGAGGACACCAGGCATCCTCTATCATCCCCTTCCCCCTTATTCCCTTGAGACAGGGTCTCTCCCTGAATCCCAGTTCACCAATATTCATTTTGATGTTTGGCCATCAAGCCTCCATGATCCTCATGTCTTTATGTTTAGCATCACAGGTGCTATTGGTGTGCCCAGCCCCTCCTGTCTTTTTGTGGGGGTGCTAGGCATATGAACTTAGGTCCTTATGCTCACACAGGGACTTTTCTCTACCTCCCCAGCTCCAGACCTTTTTTTTTTTTTTTTTTAGCATTATGGTGTTTTTAAAATGTGAGGGTAGGGATAAACCCTACAGGAGTGGTTCTTTATCTAGACTGAAATTACTTTTATCTAAGTCTCTGAGGTTCCAAACTTCCTTAGATCACTGTACCCTTAGTCCACCTAGTCTTTCCCATAGTCCACACAGACCAAAAGGAAGACCTAGGACTTCTGTATTTTGCCTAGCTCTGTTTATCAAGATCTGAACAGCTTGGGAATTTACACCCAACCACTTAGCATCTATGTGACACGATAATATACATGGATTGGAAAAGGCAGTTTCTATTTTTAAATAGTCGGTGCCACCAATGGGATTTGTGTATCTCTTTGGTACTGCTCTGCTTCTCAAACCTTGGAATCACATTGAACCACCCACACTTCCTGTTTTATTCTGCTTTTCATGATTCTGGCATTTTATCACAAGTATTTAAAAGCTAGTTTTGTGACAATGTGACAGTTACTAAAAGAAGTGTGTCGTATGTCCAATCTTTAGTTAGGCATTTGTGCTCTATTTCTTGTAAAAATTTAAAGTTCCTGTTGAGATTACTATGGCATTCGACTACCTTGGCTCACAGTTTAAGGACCATGGTCTAGGGTTCTATGATCAGATATGGCCATGTAAAGAAATTATTCCTGCAGTGGAAAGTTAGAGAACTAACCACTCCTCTATGATGTGTCTTTGTCCAGATCGGAAGAAATTGGAAAACTCCAATCTATGTAACTGGGTTGTGGTAGCAACAAGGTCAGAATGTGACATATATGTATGGAAAGACGAATGAAAGACTCAGCTAATTCTAAAACAATGAATAGGATGGAGGTTCTAGGAGGACTGAGCCCAAGTTCTGTTCCAGTAAGTGCTGGTGGATGCATTGGTTTTAAATGTACAGAGTGGTACCCAGTGACTCCAGGGTCTGTGCAGCGCATACTATAAGCCTCTCACCTCTCTCCCTCTCTCTCTCTCTCTCTCTCTCTCTCTCTCTCTCTCTCTCTCTCTCTCTCTCTTTATATACTGTAACAGTAAATTGATCTATAATATTTTGCTGCTACTTAACTTTACTGGTGTAAAGTGAGGCTCTCAGTGCTGCACTTTCTGTCACCCTCCCAAGAGACTACTCATCAGAAGTTTAGATACTCTCCCTTTATAACACTCCTGTTATACCGCATTCCCCAAAGCATGTTCCATGGGAATTCAATGGTGCCACTCAAAGTAATGTTCTGTGTTCGGGAATCTTGGATCACTTAAAACATGCTAATCAGGGCTTTGCAGAGGCTTTCCTATGTTGGTGTACATCCCAATTTTTGGGAGAAACACCAATATCACATGCCCTTACATTTAACTAATGAGAGAAAAAACCATTTTATGGACGCTTGCGACATGAATCCATTTGAGAAGCGTGTCAAAATGCTATATATATATATTTTTTGAGAAAACTTACATCTACTTGCTTTGAATTATCTTTGTGTATTTATGCATGTGTGTGTTCTCTCCAGGGACTCTTGGTAAGGATCAGAGGGCAGCTTGCAGGAGTTAGTTTTCTCCCTATGCTGTATGGGTTTTAGGAATCAAACTCAAGTTATTGAGACATGGGGGCAATTGCTTTACCCACTGAGAAATCTACTTAGTTACCGTGTGATCTTTTAAAATGTTAGACGGTTCTATTCTGAATTAGTTTTTGCTGGCCACATATATAATGCATTTGATATTGCTTCATAGGTCAGAATTATAACTTGAACACTTAACATATATGTATGGAAAAGCACCATGTGCTTTAAGTTAGTTCTTCTGTGTCTTGATTCTCTGTCACAGTCTACAGTTAAGTATTGATCAACTGTTTGGTGTAGTGGATTCCCAGCATACTGATACTGAATTATGTCTGAACTGTACTTCATTATTCTGTGACAGGTTCCTTGCAGGTGAATACTGCTAGTCTTCAGAATACAGCAATGCGTGCTCATTTCTAGGCATGCATACGGTCTCCAATTCTGCTAATGCAGAAATATTTTTTCTCTCTTAAAGTCACAGTTATACATCGTATCACAGAAGTTTCGAGTCCCTCATTAAAATCAGAATAAAACAAAAGTGAAATCAGTCCATTTCCCTTTTAAAATTTTAGACAAGCTAAGAAGAACGACAAATAGCAGCAACAAACCCAGGAAAATGTAGAGACCAAAATGTCATAAAACAAACAGATATAATTTAAAGCCTGGTGACAAATGCTCAGTTTATTAAGGAACCCCTTAACAAGGAGGTTATAAACACCCAGTTCCAGCTAGCACATGAGCAAACTGGTATTTCATGCAGTTTGCCCAGATGTATGCTTTCTTTAGATAGAATCTGCTTTATGGTCACTGATCGTCTGGAGCAGCAGGAGTCTGTCTGAGGCTGTTGGAGCTTGGGGATACTATGTTTAATTAATTAATTAACTTTGTTTTTATATTCCAACCAAATTTTCCCCTCCATCCCCTCCACATCCCCTCTCCTCCACAAGATTTCCACTGGAGGGACTGGCTCATCAAACTATCCACATATCCTTCGGCCTATAATACCTTCATACCTACAATATCCACACGTACCTTCATCCTGTTTACAAGATGTGCTGGGACAAAGATGGCTTAGAAAGTGTGGGAGTGATCAACTGACAATTGGCTTAGCTGGCGATCCATACTCGAAGAGGGAGGTCACCCTTGGGGTCTAGAACTCCGAGTTAACATACCTCGGAGACCTAGGATGGAATTGAACACAAATGGCAAGAATGAGGTCAATGAAGTGACTCCTAATGATATCCTACCATACTCAAAGATGGACGTCTAGCCCAGCCGTCATCACAGAGGCTTCACCCAGGAACGATGAGAACAGATGCAGAGAGACGCAGCCAAACATGAAGTGAAGCTTAGGGCATCCTGCAGAAGAGGGTGAATAAGGATTGTAGAACCCAGTGGTGCCCAGAACACCACAAGAAATTCCACTGAACTGACAACCAGGGGGCCTGCAAGGGACTGACTTACATCTATGTTACAGCTGTCTAGCTTGTTCTTCACGTGAGACTCCTAACAGTGAGAGCGGGGCATGCTTGACTCTGTTGCCTGCCTTTTAGACTCTTTCCTCCCACCAGACTGATTCATCAAACCTTAATAGAAGAGGGGGAAACACTTCTTATAAGAGGAAAATGAAGTGCTTTCCATAGCATCTGAAATTAAGCCAGACTCAGGACCAGTCTCATGATTAGTAGGGATGGAGCACTGTGCCACTGTTTAGAGACTTCCTGTTTATGATTCAACATAATTTGAGGTAAAGTTTTAGGGGGTTGGTTTTATAATTTCAGATTCTTTCAGGGAGCTGTGGATCTTTTTATAGCAGTGAATGCAGACATTCTCCAACGAGAAAAAAGGAACAAGCTCTTGTTAGACACAAACAAGTTGAAATAAGTGAAAATTACATTTGTGCTTTTCAGATAGTGACCCTGAGATTCCACGTGAATGACTACAGAGGCACACTTCAGAGCTTCCTCTTCCTCCATGCAGGTCCTTTTGCAAGGTGTCGACTGCCCATGGCAAAAACAGACTAGGTAATACATTCCACTTCTCTTATTGGGGGCCTATTATAAATTAAACCTTATGATAAATATATATAGAAAAAAACCATAGCAACACAGCATGTGTTTAACCAGTGCTGTCTGCTGTTGCAGGCACCCTTGGGTCTAAAAGCACAGCTCCCATGGATAAGGAGAGGGAGTGCATTTGTCTGGGCTTCTCCTGCTACAATCAAAGGGCCTCTGTCCTGCTGCTGAGGGAGGCTCATGGGCACACAGTGCCACAGGAGCTCACATGCTTGCCTTCAGGCACCCTGGAACTTTCATGGGCACCAACCAAGAGGCAAGGTCACACATAATGTTCAAGCCAGTATTAGGCTCTAATTCCACAATAAGGAGCTAAATGCTTTCTTTAGGACTAGTGGTAAGATGGCAGATTGCTCCTTTAATCGAAAAGAACCAAGCTGAGGAGCACGAGGAGGATTTGACATGATGAAGACAGTTTGTAAGGACTTTTGATGTAACTCAACTCCGAAGCAGCAGGAATGCCTAAGACACCCTGGTAAGGTTTGTTCTGAGTGAAGCGTGCAGGCCAAATGAAAACAGGAGGAAACCAGAGTTAGAAACAACCTTTAAGCTGTTAGTAACTTATAGCAGATAAAACCCATAGTTAAACAGATATTTATATTTTCCTAAATCTCTTCTTAATTGAACATCTTTAAAATATATAGCAGTCAGGAATACTTCTCAAAGTATTTATTAGCAGGTTTAAAATTGAGGCTTTCTTGTCAGAAGGATCATTCTTTAATAAGTTTCTCCTTTTTTTTCTTTTCCCTATCCAGTCCTCTACATTAAGGAGAGGATCAAACACATAAATCTTGGTCCCACAGCCATACTCCACTCCTCTGAGAGGGGCATATCCAAGCCACAGGCGAAACTCTTGAGAGAAAATAGCTATATTCTTGAGTGTCAAGTTTCTGTAATATGAGCAAAAGTACGCACACATGTAGGTTAAGAGTGCTGATGTGGGAGTGATTTCTTACTAATAAAGAAACTGCCTAGGCCCATTTGATAGGCCAACCCTTAGGTAGGCGGAGAAAACAAAACAGGATGCTGGGAAAAAGAAGCTGAGTCAGGGAGTCGCCATGATTCTCCTGCTCCAGACAGACGCAGGTTAAGATCCTCCCTGGTAAGCCAGCTCGTGGGCTACATAGAATATTAGACATGGGTTAGAACAATATGTAAGAGCTAGCCAATAAGAAGCTGGAACTAGCCGGGCCAGGCAGTGTTTGAAAGAATACAGTTTCCATGTAATTATTTCGGGGCATAACCTAGCCATGAGGGCGGCCGGGTGCCGGGGACGCAGCCCTACTGCTCCTATTTCAACAGAGTGCTTTGAAATTGAAATAATGGGTGTATAGATAATTTTTTTCCCAAAAATCCAATGAAAATTGATGTATTTCGATAAATAAGCAAGAGAAAATGCAGCGGGGTCTTGGTACAGTGAGACCAGCCTTCAGCAGCTCAGGGATTGAGGGGATCCATGGAGTTGGAGAACTAATCACTCAACATGACTTTTCTTCCTGAGGGAGTAAAACTTAATTCTCTGGCACCAGCAAAAAAGGGAGTTCACACACACACACACACACACTCACACACACACTCACACTCACACTCTAGTGTCTCTCTACCATCGCCTCTCTTCTTTCTTTTCTTACCTCTATCCAGATGTATCCCCTTATGTCTCTCTTGATGTGTTCTCTCTAACTAACTTTACTTTTTTCCTTTACAGCTTATATACCTTAGCAAAATATTTCAAGCAGTATAAAAAATAACAGTGTGATTATATTCTAATTTTTAAGTGAATGATTACAATGAATACAGGTTAAAAAAAACAGAATGGGCTGGGCGATGGTGGCGCACGCCTTTAATCCCAGCACTCGGGAGGCAGAGGCAGGCGGATCTCTGTGAGTTCGAGACCAGCCTGGTCTACAGAGGTAGTTCCAGGACAGGCTCCAAAGCCACAGAGAAACCCTGTCTCGAAAAAACAACAACAACAAAAAAACCCAGAATGTTTTCCATATCCCTTACATGATTAAACATTTTACACATTATAGGCATAAAACAAATTTTCTAGGGTTAGGGTTGTTATTAGCGGAAGAGGTTTAAATAAAAGTTTTTTTTTTAAAGGTCTTAAAGGAAGGAAGAGAGCTCTCAAAGAGCAAGGCTGCTGCATTCTGGATCTTGTAAGGTGCTCTTTGGAGTAGCACCTGCTATACAAGGAGGAAGAGAACTGCACAGCACAGCTGAGGAACACTCAGCTCTCCTGTGTACCAGTCAGTGACTCATTAACAACACAGAAAGACAGAAAAGAGTGGCTTGGTAGCCAGGACAGGTCAAGCCACCCACAGCTACTTTGCAAGCCTTTCAGCTTTCCCCTCAGGAAATAACCCTTCCTGTTTCTTGTTCACATTCTGGCAGGCAGCCCAGAAGTGGAGGATGAATGTAACAAGGAGGGTCCTGTTTGTTGTTGGGCGCCAATCTGTAACAATGAATGGGGGGCCTGCTTGTTGTTGGTGTTTTTGTCCCACCCGGTACCCCACAACTGTTTAGCCCCAAAGAAAATCACACATAGGTCTCCATAAATTATAAGCTGATTGGCCCATTAGCTCTAGCCTCTCACTGGCTAACTCTCACATCTTGATTAACCCATTTTTCTGATCTATGTTAGCCATGTGGCTCAGTACCTTTTTTCAGTGGGGCAGATCACATCCTGCTGCTTTGGCAGTCTAGGCAGGAATGCAAGGAATCAGCTTTCTCCTTCCCAAAATTCTTCTGTTCTCCTTGTATCATTTCTACTTCCTGTCTGGTTTTCCCACCTATATTTCCTGCCTTACCAATCAGCATTTATTTAAAACATGATTGGCAGAATACAGACAATTCTCCCGCACCAGATGAAGGCAGATGATTATAAAATTCAGAACTTGCTCAAGGAAGGCCAGATTAGTATATGAGTTCACTACTAGAGTGGTCCGGTGATGGACAGATGTTGGAAGGAGAGTGGGAGAGCTGTCAGGATGTTGATTTTTTTTTAAACAATACATTATCTTGAGTTAATTTTGGTTAAAGAAAATTAATTGTAAAGTGTTGCCACTTTGGGACATGAAGGGCCTCGTTGGGATAAGACTGATGGGGGCGTTAGGTCTGCAGATGTTTGGTGCTCAGGGGATAACCAAGTCATAGAAAACTGACTTGGCATGAACTTGGCTACCATTTGTTCAACTCACACACTCCAAAGTGGTGGACATCATGGCTCAGAGAAACTCTCTTGCCAAAGCCTTCCTGTGAACTCAAAGGACAACCAAGGCGAGCACCCAATTTGATGTCTTTTGTCACAGAAGCCCAAACAATCTTATGATGCTGTACTATGGATTAAGACATAAAGAGCCTACCGTGATATCCAGCAAGCAATGAGCATCTGATGAACAGAGACAACTGGGTAAATTTTCCAAGTACCTACAGAACGAGTCTTTAGGAGGTCTTCTTTAGATAGATGTGAAAATGAAAACATTTGAGAAGATACTTAGACCACTTTTCCTATAGTAGAGATTTTTCTTTTTCTTTTTTTCCTCTCTTTTTTTTTAAATTCATTTGCCAAGCAGGTCACCTGGCATAGCGGCATCATATTTAATAAGGTAGGATATTTGCCAAGATCAGTTAGTTTATGTCTCTGACTGCATGTGGCAACTGAACACACTCTGTAATCTGTGATATATTCATCTGACACCTCTCTGTCTTAGCATGCATGTTAGCATTCATGCTGGGTCAGGACATGAGGCCTGTGCAAACAAAAAAAAATCTTCACTATCACTCCTAGAATGGGCATAATAGGTAAGAATTAGGTCTGAGTCTCCAGACATCTGACAAAACTGACAAATTTCAGGTTTTCATTAAGTGAAGTTCAAGCCTGTTTGTATTTATTTTTGATGGTTTTTACTTAACTCCAAGAATTCTGGTTTTAGTTCCAGTAGGTTGCAAATCAGGTCATCTTGGTGATTAGCAGAAAAGGGATGTTGAGACTGGTATATAAAAGGATGGATATTCAAGGTTATACCAATGCCAACCCAAATGCTTTCAGTGATAAAGGAAGAGGAAGGGGAGGAAGAGAGAAGAGGGAAGTAGAATGGGGGAGGGGAAAGGAGAGAGGGATTAGAATAGGTGCTGGAAAGGAGAGGAGGCCATGACCACAGTAGTCTTTGGTAGCAGTTAGTATATTGATGATCAAGACTTTCTCACTGTTCTCAACATAAAAGGACCATTACACATCCTCGCTTTCTGAGGTCAGGCATGGCCTCGAGGCCTGTTTGGCTGATACAATATGAGTGGCCCTGGTATATGCCACATGTCGACACAGATATGATGACCCAGTATCTGCTCCTTGTAGACACAGATACAAAGACTCAGTACCAGTTAGTGGCTCTCCACATTTCTGTCTTTCAGATACAATTCTAAGAGTGCCTGTTGAGATGAAGCCCTGTCAGCTTAGCTCCTGCCTAACAATAGTGGGTGGAGACCTTCCTTCAGCTTGTATTTGATGTGTCATGTGAACTAGGAAATTCACTCTGTTAAGGTATTGTAATTTTGTTAGTATAATGCAGCCCAGTTTATCTCATCTGATGGAGAAAATAGGGAGTTAGCAGAGTGATAACTATAAAAACTATAAAAATCTGTAGCATTGGCCTAGTTACAAAAGATAGCAATTCGGGTTACATATTGTCAAAACATCTGGTGCAGGCCAGTGAAGTATGGCAAAGACGTGGCAGACATGGAGCCCCAGGAAAGGAGATATTTAAGTTAAAAAGGAAGTTACAGAGTGATATATAAAATATGGCAATGTTTGCATTTTTAAAATATGGAGCCCTACTGAGCAAGTTATACTTGTATATTTAGGAATATAAGTGTGTGTGCATATCTATAGCTATTATATACATGTGTGAGTGTGTGTATGTGTATAACAACAATTAAAAAGAGGTCATGAATTTGAAGGAGAGCAAGGGGAAGAAGGGCACATGGGAAGGGCTAGAAGGAGGAAAGGGGAGGAGAAAATGATGGTAATTATATGGTACTTTAAAAAAATTTAAAAAGGAGTTAGTTATAAAAGAGGGAGTCCCTGTTTAAAAGTTCTATCATGAGCTTGCATGGCTACCCCATACCAAAAACCAATTAATTAAAATAAATAATGTAGTAAAACTTCAGCTTTCCTTGCCTTCTTCTACCCACAACTACCACATGTCAAGTTCATTTTTTACCATTCTGTCACATGGCCATGGAGAGCTTTCTTTGTTAAACTTCAGTATGTATTATTAGGCCAGAAAGGACTTAACGTTATTTTCACCACAGAGGAATTTTATGCTGGGACAACTTCTCACATTTACAAGATTACCCTCTATAATTGACTCGACACACGACATATATTTATGCTGCAATAAACTGGATTAAATCACAATTCATTGTGATGGTCAGGTTTTGGGTCAATGTATTATGCTTCCGTTTATCACTTGGTAAAAGGTGTTTTGAAACAGTATTAAAGTTTGTGTGTTCTTAGAGGTCATGGGTAAAGTCATGCAAGCTAGCCACAAAAAAACAGGACATGAAACATCTACTGCCTCAAAGGGAAACCAGAACAAGAAACTTTATTTTGAGTGGGGTGCTCATATTTTACCCCTTTATTGGACCCCTATATTCTAGGCTCTTATATATATATTCTGCTATTCAAGAAAAAGACAACAAAGGGATCTTTGAAGATAGTCTAATTTTTCCTTTTATTTTATAGAGGAAGCACTTGGGGTCCAGAGAAAAGAAATCTCCTAAAATCACAAAGCCAGAGGTAGAGGTAGGTGGATCTCTATGAGTTCAAGGCCAGCCTAGTCTACAGAGTGAGTTCCAGGACAGAGAAACCTTGTCTTGAAAAATACAAAAACAAACAAAAGAGAAAGGAAGGAAGGAAAGAAGGAAGGAAGGAAGGAAGGAAAGAAGGAAGGAAGGAAGGAAGGAAGGAAGGAAGAAAGAAAGAAAGAAAGACATAAGCCAGAAGAGAAATCAAGCTCCATTTTCCTGTAGCTTCTGACTCTGTAATACGAGGATCATTCTGGGTCCACATGCGGGCCTGTGAGCACCTCTGACTGTGTCTCCCAACCTCAGGCAATGCTTCATGTTGGTGTCTTCAGGGGTCCCCTCTTTCCCTCTCTAGGAAGATGATCTGTTGGCAAACATTGGCTGGAGAGTCAGAGAGTGTGGTTGGTATGAAGACCGGGCATTGTCCATTCATGTCTACTTTAAAATGTGGGAAATGCCTTTCCCAACTTCACAGTTACCATATGACTATTGATTTTAATTAGTTCTGTCTATTAAGATTCCCCTTAGGTTCAGAAGCCGGCTCGGTAATTAACTGTTCAGCTTTTCAGTGGCTGGCAGTATTGGTAGGTGAGTTACTGCTCCTGATCCGATCCTTGGATCGATGCCGTTCTGTGGATCTACCCTCAAGGGTTGGGATTCAGACTCAATTTTGACTTCAGGTGGCTCTTCTGTGTCTTGTCATGGTAAAAAAGGCTCTTCAGATGGTACAATGTGTTCCCTACCTGTACGGCAGACATGTGTGCATCAGAACCCTGAAATAGTGTGTACATCGTCAGCCACCAATGCGAGGGATCCAGATGGAGTTTTTGAGGCTTTTTTTTGATACTACCCGGTTGACATCAGACATCACGATTTGTGCTTCCTGGATGGCTGTGATACTTCCATTCTGTGGAGCAGGACAGCTTCTTCTGCTTTTTTGTCATTCTAAATTCAGGATTCTAAGTTAGGAATTGAGTTGTCAGACATTGATACCTGGGTATGTGAAACTGGTTTTCCCAGGAAATGCATGCCATAATGCCGACTCGAAGCATAATCCTTCTGAAACTTCATCCCCAAAGTGCGAATTGTGCACTTTTGAAGACTTCATTGACCAAATTTGTGTTGTCTTTGCAGTTGCGATGTGATAGGTATTCGAGATAATGATAGTGATGTTGGACTTTGGAAGCAATCAATTAATAATTATGTATGAGCCATGACAGCGATCCTTTTAGATTAAATAAAAATCCCTGGCATTTTCTGGGCTCTGTTATTAAGGGTGATCCATTATTTAGCAGAATGGCTAACAGTTAAACGCTCATTTTGTGATGTTCAGAAACTCTGGGTTTGCAGCGGTAAAGAGGAGACCACAGGATCCTCAGTCTTCAGGAGGACAGAAGTTGAAATGGAGAGTTTCCAGGCCCATCTGTTCCTGAGTGCCCTGTGCTCTTCAGTTAGGATGCCCCTCCCTCCAGCAGTGTCCCGTATGCTTCAACAGACTCTCTGATTTATCTCCCGAGGTTGGTGGCTCAGACTGTCAGTCAAAGCTGAGGATTTAGTTCCCTTGTGGGTTTTCATTCTTGCCTGGTCCATTTGAGAGCACTGGGCTCGAATGGAAGCTGAGCTCACATATGGACGAGGGCTAGAATAACTGGATCGGGGGACCCAGAGCGGTCAGGCTAAAACAAATTATATAACCAGGCAACCATCTCCTCTTATCTATTCTTAGATAACATTTTAAGTAACTCATATGGCAGGCTGAAATGAGGTACTTGGTGTCCTGCATCTTGTGTCTAAAAAGGGACACTGGAAAAGGAAAAAAAAATGCAGGTATGCACTGTTATCCAGTAGAGATTGGCTGCAGGGCCAGGAAAGAAGAAATAACATTACTGACCCTGGTGGAGCAAACTCATCACTTTACTCATTCAGTCAGTCATTATTATTGAACGCACACTACTTCTGTGGTATCACGAGATGCAGAAGCTATGTTTCTTCTCCTCAAGGAGACTATATCTAGGAGCAATTTAATCTGGTCACAGATACTGTGCTGTCTGTGAGGCTGGTCACCTGAAGTGGGGACGACAGGGCCTGTGAGCGGCTGTCATATAATTGAGCGCGAGGAGAAGGCATTCAGGCGGTCAGGTCACACATAAATACATGTAGGACACAGCTCGCAGTTGGATTTTTAAGGGCAATTATGCAACTATGACAATACTAAGCAAGATCTGATTTCCCTTTAGACTCCAGACCTACAAAATAGGACTGTGTTATCTATCTCTTCCCACGGCAGTGTTTAGTGATCTGCTCGGCCCCAGAACAAGCCTTTCCATGGGAAAGTGAGTGACAGTCATTGACAAAATTTGCTGGGAATTAATCTTCTCCTGTTCCCCAGTGAGCACATGCATTTTCTGCTCCAAGATTATTGTTGCAGACAAAAGACACGCAGAATAAAATGGGGTATTATTTCATCCATGTTCAACACAGTACTGGAGGCTTCCAGGGGGTGGGAAGTATTCATATTTCTTCCAAAGAAGGTTAGATAGAGGCTAAAGTTGCCAGCAATGAAACATCGAATGTTTGAGCACTAACCTACCTGGAGATTGTTTAATAATGTTATACTCCGAGGCCATTGCTTCATGTGTCTGATTGATGGCTATTTTCAGTGTTTCTCTTCTGGAGTATGGTACTCTTGGGGAGAATAAATAGGACTAGGAAATAAGACTTTTTTTTTTTAAAGCAGTTCCCTTAAGGTTGCCTACAGTTTATTCTGTAAAAGGATTATTTTAGGGGGATCAACAAGATTTTATATGCTAAATTAAATCAAAATGCAAGTTTGCTCTTAGGATATGACCTCCAAGTGGTGTAGGATAAAATCATACTTCTAAAATCAGTTTGATAGGCTGACTTTAGATCTTGGTTTCTCTAGACTCGATGATGTGATATTTGCGAAGTTACAGGAACTCTCTATGCCTTGAAAAGTATCTACTTTATGATGTCATTGTGAGGATCCAACAGATTAATAGCATTTCAAACCATATCTCCAGTGTGGGTTTAGAACATGCTGAGCGATACTGAGTACTCCTGACTGTCTGAACGTGGTGGTGAGCAAATGCCTGTGGTTGTCATTTCAAGCGCTAGCCATTTGCTTTTGTTTCCTCCTGAGGAGCACTGAGCTCCTCGCTTGCTAGTGATTGCTCGATTTTGTAACCCCAGAAATCATTTTCGGCGTCATGGTGTGATTATGGTTACATACATGAAAACCTCAGCTAATTACTCAGGCCAAGTTCATTTGTAAATGCTGTGCATTGGATAAATTTGTGTATAATTTATTCTGTATTTCCGAGAGGGAACCAAAGTGCTTATTTGGGGTTTGTGTCCTCCAGCTGCACTGGGATTTCCTGGGGCAGGGGGTGTTTTGAGAACTGTATACAGAGACCCCATTGTTTCCAAAACCATGTGGCCAAGCAAATTTGACAATTACCTTCTTGTTGGAAGCAAATTTGTGGTGAGTTTGCTGAGGGTGGAATTTGTGTTGACAAATCTCAGACAAGGCCTAAAGGATCTTCCTTGCTTGGTCTAGAGTGTATTTGGAAGGATATATGAGCTTTTAGATACACGGGTTACCTCTCCCGTCCCATGAGGGTTCTGAAGGCCTCCTCAGCACCTTTGTGAGGAGTCTGGAGAATGCTAGCTTCCCATCGCTGTTCACCTCTAAAATGTTTCAAACTGGAGAGAAGGGTAGGCCAGACTTTCCTAGTATCAGGCATTGGTAGAGACTACCTTCTGAGAAGAATCTTGAGAAACAGAAAACAGAGCTAAAGTTTAAGAAGCTGTTGGAGTTTTGTTTTGTTGTTTTTACTTTTTTTGTCTGACCTGTAGGACTGGAGTGTATAGCCCAGTGATTGAGTGGCTGGCTCAGCACATGTGAAGCCCTGGTTTTTATCTTTAACAACAGAAGGGGGAGAAAGAAGTTGTGCTTGCGAAAGAACCAAGACTAGGGTGGCTCGAGTGGCTTGTAAGACACATCCAGCATAGCCACACTGTCGTCGAGGCTTGTCCTCCATCTTTCTCCTTACCTTTGTGGTATGGGACTAAGCCCCTGCCCTCTCTCTGCCCTCTGTCCACACCCAGCTCTTGGAGAATCAGACACTTTTAGACGAGTTCTTCTACGGTCAATACAAACCTCATTAGACTGTGTCCCTCTGCTGTCTTCCTCCTCAGGCAGTCACCAGAGAAATGATCAGTGTTCCTCACGCTGAGGTCAGGGTCACTTTAATTCGGGGGCAGACGTGTGTCCATGCATTTGTATGAGCCGGAGACCTAAGGATCAATATATATTTAAGAAAGAATGTCACTCTCAAGTTGTTCCTCATCAGCCGCACCTGAGTTGTTACTTTTTGTTGCTCTGAATAAGTCAGGCCATTAAACCCTGGCCAGAGTTTGAAAATATATTTATATATTTCCTAGGCGTGATCAAAAATGAACCATTCGATCAATATACAATGTAGTAATGTATATGGCATGTAACACAGTAATAAGATAGTTTGTCAATTTGCTTTATAAGGGGAGAATTTTATCTTTATCTCTTTAATACTTTGTAACAAAATATGGAATAATTATTAGGTATTTGGAGAGAGCAATATGCTTTTCCAACAGTGTAGTGAGGTTTGTGTGTGTGTAGTCACACTTCGGTCTGCCTCAGTGCTTGCCTTAGCTTTTGTTCTTTAGAAGCTCAAGCTCTATACCACCTTGCCTCTTCTTGGTTCAAGTGAGATTTTTACCACAGTTAGACCCACATCAGGCAGCCTCCTGACCGTCAACTTCTACGAATCTCAGTGTTGAGGACAACAGGGCCTTCACTGTTCTGCTGATGTGGGATTTCCCTCTGTATGCTGTAATTGCCATTAATGAATAAAGAAACTGCTTTGGACCTATAGCAGGGCAGAACTTAGCTAGGAGGGGAAGATGGAACTGAATTCTAGGAGAAAGAAGGGCAGAGTCAGGGAGAAGCCATGTAGCCTGCTTGCTGGAGACAAATGCTGGGAACTTTACTCAGTAAGCCACAGTCACATGGCGATACACAGATGAATGGAAATGGGTTAAATTAATATGTAAGAGTTAGCCAATAAGAAGCTAGAGCTAATGGGCCAAGCAGTGATTTAATTGATACAGTTTCTGTGTGATTATTTCTGGTCTAAGCTAGCCGGGCGGCTGCGAACCAACAGGCAGCCTGCTACTACACTCTGCAATGGATTCCATACACAAGTCATAGTTTATAGCTGAAGATCAAGACTATTCTATGGAATCCAAACCTAGAGGGCTGACTGTGCTGGGCATTCTATCCTCCCAGTTACCAGAGGAAAGGCCACCTGTCTTGTGACTTTCCAGCATGGTATCCCTCTCTAGTTGGATTTGATCACTGCACTGACAAGACCACATGACACTTTTTATCGAGAGTTTCTTTGCTGGTTCATTCACTTTACCCAGACACTAGGTTTGTGATATAGATACCATTATAAAGATGCATTACTTTCTATTGTTTATTATTAATAGATTTGCTTGCTTGTGAACAGTATTTTAGTTTTATAATAAGGTGGAGAACTACAGAATGCAAGCTTGTAAAGGCAGAGGAGGTGCGAGCAAGAGCAACAAGAAGGTACTGGTCTAGGAAAGCCAAGGTTTAGGCTTGAGGCCTGCTGTCCAAGCTGCCACTGTGAGGGCTGACTCAAGGACACCCAAGCTCTGTCTTCTGCTTGGCTCATTTCCTGGAGTGTCTTCATACCTCTTTCTTAGTATCTTTCTAGGCTATATGTTGACTTTCTGATTTCTTGCAATGTTTTCTGGATAGGAAGAATTAATTATGATGATGATGATGAATGTTATTATTGTTATTGTTCTTTCTACTTTCCTCTTATCTTGAGGCTGCCAAACAGATGGGATGAATGAGCATTAGTCGAGGGTTTTGCCTTTGCTAGGGGCTGGGCCTATACTATCTTACTAAATCCTTGAAATTCCTCTGGGGTTTGGAACTGATTATTTTATCTCATTTTACACAGTTGGAAACTACACACATGAGGTATTAAGCAATTTGGACAAGATCACATGGTTAGTGCTAACAAACTTCTATTTATCTGCATTGAATCTGTAAATGGCTTTTAATTGAATGGTCGTTTTCATAATGACCATTTTCTTTGAGGCTATTGTGAAGGAGTGTGTGTCCATGATCTCTTTCCGAACATGTTTGTTATTGGTGCATAAACAAACTGTAGATTTTTGCAAATCATTTCCTCCATATTGCTTTAATTATTGATCATTTTTAGATGTTTTCTGATAAAAACATTTTTTGTATCTCCTATGCATAATATCATATCATCTGTAAATAAGGATGGTTTAATTTCTTCTTTTCTTATTAATATCCCTTTCTACTTTATTTCTCTAGCTAAATTTTTAAGCATAATATTAAAGAAGTGGGGGATAGTGGACAGGTTCCTTTCATTCCTGATTTCGCTGGAGTTACTTCAATTTTGTTCTCCATTTAGGATGATGCTGGCTGTAGGTTTCTCATATATATTATTACTGACGTTTCTTATCTTTCCTAAAAGCAGGGGAACTTTGGATTTCCACCTGAGGCCTAATTCAGAACTTCTGTCTTGTTAGCATACTATAAGCTGCCAAATCCTCAATGCACTATGAAGCTAAATGTTGACAAACACATTTAGCATTTTCTCTAAGCATTGTCTGGTTTAAGGGACAAATCTGCAACTACCTGTGATTTTATTAACAGAAGAAACTGATGTTTTGACACTTTATAAGCCACTAGTAGGATAAAGCAAATGAACACTAGTTTTGCAATCAATCTATGGGGACATGACACCGATCCTTAAAGTGGTTGACATGGTAGCTTTCAGTAATGGCTTGAAGTCTGAGAAGGTTATGAGGTCCCCGTGGCGTTTATTCACACTGATACCGCCACTAATAGTTTCATTTTATTACAGGAATGGCTCCATTGTCTTCCTCTTAATAAGATACTCTGATTTTTCTTGGTGCGATGCAAAAGACATAACTTTGCTACTACTGTCTTTACTGAAGTCTGAACCCTTTTTAAGACTAATCGTTTGACTTTGCACTAATGAGATTAAACTCAGCGGGGACAGATACTTTCTTTTTTAATTTTCATTCCTGCTATTTAATTGGCATTACGCACACATAATGAGACCAGAGGAAAATACCCACACCCTGTAGCAATCTGTTCAATACAGATAGCTCAAGCAGATGCAGCCAGATGTATCCATGGTGACCTCCTTGCCCGTCTCACTCTACATACATCAGAGAGGGTGGCTAAGAGTGCTCACTCTCTGCTTGCTGAATGGTATTTGCTTCCTCCACAATAGAGGACATTTACACGCCTTTGTTTTTCTTCCCCTTTGGGAGTATTCTCAGCATCTTTGGGAGAGCCACAGCCTGGAGTTGAATGGGGACTCATCTCTGGCATTTGTTGATGGATGACTGCCCTATAACTCCAGAGTTGCATGAATTCTCTCTTTGTATGGGGCAATATTAGATTGTATGAAGGCCAGTAGAACATGTGACACAGGCAGGATTTTTCTCATTGTGTACCAGGTTTCTGTAGCAAAATCAACTTTGTCTACTTGGAAAGATTTTATCACTTTGTTATTATTATCATTTCATGCACATATACAATGGAATATGAACCCACTACCCCTTCTCCTGGTACTTCTCCCCATTAAGATACTATTACTGAAATTATCAGGAGCTCATTAACCAACCATGGTGTTTAGTCTTTCATTGCTTTTTCCAGCACTTTCCCATGGATTCAGGATTTCAGGGTCAGTTTTTTAACCCAAAGGTGTTCAACAAAGCACTGTTGCATGGCAACAACACAAACTTTCCTCCATCACATAGGAATGAGCTTCCGTTCTTCCAAAACAGGTTCAATGAACGTGATGCTAAGTTCCATCTTCCATGGGAACAAACTGTGTGATTCTATGACATTTCCTGGAATTTTCATTTGTTTGTATAGTACGTGGCCTGGGAAAATTCCCGTGCCTATACTACAGAGAAGATGAACAAACTATTGGACAGTCCAAAGAAAGTTCCACTCAGCCCACTAAGTTTTGCCCTCTGTTGTGATTTTCCTTACTCCAAAGCTGGTTCCCTCCAGTGCCTTGATAATGCAGGAACCCAGAAGGCATCATCAAACCTCCCTTCTCTCTACTGAGAAAGAAGATCTTGTCTTCATTTCCAATGTTACCGTAATAGCCCATGCTCCTACCTCTGATATATGATCAGTCATCTTATGTGTTCAAAGTCTCTCCCTTGGCCCTTCATTCCAGGGACTATATTCCTGCTTTAAAATGCAAGTCAGATCATTTTACTACCACATTGAAGACCTTTGGTGGTTTCTGTTGCTTTTGGACAAAAAGAAATAAATCCCTAAAACCCAAAGAGAAGTCAATTAGATTATTGATAATAATAGTCAATTAGCCCATGGCCTGTAGGGCTCCCTGTGATGTGGGATCTACCCATTGTTTGCCAAGATGCCAAACTCTCTTATTTGAACATCTACAAGACCACCTTCCTTCACTCTAAGCTGATGACAAAACAATCAGCTTCTCTCAGGTGCCTCTTAGTGGTTCCAGCCCACCCTGCTGTACACATCCCTTCTGTTTCTACTTGCTTTCAGTTCCCAGCCCTGGGCAGGTTTTTGTCTCGTGACTCTATGTTTTATTTGGAATATCTCTTATCCAATTTGGATTTTTGAATGCTGTTTTGTGAAGTATGTCACTGTCATTTCTACTCCAGTTGTCTGAGGTTCCGCAGTTTTTGAATCACACACAACACTGTCACTGGAGGTCTATCTCCTACTCCAGAGCCCATTTGGGTTTCCTTAGAACAGTTTTTCCCCTTTTATCTGTCCTGTGGGTACACATTTAGGGTCTGAACTCTAACTCCTCCTGTGTTGCTTTAAAAGTGATATCTAAAATGCGAGAGGCTTGTTTACCATAACAAGCAACATTTGCAATTGTTGGGTGGCCCCCTAGGGACACTTATTAAATCTTTGCTAACCCCCATTCCTTCTTTATTACCAATTATTTCCAGTTTAGGCTAATTTGCTGAAAAATAATTCACCAAATGGCCAATTTCCTTAATTTACCTCATTTATTTTACTAATTTTAGTCGACAAAGTTTAACTTTGTCTTCTTAACACTAAAGAATGTGACATTGACCTCTGCCTCAATTCTCTGCTATGTGAACTGAAGGTAGCTGGCCAGTTTGGCACCCATAACACTGGTGCGGGTCTTTTCCCTACAGAGCCTCAGGCTCATTAGGTATCTGCTCTTTCTTCACAGTGGTAGGATTCCCGGAGAATGGGTTCCAACCATGTTTCAATTATACTGTTTTGTATAAGGCATGATGAGATGAGATTCGGATAAACACTGAGAAAGGAAAAAGAATGGTTTCATCCTAATTCACTTGGAGAACATAGCACGTAGCAAAGGCTCTGCGGTAGGTCAGGAGTCCTTCCTGGGGAAGGTAGAGGCAGGGCTGTGGACAAACGTCTGCAATGTGGTTTTCATAAGACATGGACAAGGCATGCTAGGTATACTTAGGGTCGCCGGCTGTTAACAGTGGATCCTGATCTAATTCAAGTTCACCTAGACTCTAAGAGTCTACAGGTTGGTGCTATCTAATGTCTCCAGACGTTTGTAGGTGAGCCAGGAGCTGATAATACCTAGTAGCCAAATTAGTAATGTTAAATCATCAATCTAAAGAAATCAAAAGCATGGCTACTGCAATCCCTACTGAATTGCACGGTAAGGCCCTGGTGATACTTAATATGAGTTTATTCAATTCAGATTTGGTATGTACATTCTTCCCTCCCCAAACAGAGAAAATTCTTACTGGAAATCTTGAGCCTTAATCCAGACTTGACCCACTTAGGCAGTAGCTCTTACCTCATCTAAGTTGCCTAGGAAACAGCTCCCTTTTCTTAGGACAGGTGATGGATCATTTTGCGGATAGTTTCTCCGAGGAACAATACCGCCACTCTCTTTATTTTCATGAGCAGAACAGAGTCATATTCCAAGAACACAAAATGGGGCTGCATGGGGCTAACCTTAAGGGACTGAAATTAAGCTGTGATGTGGAACTTCCTTACCAGATTGATGGCTCGTCTACTGTTCTCTGAGGTCATAGTTGGGAGAGTGTAAGAGCAAAGGCTATGCTGTTCCTGATCCGCGGGATGCCACACGAGGGTATCATCTAGACTGGTAACTAGAACAAGCAACTCAGCAGAGGAGCACTGGGCTCTTTTTCACACTACTGTTTATTGAGACTTACTGCTTCTTTATCCATCCCATCTCACTTTTTTTTTGTTTGTTTTGTTTTTCGAGACAGGGTTTCTCTGTGGCTTTGGAGCCTGTCCTGGAACTACCTCTGTAGACCAGGCTGGTCTCGAACTCACAGAGATCCGCCTGCCTCTGCCTCCTGAGTGCTGGAATTAAAGGCGTGCGCCATCATCGCCTGTTTATAGTCTTTGGTTTTCAGTTTTCATCTGAAGGCCTTTGCTTTCAGCATATAGATGTCTTTTGTGCAAATTGAGATTCCTAGTCAGCCTTTGGGTAAATTCCATGACCTACCTCCGCCATACTTCATTTTAGTCTAGGAGACTTTGGACACAGTGGCAGGGAAAGAACAACCTGAAATCTTGAAAGCCACAAACTACCTTGATGTGAAGTGAGTGAGGTGTCCTTATTCACTCTGAAGACAGCCCTGGGTTCCTCCTTGTCCTGTGTTCAGATTCCAGCTTGCAGACAACACAGTATCATGTTAGACTTGATCTCATTTGGAATGTTTTTGTGCTGGATTATGTTGCCAAATTTTGATCTACTCTGTCTATATTTTTGAGTACATAACATCCACTGCCACCCTTTGTTCTCATTCTTCAATGCACATATATATGTATATACATATGTTTATGTATATGTGTATATATACATATATCAGCATCTGTTATTCTTTAGTGACATATAAACCTAGCCCATCCCACATTCCATGAAGTAATCTTGGTGTTCTGATTGTCTTCAAGATCTCATTTCTCCCCAGTCCTCTAAATGAGTCACCTGCCAAGCTACACTATCCTCTAATATGTTCCCTGAATACGCCGTCCCTAATCACACATACCTCAGGCTCCTGGGTTTTGCACTTGCAGCTTCTACTGCCACAAAATGGACTCATTCACTCCCTCATCCTTTTTAGGCACAAACTGCTGCTGATGTGGAATGCCCCTCTGTATTCTGTGAATATGTTTTATTGCCATTGGTTAATAAAGAAACTGTTTTGGTCTATGGCAGGGCAGAATATAGCTAGATGGGAAAGCCAAACTTAATACAGGGAGAAAGAAGGGGGTTCAAGGGAGATGCCAGCAGCTACAGGAGAAGCAAAATGTGAGATAATAAGCCACGAGCCTCATGGTAAAATACAGAGTAATAAAAATGGGTTAATGTAATTTGTAAGAGCTAGTTAATAATAAGCCTGTGCTAATAGGCCAAACAGTTTGTAGTTAATATTAGGCCTCTGAGTGGTTATTTTAAAAGTGGTTGTGGGATTGTATGGGACATGAAACCTCCAGCAATGTGTGTCCTCCTTATAGAAGCATTTTCTGGCACCTGTAAATCTCCTTTACCCTTTGCCCACTTACCCTGCTTTATGATTCTTTTCTTGCTGCTATCACATGCTTATTATTTACACAGTCATTGTCATAGTCATCCCTGTAGGGTGTCAGGCTCACAGGTAAAGGTTTCATCATGTTTATACATGTTTCTGAAACTGGATCTGGCATGAAGTGGGCATAAAAGGGTAAATGAACAGAATTAAGCTGCCATTCTTAAGAATGCAACAATAAATAATACATTATTCACATGGCCTGAATGGAAACCATAACACCAAAAGAACCATTGGTCACAGTAGAATTTTGGAATTAGGAATGGGGAGGAGAATAAAGTGGCACTTATTGAGAGACAGGATATGTCTAGACAATGTCTTCTACAATTCAGAAAGTAAATCAATTTGATCAGTGAAAAGAAAAAGAAGTATGCTGGGAGCAATAGCAACTGAATGGGCTATCGGCAACAGTCTCGTTCAATAGGCTCTGTTACTCTTTTTCCTGGAATAAAACTATCAAGACATGTTGGACTGAGACAGGAAGTAATGAATACTTAGGCCCAATTACCATCATCATCATTTTGTGATTGTCTAAGAGCAAAGTAGCCCCATGCTTTCCTTTCTAGGCAAAATTGAAAGGCATTGCAAAGACCAGAGAGCAGTCACATCTTCCCAAGCTATGGCAGTAGACAAACAATGAATAGATGCATAAGTTTATGGCCTCAAAAGCAGCCATACCCTTGGGCTTGAATTACCTGTACCCCATGTTATGATGAGATGAGAAATGGAAAGTTTCTATATTGCTTTTCTTTGGTTCCCATAACAAACTCTTACTGACTGGGTGGTTTAAACCATACAAATCCTACGCATGCTATAGAGATCAGTATCCATTCAGACCATAGACCACTCCCATGGGAAAATGAAGAAAAGAGAGAGAAAGGGAAAGAGTTGTGTTCATATGAATACATATAAGTGCATATGTATGTGTGAGCTGGGGGTGGGAGATTAAGAGAGTGCATATTTGTGCAGGGGGCAGTGAGTTATAGTTCTTCCATTTTACCCCTTATAAGTATTTTCACAACTACCAAGGTCTAAACCAACAATAGGTTGAATTATTTTGGATTGACTGCTTTAGATATAATTGGTGAAAATGGACTAAATATGGCATTTTCAGACTATTTATATTGGGTTATTTGACATAAATATCAAATATAAAAGTATTTAATCCTTCTAGACTAAATCTTATGTTACTTCAATTTCGATGTGGTGACACGTAGGGAGAGACAATGGCATGGGGTACGAACCCCCGGGAATGTTTACAAGTTGATGTGCTCCTGGGAGGAGGCGCTAAAATGAGGGATTTGGCAATAAAGGAACTGAAAACTGTCAGATTCAGCCCTGCTTTGTACCAGATAATCTATTCTGATGTCTTCAAATACCCTTTTATGTGGGATGTTCATAGCTGTATTTCTTCTCCGGAGGTAAGTGCTGTTTCAGTTGGTTTTCCCTGTGCTTTGGTCAAGCAATTCTTTTAATGTTCTTCCCCTCATGGGTATTGTCAGAACTACAGGGGGCTAAGCCAACAGTGACTTGAGTGCTTTTGAATCTACTGCTTTGGATTTAATGCAGATAGACTAACCATGGTATTTTCAAATTATTCATATAGGGTTATTTGACATACAGTAGCCAATATAAAATTAATCAATCCTTCTAGACTTCATTCTTTTGTGGCTTATCGACGACCAGTAGGCTTCAGAAATGGTTTTCCAGTCAGCTTACAGGTAAAGCTAATGGCACTCTCTCTCCTTTCGAGAGACACAAGTGTGTTACAACAACACTTCAGATTTAGGCATCCTACATATTTTATTACATCATTTAAAATTTTTGTTCTATAACTTCAGATGCTCCAACAAACATGACTTCTAGTGCTTGGTAAATACTAAATACATTGCAAAATAAAATTTCAGAGCACTCTTAAACTTATCTGACTGTGAATTCTATCTTAATTTGCTTCTATTTGAAAAGTTTCTGCACCCTGATAATTTTCTCCACTGATACAGCAATCCAAATCAGACCAAAGTAGAATGAATTAGAAAAAGTCCAGGTTTAATGAATCAAACACTCCAGATGATTTTTCAGCCCCCCAGAGAGGAGAAGGAAAAGGGGGGCAGGATGTGTCTGTTTTCTTCCTGAGTGCAGTTTAAATACCTTGTGGGAGGGGTCTTTAGCAGCTCTGGAGGAGTAGCTGTGTTTGGCGAATTTTCTGAGATGTGGCAGGGTTTGGAGAGAGGTGGGGGACTGGGCTTGAGGTGGAACTTCCACCAGAACATTCCAGACTCTTTAGGTATATGGATACTAGCGGCTGGGGTGGCCTCCACCAGAGCGCTATTATCTGTTAAAATGAAAAAAAAAAAAAGCTCCTTATTTTTAAACCAACAGGAAATCTTGTGTCATTTCTTCTTGTCAGAGAAATCATAATTCTATTTCACTTCCCACACAGAAAAGCATTCTAATGCAATACAGAGTAATGTTTGAAAGTCTTTCCTTCAGCTCATCATACATCTCTTGAACCCAAATGTGTGTTATTTACATTTTAAAAGGTTTTCCATCACCTTAAAGCTCTAATGTGTAATATTTTTCTCCTAGATTGGGTTACTGTTGCAATTGTTTTTTATGTATAGTGACGAAGAAGCAGACATTTATTGCATATTACAATCAATTACTTTATTGGAAATACATCCCATAGTGAATTCGGTTTGAGAAGGCTGTTAGATGCCTTGCTTTTAAGCCCATGCTTCTAGTCTCCTTGCCACTTGAGAAGATCCACTAAGCAGTAACCCCCTTGGGTATTTGCCCTTTGTTAAGGAAAAACATTTTTGGATTGGGGAACCCCTGTTTGACTGAAGGTACTCTTCTGCTTCATTCAGTTTTAGGATGCTGTGCTCAGAAGATAAACATTGCCACAGTGGACCTACATATCTCAGATGTCTGTGTGTCTGTAAGGGTGACAGTAGCCTCTTTTAAAGACCCTGTTTGCTGCAGAGGTGAATTTCTGGCCCATACCAGGGAAGAAGAGATAACAGATTCCTTTCTAGTCTTCAGTCTCGAGATACTTACTTTGGTGGCTAAATACCCAAGATAAGATTAGTTGGCTGTGGCTAGAAGAATAGACTCATATTTGCTTTAATATTGGAAACAATAAAAAAGCAAGATGGCAGTATCCCATTGTGAGCATTCAGGCTCACCTGCCCACCCCTTGGCAGAGTGCTTCACTCCTACATGCATGCCCAGTATGCAGGCAGTGCCTGGCCTGCAGTGTGGTCTCTGTGCACATGCGATGTGCCTGTCCCTTTAAAGGGCAGAACCCCTGTCTGCTTTCTCTCTTCTTCCTCTTCTTCTTTCTCTTTCTTTTTCCCCAGTTCCCACCCCTACTCTCTCTGTCTCTCTGTGTCTCTCTCCCTCTCTTTCTCTGTGTCTGTCTCTCTGCCTCTCTGTATCTCTCTCTCTTCCCACAAAGCCGCTGGCACGCCTTTTCTCACTCCTCTTTCTCACTCCCTCCCAATAAAGAAACCCTTCATGTGAGCACTGTGCAGTCTGTATGGAGTATCTGTCTCTAACCCACCGTGGGGTCCCTTGGCTCCAGGATGCCAAGGTCTCTCTGGCACTGTTTTATAACACCATTCCTTAAAGAACAGCCCAAATTCTCGGGCACTAGGACACTAGTTTAACTCAGTGAAGGTTAAAATTAGTTGTTTTAAGGAGTCTTTAGAAATTATTTCTAATACAGTAGCACATCCGCAGAGGGGGAAATGACCTCAGAAGCCACAAGATCTTTTGAGGTTCAAATGAACAAAGATCAGTGTGGATGTCAAAGAGGACAGCATTATTATCGGGGACTTATACTTTTAGGGGAGGTTTTCTACCTGCGCCAGATAATATACAAGCCAAGTAGGCATGTCAAACACGAGACAAATAATGGTCTTAATAGAATTGCTGAACTGAGCCGCTTTGGTGGAACTGTGTCAAGGGAAAGTAGGACAAGGGACATATTCGTACAGGGTGAAGTATTGTCTGAGAATGAAGATCCTCATGAATTTAGCTTTTAAAATGAGCTCAATTTACATTTGAGAGCAGTTGTTTGGATTAAAACGAAGCCTTTAGATTAGAATGTGCAGAAGAATAACAAAGCCCTGTGTTACTGGGAGACCATCTGGGGCTCTATTGAGATTTGATAGCAAGTAAGGCGTTACCAGGTCTTTTCTAGTTTTCTGGGTAGGGATGACATCTCTACCGACTCTTGTGACAGGTACACACGCTGGACCATCACGGAAAGCTCTTCTGTCTGCTCCAGTTGCAGGTCTTACTCGTTGATAGCCCCACTTGTAGGCAGACAATTACACAACAGCGGAGATCTCCCGCGACCTTCTGCTATCACCTTGGTTTCTTGGCAGGTGTGATCTACTATTTTAATATAGAAAGTGTTAGGGAAGGTGAGGTGCTGGACACGTCAGAAAAAAAAATTTTTTTTGAGAGCAAGTGCAAGAGTGTTCCTTTGCCTTTATTTCTGCTCTGGCTTCCTGATGATGTGCCTTTATTGAAAAGAGATAAATATTGCTGCTACTGTGAACTAGTTCTGGGATATCTAATGTTAAGAATGTTTTGCTTTAATGTTAAGAAAGATAATTGTTTTAAAGACTTTGGTCTTTTCTATCCCTGGGGTCTTTGGCAATTGAAGATAATGTCATTAAGTATTTGGAAATAAAATGCCTGCCTAACATGCACAAGGACCTGGGTACAATCCTCAGTACTACACACGATGATGGTGATGGTGATGATGATGATTCCAAGCAGTTTTTAATAACTTAAGTGAATAGTAAATGAAAATAATGTAAAGCTATTGAAAATTAATGAGTGAGACAAAGAGACTATATTTATACAATTTGTGCATTTTGGAGGATCCAGCCTCATTTTTAAACACTTGCATAAATGTATGGTAAAAATACATTGATAACTCTGGCAGTAGTGATGCACACCTTAAATCCCAGTACTCAGGAGGCAGAGGTAGGTGGATCTCTGAGTTTGATGCCAGCCTTATCCATAGGGCATGTTGTGTGATGTTTTACTCTTTTGGCTTTTTGGGAGCCTGCCACCCAGCTCCCAGATACATCACACATGGAGGTTTATTCCTCGTTATAAATGTCTGGCCTTAGCTTGGCTTGTTTTTAGCCAGCTTTTCTTACCTTATGTTATCCCAACTTCCTTTTCCCTCTGGACTCTTATCTTTCTTACTTCCTTATACTTTTCTTTATTTCTTTCTCCATGGTTGTGGAGCTGGGTGGCTGGCCCATGATGTCCTCTTCCTCTTGTTCTCTCACTCTCCCTTTTCTTTTCTTTTGGTTCTCCTATTTATACTCTCTGCCCGCTAGACCTGCCTATCCTTGCTCCTGCCTCTCTACTGACCATTCATCTCTTTTTTAGGACCATCAGGTGTTTTAGACAGGCAAAGACTTACAGCTTCACAGATAATTGAATGCAGCATAAACACAAAAGTAACACACCTGAAAATAATATTACCCAACAAAAGCAATTTCTAGGCCAGACAGGACTACACAGAGAAACCCTGTCTCAAACACACACACACACACACACACACACACACACACACACATCATATCTATATATATGATACAAATAACATTTATTAATTAATTCTATGATTTTAGCATCTTATATATAGTGTTATTGTGTTTTCATTCAAACTCTGAAATCATAGCTTCATACGTCATAGAATAATACTTCACCATACAAATCATATAAATCTATAAATCATATATATATATATTATAAGGTATAAATCATAGATTAATACCTCATTCTACAATTTATATATTCAAACCTAAAGTCACTAGAACATTTTGGCTGACCCTGCTATAGGTACAACCCACAATCTTGAATTACACCAAGATAAACATGAAAGGACAAGGAAGGGGTGGAGAGAACTGGAGGATTTAATAGTTAGAAAAATGCTTACTTGAGATTAAATGACCTTTCCTATAAATCAGAAGAGAAAATTGTCAGCGGGGCACTTCCTCGTTTCCAGCATGTATAAGCAGCAGGAAAATGAGCCAAAACACCTTTTGGAGCAAAGCACCATAGACTGTGCCATCCAATTCCCTCTCACCGCTGTCTCTCCAGTAGATATTACTAGAGATAAATCAGACGAGGCCCTGCGCATCTCGCTCTCCGACAGGCTGTTCCTGTTAGTAACATCTTTATTTTATTGCCCAAGGTTGAAGAACTCCTGCCTTTCCAAACATCCTGATACAGATAAAGCGAATCAGTGCTGAATTAGCACCTCGTGATAAGAAAATGATTGATTTGCAATTTTGAGACTAGGAAGAATTTGGATTGCATTATTTCAGAAGGTGGCCATGAGTTAGAGTCACATTTCTTGGGATTGATTTCAAAGCAGCAGTGTTCGGCTGTTCCTGGAAATTCCGTCTTTTGGTTTGGCATCATGGAAACTTTCCTAGTACACTCATGAAATCACAGTAATTTTGTGTATCTTTTGAGATGCAGAGAGAAATGTCAGAAATCTCAATGTCTACCTGAAAATTGTAACTATCCTCTCACAAAGAAAAAGTTCGCCTTCTTTCTTCTTAAAAGAAAAGTTTTATAATATTTTACTGCTAATTTTCATCTGTCTTTCCTATCTGTCCAACTGATAACTAATCAACTAACTAACTAACTAACTAACTAACTAACTAACTAGTTAGAGACAAAGTCCTGCTGTGCAGCCCAGGCTGGCTTTGAACTCATGATTCTGATTCTCTTCTCTGCCTCAGCCTCCCAAGTGCTGGGATACTAGGCATGTTCTACCACACTTGCCCGACCTCATTTCTGATGTCACTGACTGTCTTCCTTGCCATTCTATCCCATTTTCCATGTGGCTACACATCATCCTCTCCCCCCTTCTGAGCTTCTGTTCCTATTTCTCCTCTTGCCCCTCTGATCTCCTCAGCTACCCAAGTTCATCATCTTTGCTACTGTAGTGGAGATGCTATTTTCCTCTAATATAAGCCCTCTCTAAAATTGTTACTGTCTTTTTTTTATTGTGGTTCCATTCAGGATGTCAGTGGTGAGTGATCCTAGAGAGTTAAAACTGAACACACACACACACACACACACGGATCAACAGTGAAATGTCATGGTCAAATTATTTTGTCCTTTTACTTCCATCATCAGCAATGCATAAATAAAACATCTGAAAAACACAGAACTAATAAACCTTAATACCCGAGATAGTTATTTCTCAGTGTTCTAATGGTCTTCATTTTTGAGTAGTATTTAGTGAAAGTATCCATGCTCTAAGCTGAGCAATATTCCCAACAATACAAGAAATTCAAGAATAGGTCTTGTTACCTGTAACTATTTTAAATCATTTTTGGAAGCATGTACTTTGGGGGGGTTAAATTGAAGGAGGCCCTTCAGAGGTTATCAACGCATGTGGAGATTGGGGTACGGTTCTTAGCATAGGGGGTGGACACCAGGACAACACGATTGCTGAGATACAGGATGAAATCCTCAAGCTGCTGGTACCAGGACTTCAAATCCACTTGGTCCCCGACTCTTCTGTCCATGGATTGAAGTGTCCAGGCAAAAGATTATATTAATTATGAATTCCCTTCTCTACTGAACCGAATAGTTTTATGGCAACTTGACATAAGTTAAACTCATCTGAGGGTAGGGAACCGCAATTAAGAAAATACCTCTATAAGATGGTGCTGTATGCAAATACGTAGGACATTTTCTTAATTAATGATTGATGGGGGGGGGTCCAGCCCATTGTGGGTGGTACCATCCCTGGGCTGATAGTCCTGTGTCTATATGAGAGGAGACTGAGCAAGCCATGGTGTAGGGGAAGCCCAGCCAATCACCTTGCTTGAAGGGCGGGATCCCCTGAGGTTATTTTTTACTTATAAATATTGTGGGTGTGCTCCCCGCCTTCCCTTCTGTTTTTCTGCTCTCCGCTGGAACCTCGGTTTTGTAAGTCCTCCCCTTATTAAAGCTAAATATTTTATAATAAATTCTGTCTGCCATTCTTTTACGCCGCATCACCATGGGAAGCAAGCCAGTGAGCAGCACTCCTCCATGACTTCCGTATTAGCTCCTGCCTCCAGGTTATTGCCCTGTTTGTGTTCCTGCCCTGGCTTCCTTTTATGATAAAAAGCCATGAGCAAGTGTAAGCCGGATACCCTCTATACCCAGTTGCTTTTGGTCATAGTGTTTCAACACAGAAATCTAACCTTATCTAGGACACCTTCTAGGGGACAGCTAATATTCTGATAGGTTGGAGATTTGAAAATACTGTGGGAAATGTTTGTTAACTGCTTATGAGTAGTACAAGCCTGCTGGACCAGGCGTTGTACATGTTCATTGAGCCTTGATGGAGGTCCCTAGAAGCAAGTGTCTAGGCACCATTCATAGGCTCATGAAGCAAAGAACTGTTTTACCATTCAACTCAAGTCAGATCACAAAGAACCAGATACATTTGCCTTAGCCTTTTTGTTAATGTCTTCCTCCTTTAGACCCACTCCTAGGGGTCAGACCTTGGTTAAAGACAGGAGGAGGGATGAAGAGTAAAGGTGTGGTGATGACACAGGATCCGGATCTTGAGGTTGGAAGACACGTCTTTGATCTAGTCACACCTTCTTCTGGAAGCTTCTGGATTATATGAGGACATGGAAGAAGGAAGGATTTCATCTTTGCCTGCTTGCCTTCACCCTGCTAGCCTATCCATTCCATCACTGAAACTGGAGCCTACTTCTTCCAGCATATATACAAGAGCAGCTGAGACACCATCTGTCTATCTATCTGTCTATCTATCTATCTATCTATCTATCTATCTATCTATCTATCTATCTATCTATCTATCATCTATCTATCTATTCATTCCATAAGTTCTGTGACTGTAGAGAACCCTGATTAATACACTGGGTATTTTCAAAGATGCTCTTTGCTAGTTTTTGCTCAGATGAAATTCCAAGCATGCTAGGGGCCCTCAGTGTGGTACCACTCCTCATGATAATTCATGTTGGATTGGGTCAGAGCGTGGGCAGCAGCACTCTGACCTGGCTCTCTTACCACCGTGCTCATCCCTCTGGCTTCTTCTTCCTTCCTAACTCATCACAGCGAAGGCTCAGAGCCTCAGAGTGTACTCACCCTGATTTCCATTCCATTCTCCAGGATAAACATCTGTGAATTTGAGTGGGTTCTGCTCCCTACATTAGCTATCACATTTCTTCTCCCTCCTTTTCATTCCCCGCCCACTTTCTTCTCCAACCCTTCAAGTCTCCCTTGGGTATGCTGCTGCTTCCTGGATACAGCAGCCCAAGTTGCAGAGGAAATTGTAGCCAGATCAGAGGTCGTAATCAATACTGCATCTTTGGAGGAGACCACTTTCCCTTTCCCATGATTCTGTGGCTCTTGCCCCAGAAGGAAGAGCATGGGGGGAAAGTTAAGCGAGTGACGAATACAAAAAGGGGATCCGTTCTTGGCTCAGATTTTGGTTTCACCTCAGGAAAAGACTGAATCCCTGTTTCCACAGTGTGCGTTCTGAAGTAAAATGATTGGTTTAGTCCTGTCTGGAAGTTAGCGGAATGTGCAGGCACAGACTCAGAACTGTGACGGACTGATCCTGACTTAATGAAACTCAACAGTGCTAGCCTGAGCAGTCACTTTCAGAAGGAGACACTTCGGGAGCCAATCAGGTTTCAACTTTTCCTCAGCACTGAGCCAGAAACTCCTCATTTGTTTTCCTTGCCTGAGAGTCAGCCCACTCTATTCAGAGGAGGTGACACCAAAGCTCTTCCCAGCCAATTTGCCTCAGGCATACAGGCACAGATCTCAGAGGAGAGCTGACAGTTTCCCCAGCTCAAAGGAGTTTTCTAGTGGCCAGAGATGACTGCATATGCTTTCAGAAGCCACAGGCTTTCCCAGGGACTCAAGCTCACTTCACACTGGCCGCTGGCAGAGGGACCTTGGCAAACCATTTAGCCTTTATCTGCCTTAGCTGTAAGGTAGTGGAAGACCATGAACAACTGAGGTTGATGTGAATGCTAATTGTGTTTTCTCGCTTCTTTTCTGTTGATGGGCCTCAGGGGATGTGTGAGTGATTTACACTGTTATTGGCTGAGGTGGTCTGACTATCAAGTTCTGGCCTTGTCAGCTGAAGACAAATGTGGGCCCTGACACCCTGGCCTCTTCGTAGCTCACAGAAAACAGGAACCGCATGCAGATTTTTTAGTCTGAGAAACAAAGTTAAGAATACTTTGAAGTGAAAGATAGCTTTTAGGTCCTCATTTCTTAGTACTGAATAGTTCCATACAATATTATAATATTTCCTGTAGATTCTTAAAGAAGGTTGTATTATGAGACCCAATTTATAGCTGTTAGCTGTAAATACTCAGGCTAAGAACGCAGTATGGTGGAAACTGAAGGAAGTTTCTTAACATTATTATGTATTGGTCATCATGAGAAGAAACTATATTCATGTGTATGCACGTGCTTATGTGTGTGGGGGAAGTTGTGTTTATGTGTGGAAATGATGGAACAAGGGAAGGGGGAGAGAGACAACAGAAAGAGAAGGTGAAAACTTTCTATGCATTTCAATGAATGAACCTAGCTTATCTTTTAGAATGTCTGTATAGAAGATGCTTTAAAAGGTAAGTCCTGCATTGGAGGTACCAGAGAGATTCCTGAAACTGACACTTCCCTTACTTTTCACGATACTGCGCTGGGCTCCTCAGTCTGGACCACTGATGTGCTGGGGATAGTTGCTGATGCAGTCCCAAGTTCCAACTCTAAGTTACAATCGCGCTTAAAATCTATAGCAGTAGGAATATTGAGTCAAGAACCAATTAAACTTAAAAATGGTATTAATTGTTATTCTGGATGTGTTTGGATTATGGATGTTGTGAGTGGGTGTGGGTGTGGGCATGGGTGTGTGTGCAGGGTTAGCTTTTGGGAGCTGTTTTATTCTTCCCACCTTCTTTTGAGGCAGGATCTCTCTTCTTATTTCCACTGTGCTGTGCTGTCCTGTCTCATTCCCTTGTGCAGCCTTGGGAGGGCTGGGATTATGGATTCATGTCACCACATCCAGATCTTTAAAACACTGGATTCTGGAGATCAAGTGTGTGTTTTCAGGCTTTTTAATATCTCTGGCCATCTGTGTTCCTGGCCCTAAAACCCATTAATATTTTGACTCAAATACATGGCTATATAATGTGCTTGGATGCTTGAAATTTGAATAGTATATTTGTACTGTCAGCTGGAATCATGGTACATGATATGAAAAGAAATAAATGGTCTTAGTTTTCCAGTAATTATATGAAGACATCTTTGAAAACAGGTTACAGTTTTCCATCTTGAAATTGTTCAGGAACAAATCAAGTGTTAATGACGGATAATATTTTAATGCCCTTTAAAAGCATATTGATCTAAATTGTTCTGGAATCTTTGAGTCATTAGTTAGCATTCAAGGGTTGACTATCATGTAATGAGATGGCTTGTAACAAACTCATTAAAGCACATTCGATTGAGAAAAAAATAAATAGAATGTAGACGGCAAGTTAGGGAAACTAAAATGCATATGACGCAGTCTTTGCCCCCAAGGAGCTTATGCATTTTAATAATTTCTGCACTTCCACATAATCGCCCTGGAAAGCTATCATATTTGTGTGGTGAGACCACCCCTGCAAAGCATTTAGAACCTTCTTCATAGGAGTTGCCGGCAGAGACGATTTAGCACATTTGCTTCTCAGTGTGCACATGCGCACTGCGGTCACTGGCATGTTCATTTCTTTGGTACCCTTTCCAGCAAGATATGGTTTGCAAATCAAACCTGGGCTCATATTTTTTTTTGACGCAGCCCTAAAGCTAATAACAATCAAAATCAACTAAATTCCCCAAAAGGAAAAATAACAATATTCTGTGACGGATGAAATTTATGTAAAATCCAAATTTCAGCATCCATAGACGGCATTTATTATCATTTGCAGGGCTTCCTCATGCCCCATGCACCATCCGACGCTTCTTTCATGCTGCAGTTGACTTCAGCAGTGCTTGCAGAGACCACACGCCTGAAGTCTATGTATTTACTATTTTGTCCCATAACTACATCAGGCTTGAGGACCATATATTTGTTTTCTTCTAAGTATTCCTAAGTTTGGTATGCTATATTCTACGGATTTGACTTTGAGTTCATTTATATTCCCTCTTCAATAATAAAAAAATTTTAGCCGGGCAATGATGGCGCATGCCTTTGATCCCAGCACTCGGGAGGCAGAGGCAGGCGGATCTCTGTGAGTTCGAGACCAGCCTGGTCTACAGAGCTAGTTCCAGGACAGATTCCAAAGCCACAGAGAAACCCTGTCTTAAAAAAAAAAAAATTTTATAGACCAAGATTATATTTTACTTCTTGGACATTCAAAGAAATCTGAATCCTTTTTTTAAAGATTCATTCACTCATTCATATTTATTTATTTATTTATTATTTATATTATGTATAGTCTCTGCCTGCATATACACCTCCATGCTAGAAGAGGGCACAAGATTTTATTATAGATGGTTGTGCGCCTCCATGTGGTTGTTGGGAATTGAACTCAGGGCCTCTGGAAGAGCAGCTAGGGCTCTTAACCTCTGAGTCATCTCTCCAGTACCAGTTTTTAAAGGTATTTCCAAAGGGTTCCCAGGGGTCATTCCTGGCATAGGCTAGAAGGAACAGGGAGGAGGAAAAAATCATCTTGGTAGTTCTCCAATAAGGCCTAGACAGTCATGGAGCAATGTTTGGGTACAGCAGAAGCGTAGGCCCACTGTCCTTTATCCACGTATCTTTCTTATAGGTCCCTGCAAGTCTGATGTGATTTCCTCACTTGTGAGCCTACAGACCGCCACTTCTTTCTCCACTCTAATGTTCTCTTGGTTATAGTTTGCTGGTGACTTTCATTATTTAGCTGCTTCTGATAGTTTTAAGTATCAACTTGAGAGAATCTAAAACCACCAGAGAGATGGATCTCTGGGTAGGTCTCTGGGGTATTATCTCGATTGTATTAACAATCAGGACATGCACAATGCTTGTGGTACCATTTCCTGGCTGGGATCCTGACCTGAAATAGGAAAGAGAGCTGAGCAGCAGCATACAGTCATCATTCTCTGCTTCTCAATCGTGGATGCAAGGTGACCTGCTCTCTCAAGCTCCTGTTGCCATGACATCCCCCAGCGATGGCCTGGACCTTGGAACTGTGCATGGAAATAACCCTTTCTCCCTTAATTTGCCTTTGATGGATTATTTTACCATAGCAACAGGAAAAAAAAAAACCCAGATGCCATTCTGTGGATATTTTATAGCCCTGTAGAGTTGAGGTTCAGAAATTGTGAGGGGAGGGGGACTGTTAGCTTTGACAGTGGCTAAGATGTGACATGTGACTTTGGTATGCACAAAGCTTGATTTAGAGCCTCTCTCAGTTAGTGTGACAGTCCCTAAGTAACTCTTAGAGTGAGCAGATAAAGCAGACCTAAACCCCACTTGGGACATGGTTCAGAGATTCCTCTGCTGACTTCTCCGCCCTCTGAGACCCTGGTGTATGGTTCTCTAGACACCAGGCACTCTGCTCAGCTGTGCACCCATCCTCACCATGATTAAGGAAAACAGTCAAACAACATCACCTTGGTGACCATGGCCAGGAAATGCCAGCTGCATCCCAATAACAGAGAGCTGACTGTAAGACACTCAGGGAGGTGAAACGTGCAACTTAAACCATCAAATGCCATCCAGAGGGGTTGAAAGGGAAGAGAGAGTCATGTTGAACCAAAGTTTAAAATAGCCAGTAGCCACCAGGCAGTGATCAGCAAACCTCTCTATCTGTATTGCTTTTTCTTCTGCAGCAACAAGAAAAAATATGACCACCTTTCAGGACTTTTGCTGGCACATTCAGAGAGCTTCGAGAGATTTGAATCTTTACAAGGAATCTTCCACATTTTCAAAGCTACAACCTCTCTCTTTCCTTCCCTCTCTCCCTTCCCTTTCCCTCTAAGTCTTGGTCTTTTGCAAAGACTTCTCTCTAAGTCTCTGTCATTTACAAAACTTTGCACCATAGATTGATTTGACTATTTTAAGTAGACTCAGAGTAAAGTGGGCCATAATACCAAGGCAGGGTGCTGTGCTCTCAAGGAACGGTGCAGGGCACAGGCAAAGAAAAGTGACCTAGACTTCTGGGGACAGTTCGGTGGTTTGAATCCCACCACAGGAGAACCTCCTCCCTGGTTCATCTGTGAGTCATATTTGCCTTTTTTGGGCTCCTCACTGTAATGTAGATGGGCTTCTCTCTGGAGTAAAAGTTAACCCTCTTGATGGTCAGGTTGACTTGATCTTGCTCCTAAAACTCTGGGAAACAAACCAGGAAAGACTATGGCTGTGAACTTGGATCTCAGACCTAACCCAAGATACAGTGACTGTGGATGGATAGCTTAGGTTGTATTAAAGGTGGGTTGCTCACTAGGAACACACACTAAGAATTAAATATTAAGACATCAGGAAAGCAGGTGTGTACCTGTAACCCTAGCATTTTGGAGGTGGAGCAAGGCAAGACTGAATGTTTGGAGCCATGGATGGCCAGGAATTGGAAACTGGATGACCCAGAGACATAGGATAGAACCAAATGCGACTGGCAAAAAAAAAGTCAATGAAATAATTCCTAATGATATTCTGCTAGCCCAATAGCCAACAGATGCTTCCTCAGGCAGAAGATGGAAGCTGGGAGCAGATACAGAGATCAGTAGCCAAACACATTAGGCAGAGCTTGGTAAACTTCTTGCAAAAATGGGAGGAAAGATCATAGGAGCCAGAGGGGTCAAGGATACAAGAAGAATATTATCCACAGAATCACTTAAGCAGGGCTCATAGGGACTCGCAGAGACTGAAGAGGCAAGTATGGAGCGTGCATGAATCCACACTAGGTCATCTGCATATGTTATGGTTCTGGAGATTGGTGTTCTTGTAGGACTCCTAACTGTGGGACTGTGGGGTGTCTGACTCTTTTGCCTGCTCTTGGAACCCTTTTCCTCTTTACTAGGCTGCCTTGTCTAGTCTTGACATGAGGATTTGAGCCAGGTCTTATTGCGTCTTGTTATGCCATGTGCAGTTGATACCCCTGGGAGGCCTGCTCTTTTCTGAAGGAAATGGAGGAGATGTGGTTGTGGAGGAGAGCAGAGGTGGGGAGCAGTCTAAAGGAGTGAAGGGAAGAAAGGCTGCGGTCAGGATGTATTATAGGAAAGGAGGATAAATAAAAAAGTATAAACCAAGATTAATAAAAAACAATAGTCTGAGGCCCTTCTAGGCTACCTACTGAGATCTTAAAGCCCTCCAAATTAAAATTCCAAATATTGGGGGCCAGTGAGATGGTTCAGTGGTTAGGATCGCTGACTGTTCTTCCAAGAACCCTAGTTCAATTCTCAGCACTCACATGACAGCTCACAACTGTCTGTAACTCCAGTTCCAGGGGATCTGACACCTATGCACATAAAATAAATTATTAAAAGACATTTAAAATATTTACTAGGACTGCAGTGAGAGTAGAGAAAGATATCCTTTGCACATTATTTTATATTTACTATTTTATGTGGAATTACCTTCTTTCTTTTTATCGTTCTTCCTAAGTTGGTCTTAACCATTCAATGCCGCCGGTGCTGCAAAGCAAGGGGATGGACTGTGAGTAGCTATCTACCAGTCAGTCGTTGCTGCGTTGTTCCTTTTTATGAGAGAATGGAATGGAAAAGCTCAGAGTTAATCTCCCTGGCCTGTAACTGTTGGTGCCTGACGAGGCAAGATGAAGGCAAGAGCTGTGGTAACCACTGTGCCGCTCAGCCACACGATGGGAGAGATGAATGAACCCTTCTAGATAAGAGAGAGAAGCAAGGGGCACATCTCGGTGCTCCAGACAGACTGCGGCAGCAGGGTAATTGTAGAGTAAGATATTTTGAAATTATACAGTCATCTCCATTAAAGAGATAACAGCTGGTACCAACTTGACAAACCAGTGAATTTTGTAAGAAAGATAAACCACACACTTCTTGGGAAACCCAGCCAGCCTGATGCCGGGGATTCTAATAGAGCCACTTGCTGCTGCAAGTCAACATGCATTCTAGATGACCTTTCATAAATGGATGACAGAACATTTTGCAAAACCCCAGCAAGATATATTGACAGGGAGGCTTTCCCCTTGCTGAGCCCATCAGTAGTGCTTGCTGAACTGCCTTTGCCCTGCGACCCTGGGGAGTTGCATTGCTACCCGGTGGTGAGCATGGCCACTTGCGGTGCTCTTTATTGACCTGAACTTGCTGTTCTGCAGGTGTGTCTGTCTCTCCCTCAAACTATAGCAATCATGTTCATGAATGTGAACCTCAGGGTGGTCCAGAGAGCCTGGCTTCCCCAGCTTTCCATCCTGACCTGAGTTCAGCCAGTGTTCTCCTTTACTCTCGGCGGTCTCCTGTGCAGCTTGAAGCCTTTATCTGAGAAGCATGTTTTCATTTTCCTGAGCACTGTTCCTTTTAAATATTTGTCAATGAAAATGAGCCACTGGGGATGATTGCATCATGGTTAATATCTTTGTCTATGAGCTATAGCAGTTTTGCCAGTGTGTGTCCTGTTTAGGACCCCTGTTCTTTTACTGTTCAATGTAAGACACATATACCAAGCAAATCCTTCACTGGTATTTGGACTTTTTTTTTTTTTTTTAAATAGGTGGCCCTGTTGCTTTTGCTCTGCCTATCTTCCAGCAGCAACAATTAGACACAAACGCCTAAAATGCTTCGCAAATGTGAGTCAGATCTCACCACTGTCACTGAGAATTCCCTCAGTGACCTCCCAAGAGACTGAAATTCAAGGGCAATGGGACTGCGCCCGCAAGCCAAAATGGAACGCCGCGGAGCCCATCTTTCTCTGTAGCTCAATAACGAGGCGGGTTATTTACAGTGCCCTCTTCGCTTGCTGGCTCTGTTAGCGCTTTTCTTTTCAATTTGGACCTTGGCCCGTATCCTGCCCCTCTCACGAGGCACGTGCCATTTTGATTTTAAAATAATGGGAAGAACGCTCCGCTGCTTCTAGTTGGTGATATGGCTCTCCAACTGTCCACAGATTGCCGAGTAAGTGAAATGTTTTGACAGAGAGAAATATGTGTTGTCAACACTGCTTTCCCCATGGTTGAGAAGGGAAATTGAAACTGTACTTCAGTAGGGTTCAGATGTTGATGACTGCAATGATGTCCCCGAAACAAATGACTACGGACCATTTTGTTTCCGTTTCTTCCCCATTCTTCTCTAACGAAATGCCCAATTAAAGGCATAGCTCATGCGCTTTAACCAAGGCTTAGGAGGGATTCTGCAATGGAGCAGTGATAGGGGCCATTCCTTAGCAGAGGAGAGAAACTGCAGAGAACAGTGTTGTGTCGTGATCTGCAGAGTTCAGAGTAGTGGCTGTGAAGAAATGAAGAACAAACAAGGCTTTTTTTAAAGATGGAAAGATTGTGTGTGTGTGTGTGTTCACAGGGTGGGGGAATGCTATTGAGAGACTGATTTGTGGCATATCAAATAGTAGACACTGAAAAATTAAAATATGAAAAGGACGTAGAATCTTATGTAGAGTGGCAATTTAGGACAGCTCGTGCATTTGTCCCTGAGTTTAGCGGAGTAAGGGTCTGCGCAGCTGTGTGTTGTCTCCCTGGCAGAATGAGGAGCTTTCTCTTTCCCTGGCAGGCGTGCTCTTGTCAAGAGCTTGTTGGAACAGGAACACGGGCAGCTCACTGAGCCCTGCTGACCATTATCTTCACATTCGAGTCTGCAGCGTGGAAGTTGCTCTCTATTTTCTCGCTTAGCGAACCTCCTGATAAGAGAAAAGGCTGACAGCTGTGCCTTTCCTCAGAATCACCGAGGAAACATTTTTTTCCCCTTGTCAATCTCCTTTCATGTGTTGGGAAGAACAAAGGAAAGCGATATGGCTTTAGAGGCTAGCCCGATTTTCAAAACACATCTAACAGCCTGTATTTTCTAGTGTCTACACTCTACAAGCTTGTCTATCCCTAGCAGCTGAGCACGTTCTCATTTCAAAACCAATCGATTGGAAAGGCTATAAGAAGGGTAAAAATATGGTTATTACTACTAAAGAAGGGTAGTATGATTACTTATATGGGCTGACCCTGGCTCACATATGGGGTCTGAAATCAGACAGAGCTGAGTTTACGCAGTGGCACTGTTAGGGTGACTAAAGAGATATTGCACACACTGTGTTCAGTGCAGTGCCTGGCTCCTGCCTTTGTACCTGCAATGCCAGCCTTCTTCTCTTTTTCCAGCCTGAGCTGTATTCCCTGGCAACCATGCACATGTCTCTCACAGGACTGCCCATAACTAACAAGCACCCACAAAGATGACTTATTCAACGGTGTAGTAACTATAATATAAAGAGACGTAACTCATGGGATATGGTCATACATTGATGATGGACTTTGAAAAACCAGTTTGTGCCATTTACAAGTTCAAGTGGTTCTTCATCTGTGTGTGATCACACAGGAGATACATGGATGGAAGTGATAAGCTGGTAGACAATATATTGCCTTTCTCATTCCAAGAACATGAAAGGGTCATACTTCTCCATCCCATGGAAATTAGATATACTCTTTGATTCATTTTGGCCAATGAAATCTAAGCAGAAGTGACTGTCATTTTTAGAAAGAAGTTTTCAAAGACTTTGCACTCACTCCCACCGTGGCCATGGAATCCAATGGTGAGGTGAGGGTTGTGTTAGCCCAGACTTAAGAGATATAAGTACCAGCACCCGACTGTTAATCCATGTTTAAAAATAGAGAATGGGTGGGAAGTGGCTTCTATTGAATTTCACTACAGGGAATTTAAAGCCCTTTGCTTTGGGCCTGTGTAGACTTAACACAGGAAACTCTGCACATATTCCTCCATTCTGTTTTTGCTGACAACACGTCAGTGATTCTTCTTGTGGTACTCCTTTTAGGGCAGAATATGAAAGCCCAATAACCATATTGCCAGGTTGCATCCTCAGTTATACTCATTAGACTTGACCCTGATAGCATCTTCTGCAAAGAGGAAACTGACCACCACTGACTGATTGGACAGACTGTGCCCTTCAATCTCAATGCCATGTCAAAGCTGTGGTGGTGAGGGTGGTGGTGGTGGGAGGCAGCTCTTCCTGGGTGTAGGCAATAGGAGAGTACTTTGGCCTTCAGGAAAATTTTAAAACAGTAGAATCAACTTGGACATGGGCTCTTTATTACAAATCACAAATGCAGAATTATTAACCATTTTAAGAAGGAAATGTTTCCTTCTGCACTCATACTTTCTCCTTGTTATACAGTGTCCCAGGATGAAGTTACAAGATGGGAAGGGGTGGGAGGGGTAGATATTAAAATGTTCAACAACAGAAATAAGAATTGGACTGTTGCTTCCACTGTAGTCACGGCATTTATTTGGGATGTACCCCAGAGAAAAATCTTTCCATTTTATGACTGCTCTCTGCACACTTATTTTGATGATACTAGGTTATGTATATTTAGTTTCTATGGTTACAGGCACCTGTTATAATTCTTCTCTCTAGAGTATATAGGATCTGTAAGGGCAAGGCTGGGCCTCTTTCAGTCTTGGGTGTTCTTGGGCTCTGAGTGGTACTTAATGTATATGTAATTAGGCCACCCTGCTAGCTTTCTGCCACTGTAACAAATACTGGGAGATGATCCACTTATAAGGATGGCTCATGATTTTAGTCCATGGTTGCTTAGCTTTGCTGCTATGGGCCTATTTTGACATGGTACATCATGGGAGAAGCTTGTGGTAGGCTGTTCTTATGATGGTTAAGAAGTCACAAGACTTCTAGTGTCTCCTTAAAGGGCATTCCTCCAGTGAACTAAGATATTTCAATGAGGACCTTACTCCTAAAGAACTTAGCATGCCTCTAAAGTGCCACAGGCTTGGGAGCAGCAAATGTCACTTTGGAGTTCTTTAAGATACAAACTAGAGGATGTCCAATATAAATGTAAGATTACATGGTCTTGAACTAGAAGACTACCAGTAGAACGATTATCTCTTTGTAGCAGTTAGGTGGGTGAGAATCAGAGACAGAGGAGGGAAGAAGGTGGAGTCAGAAAGATGCCATGTAGCCGCCAGAGGAGAAAGAAATACCCATAAACCACAAGCCCTATGGTAAAATATAAAGTAATAGAAATTTAATTTAATTTAATTTAAGATGTAAGAGCTAGCTAAAAACCACTTAAGATATTGGCTAAACATATTGTAATTAGTACAGTTTCTGTGTGATTATTTCGTGCCTGGGTGGCTGGGAAGTGAACAAGCAGCCTCTACCTACAGAATGTCAGGCCAACATGCTGACTACATCTACATAAAACCTAAGAGAGCTTAGAAAAAAAATCTAGACACACACACACACACACACACACACAAAACAGTTTAGTGGATCTTCTTGGTAGTCACATCCCCCCCCCCCCCCACATGGGCTCAGTTTGCAGAAGGAGAGCAGAAGCACTGTGGCTCCTTTAAGAGAGGTCTTCCTGACTCAGCCCTGGCAAGGAAGGCTGTGTGGCTTCTTTAGTAGCCTAGCTAGCTTCCTGGTTCGCCAGCAGAAATGGTTCTAGCTCTTTCAGGAGGCCAAGCACTTTAATGCAGTTTGTAAGCAGAGTGTTGCAACTTGCTTAATGGCAACATAGATCCATGTGTGCTTCTTGGGTTTCTAAGAGTATGCTTTAGTGAATGCATGGATTCCACAGCCACAGTCATGACCATTTTCTTACAGAAAGTCTTTGGGAACCCAGAACCTTGTGTGGCCGAGGGAACTGCTCTTCCAATAGGCTATAAGGCACAGTCATCATTTTCCAAGGGGGGGGTTACGATATAGCCTCCTTTTCCTTCATCCTTTTGCCATTGTTATTTAGACAATAGAAAGACTACAACTTAAGCATGACCTTGTGGAAATCACTTCACCGTTTTAAGCTCATAAACTATGAAATGCCAGACCTGAACTCCGTAACAACTCAGGTCCCTGGCAACAAATCGTGTCTCTGACTTGGATGCAGACGGGGAGGCAGCTGCCATGGGCAGAGCTGTGTGTGCACCCCCATGTTGTACATCCTCATTGTTTCCCTTACAACTTCCTTCGTACCTGAAAAATACCATTTCCTCACAGGCAGGCCTTAAAATAGTTTTTACTTTTCCTTCTAAAGTGAGCTTTTGGACTTTGCAAAAATATTGTTCTGGATAAAATGGAACAATTAGAGAATTATTGAAACATTATTTTTAGGTCTGTGTATTATTCCACAAACCCATTCCCTTTGTCTCTTCTTCGTCAAAGGATTTGGGCAGCTTGTTTCTTTGGCTTTCATCAAATATCTTTTCCCCGCTTTCCTGTTCAAAATAAACTCTGTTTCCTTTTTCCCAGGCAGATGAAAGCCCGAATGCTCTGTCCTTTCTGATACCAACCCTGTGATGGTGGGACACGGGTCCACGTCATTCACGATTGTCAGTTTCAAAGGCTAATTTGGAGACTGTAGCATGAAAAGCAAGCTTCAATTTTCCTCTTCAGATCTTTCCAATAGACACCGCCTGTGTATTATTTTGGAAAATCCATTCACAAGTAGACTGTTTCCTTCCCTGACTGGGCACCAAATCAAGAAACTGCGGATAAAGCATTGTTGTGTTTATATGCATCATTTCTCTGCTGACACTGGTGTCATCAAATATTAGGGGATTTACAACCAGGGAGGTCCAGTCATCATGCCTGAAGTGAAGAACAAAATATTCTGTAATTCATCCCCAGCTCTGGTCCTTTATGGTCAGACAGTAAGCAATATACTTATCAAAGTCAAAATAACCTTCACTTTGCAAACATACTTGTCCTTAATTGGAAGACTAAAAATGCATAAGCCATCTCTTTCTTGATCATGGGATGGAGGCTGAATTGATATAACTTTGAGTATTTTGAAACTTACTGAGAGTGTAATTATGTTTTAATTCACAGATTATATATGTGCTATAATGAAAAAGTGGAAAGTCCTTGGAGTTGAAAATGTTACACAGTCTAAACATGTACTATTTATGAAAACTATTTATGAAATATCTCGGGTATGTTTTTATTTTTTTCCTATTTTAGTTTTTTGAGATAGGGTTTCTATCTGTAGTGCTGGTTATCTTGGAACTCGCTTTGTAGATAAGGCTGGCCTGGAACTCAGGGACTTACCCATGTCTGCCTCCCAAGTGTTATATCTTATGAACCAAGGCTAAGGATAGCAGTCCTATTGAAGCACTCTAGAGCATAGCTACAGAGGTCTGGATTCTGGAACCCAAAGGAAATGTACTTGAATCCCTGATCAGCCTGGGAAAGTGATTACACACATATGCCTCTAGCTACTTCTCTGTAAAATGTGAATACATAGTTCTGACCCTTATAGAAATGTTTTAAGGCTTAAATGAGATTCTACACATTGAAAGACTCTTAAGAGAGAGCCTGTTACATTTTGAAATGAATGAAATTTGAAATTTATGCCCTGGCAATGCTGGAGCAGACATGGGCAGCAGTATATGGCTGATGACCTTGTTCATATTGAGTTTCATGGTCTAAGATGATGAAGATGACTGATCAGATCTCTTCCCCAAGAGGGTGCCAGATCTAATTACAGATGGTTGTGAACCATCCTGTGGTTGCTGGGAACTGAACTCAGGATCTTTAGAAGTGCTCTTCATCGCTGAGCCTTACATTTTGAGATGTGGAGAAATGTTCCTAGTGTTATGATTACGCCTAGTTTTCCTCTTCTTATTACTCTAAATAGTAGTAGCTCCTAGAGTAGCCATACACAAGGCAAGGGGGAAATGTTATCCCTTGTTGAGAAACATATTACCTTTTCTCTTATAGAATTGGGTGATAAATGAGAAGTATATAGTTTTGGTAATTTTAGTTGGCTTCAAATGCAGACAGAAACAATGAAGATAATTCTTGATAACGCAGTTGGTTACTATACTATCCTCAAGCTGTACTTTATGAAAGTCACGGGAATGCATCTTGCATCATTTATGCAGTGACCTTCTGAGCATTGAAAGTTAGGGCTGCTAGTTTACAAACAGGCTGGCTCTCCTATGTGGCCAGTAAGTCTGCTGGCTGCACATTTCAGTGGTGACAATTGCAAAGGACAGAATGGCCAGAAGATGACCTCCACCCCTCCACTGTGGGCAAAGCAAGTGGAGTCTATGATTGGGCTATTTGTCTTAACTGAGACCTGCATTGACGAGTATCTTCAGTGAAGTAAAACCCAAGTGTCAGCATTGGCTCTTCACTGTTGCCAAGGTCTTCTGTAATGAGACTGCTTGAGTTTTTAAGTGGCGAATTAGACCAAGGGTCTTGAGGAAGGAAATATTAGCAAGTGAAGTAGCTGATCATTTTAGTACCAGAACAACCGGCCTGGCAGGTTTGTTGTTTTGGCTGTTGTTCTATGTGGTGTCACTACAAGATTAAGTTTATGCAATTGAACTGTTAATGAGGCTGTAATTTCAGGCAAATAGCTCATTCAAACATAAGACAAGCAATGGAGGACTCTGCTTGAAATGAAATTACAATTTGAATAATTTTTTAAAAATCTTAATTTTCTTCTCCTTTTTCAAACTAAGTAGATTGGAAAGTGGAAGGGTAAAACTGTTGAACCTATTCATGAACACACCACACACACACACACACACACACACACACACACACACACACCCCAACCCCCTCAAAGCAAAATCTTATCCAAATTCCTCAAGAAGTCCCATTCAATTTCCATGTGTATTGCATAAAACTTTTTTGGCTTTCATAGGAGCCACTGTTGTGAGAGGAAGAACCATATTGTGCATTAATAGGTACAGAAAACCTTTAACGGAAAGACCATAAACCCCAGAAGTCATAAATTTCGGGACTGGATTTTTAGACTGAAGGTCTCTGGAAGCTCAAAGCCACAATCAAGTGTGTTTGTGGTGGGAGTGGGGGTGGAGTGGGCAGGAGAGACTGATTAAATGAAGCTTTTGGTCCAAAATTCCCAACTACCGTAGGTCTGTTGTCTATTGGGCTTCAACACCTCGAAATCCACTTTCTCTTCTTAGGCTGTGTAATTGTTTTCTTGAGTGTGAGTTTGCAATGGCTGGAAAATGCGAAAGTTTTCATAGCAAGGTAAAGCATGACAAGGATTTATTATAAAATTTAAAGAGATGTCCTCAACTTACATTTTGACGCGAACAAGAAACAGACCACCAAATTAGCAGGATGCTGTATTCATGCTCTCCCCTGTTTAAATAGAGATTTAGAAAGGTGTTTTTTAAACAGGGGAGAGCATGAATACAGCATCCTGCTACCACAAATTAAGCATTCGGGTTTCTCACATTTGAGGAAATTGCAAGGGTCGGCACATCCAGAGTGCAATGGATTAGCCTCCCCCTGGGAAAACCACCTTCGTGATCATGGTATCTCCCCTGCCAGGTAAGTGCAGCAGGACACTTATGTAACACAGCTGCTTCACTGAGCCGAAGAGGGAGGCTAGAGCTGGTCTGCCCTGTCCATAGCCTTGAAACTTAAAAGTGATTCTATGTGTGGGTCAACTTTGCAAATGGCTTCCTGTTTCCTGATACTGCAGTCTCAAAAGGGCCTGTGCTTTCACAGGCCTCACAAAGCTATGAAGGCGTGCTTGTTACCAGGTTTACAGCTGTGGTCTATATACATCCACACTAGGCCCCACTAGTGTCTGTACCTCCTTGGCCTCCCACAGTGTGGCTAGAGCACACATGTCCTGAGAAAACTCAGGACTGCTGCCTTGAATGTACTTTTTGTCTTTAAATCCTCCATGTTCCTGGTGTGGGATTCCCCTGAGTATCTTGTGAATACCATTGCTCAATAAAGAAGTTGCTTTGGGCCTATAGCAGGGCAGAATATAGCCAGGCTGGATGATATCTATATCCATACCTTCATCTCTATATCTATCTATCTATCTGTCTGTCTATCATCTATCTATCCATCCATCTATCTATTATCTATCTATCTATCTATCTATCATCTATCTATCTATCTATCTATCTATCTATCTATCTATCTATCATCTATCTATCTCACATATATCTATAAGAGAGAGAGGGAGAGAGAGAGAGAGAGAGAGAGAGAGAGAGAGAGAGAGAGAAGAGGCAGAGCCAGGAGACATCATGTAGCTGCCAGAGAAGACAAATGCTGGAACCTTGCTGGTAGGCGACGACCTTGTGGTGATATACAGATTAATAGTAATGGGTCAATTTAAAATGTAGGAGCTAGCTAGAAATATGCACAAGCTAATTGACCAAGAAGTGATTATTTCAGGTCTGTGCATCCAGGAAGCAAATGAGCAGTCTCTGCCAACATGTTTCTATGACTATTCTCTAGACCTCTAGCCAGTGCCATGTTGTATGTGTGGAGGTCACATCTCTCAAGGGAGGGTTGAGCCTTCCTGCCTACATGATCTTAAGAGAGTTCAGGTGTTGCACAGCAATTGACTTTAGCTGGAATAATGCTCTTCTGTGATCTACACCCAAGACCGGAGTCAGTCCCGCAACCTGCAGATGTACCTTGATAGTATTTGCAAGAGCTTGGCTCTAACTATGGCAGCATGTTCATTTTGCTTCAAGTTTAACTGAGTCTCCGTCACTCTTTGTGTGATTAACTGGACTTCTCATACTTGGTAGCACCAAGACTAATGCCATCTTTCACAGCGAGTGAAGAATTCCATTAATAAAGAGTTGACAAGTATTGGATGAGCCCTTGGAGACCAAGGGAAAAATGTCACTTATATCAGTCTTAATTCCACGCGCTAGCCTCCTGCTGAGAGTTTTTCAATTATAAAGTGTTAATGTGTGTAATTCTTTTAGACAACTTAGCTTGTATGGCTGGAGAGGGAAAAAGCAGCATAGGGCAGGTTGTTCTGCACATAGCCTCTCCCATTGGAGAGTACCCTCACCTACCTCCCCTAGCCTTCTTGCCTTAAGGTCCTCACCAGGAAGCAGAGAAATTATTTACCAAGTAGATACAGAAGCGCATGGGAAGGAAAAGAATTTCCAAGATGGATCCCGGGTGGCAGACCTGGCAGACTGCAAACAGAACGCTTATCACTCATGAACACAATGGAATTTCTCTTCTTTCTTCTACAAACCTTCAGAGATAGCTAACTCATTGCCAGGGATTATGCCTGGAGGATACTGAACTGTCATCATTAACCACATCAACATCATTCTCAAAGGTTTCATCAGTCTGTGCATGCTCTGTGCTCCAGGAGAGTGAGCTTGAGTCATAGTGGTCTTCCTGAACTCTGTGTTAAAGACAAGATGCACAGATGCACTGGTTTCTTCTTGGTGTCTAGAAAGGACCAGTTTCGTGTTGTTATGTGAACACCAAGGTGACAGAATGTGGCTAAATTACAATAGATGCCATTCCTCACAGGGACATTGTTGGTATTTATTATTATTTTCTTGTGTTCACTACAGAGTTGGTGTGGGAGGTCCTTCTGTATTGTTTTTATTGGTTAATGAATAAAGAAACTCACTTGGCCTGATAGGGCAGAGTAGAGCTAGGCGGGAAAACTAAACTGAATGTTGGGAGAAAGAAGATGGAGTCGGAGAAGCCATGTAGCACCACTGGAGACAGATGTGGTAAACCATAGCCTCGTGGCGATACACAGATTAATGGAGATGGGTTAATTTAAGATATGAGTTAGCCAGAAATACGCTTAAGCTATTGGCCAAACAGTATTGCAGATAATAAGATTTCTATGTGATTATTTCGGGGCTGAGCAGCTGGGAACAAACAAGCCATCTTCTACAACATAGACTATAGCTTGTTACTTTCTGCTCTAATGTACTTAAGCACTTAAGTTTCAAAATAGAAATGATATATAAATGCACATCTTCTTTTTGCAAGAAAGTTGTATGTGATTCCTATATTACATCAGACAGGCTAATATGCTTTAGCATTTGTAATAGGAAACTTTATTAGCATGATGAAATAAATGCATGCAGGGTAATATTATGTCAACCCGTTGTTATCAGTAGATAAAGTCTGACGCGGTAATTGCTAACTGAATGTTGGATCACGGTTATTACTGAGGTAAAATCATTTGCCATGGGATAATCAGGGGTACAATATTCTGAATGATAAAAGAGTCACTTCTACTCTCTAGTTTTAATTAGCTGAAAATGTGCCCTGGGTATTTTAGACGGCTCACCTTACTGATACTGTTATTTAGACATGATTTATAATATTGGTATAGACTCTGCTAATGTTTTTCTCATTAAAGGTTTTATTATTGTTTTCACTGTAAATTCTGTAGGTGGAGATTTTAAGGTGCATTAAATATTTATTTCATATCCCTGTGTTTGTATAAATATGTATGCAGGTATGTGTATGCTGTATGGAAATATTTTTGTAAGGTCTTAAACCCCAGAAGCTACTGTTTGTGGCTGTGCTAGCATAGGCCTCCTATGCTATGCCAATGACAAGTCTCAGTCCCACAAGAAGATATAGGTGTAGTGTTACTTAAGAAAATGCTTCTTTTACCTATTGATTATCTAGGCTTGAAAGTGAGTCCTGCATACCCCACGAGCAAATCTGATGCACTACCGTTCTAACGTTTGATCACTAGGTTGCTTCTGATGTTCATGTTCCAGTTGTTATTCAGGTTTTCAATGAACATCCTAAGTGGTTCTAATGATGTTCCTACACTGCTCAGTTCCTGAGGGAGAGTGATTGGAAGCGTGTTCTGGAGAAATGTTCACCTCCTCTTGACAGATATATTCAAGAAAACCTTGACAAACGACATCTTGGTGGCTTAAATCCTAATTTTTGTCCCAGCATTTTCACCATATTTCCCAGGTACAACGAGAGACTGTGCATAGTCAGCTTAGCCACTCAAGAGGACTGGCCACCGGATCCAGGCTGTACTCCTTTTAAAACTAGCACACAATTGCTGTGTGATGTTTCTGATATGGAAACTCATAAATACATTGTGCACTGATATGAATTACCTATTATCATTGATGAAAAACCATGTGTTGAGCCAGGAACCAAGATTCATCTTGCAGCCTCATCCTCAGTGTGGAGTTTCAGATGTGTTTATACTTCCACCCTGAGGAAAGCGAAGGCCTAGGAGGTGCTCCTATTCCTTAATAGCATTGGCTCTCCTCATCCTCAAGAGTGGTCCTACTGGATTCATGAGACTTTAATCCTGTTAGGTACTTCTTTCTTCTAAGAAGTGGTTGTCTGTTGTGACATGACGCTGGCAGAGCCCGTTTCTTTGCTATGTAACTTATCCTCTATCTCTATTCAAGGCCCATAATAGAATTTCTTTGGAGGCTAATAAATTTAATAAGTGTGTTCTGTAAGTCCATAAATCTGCCCTCAGAAGACATGATCTGGGAATGACTTGACATGGGTTGGCCCAGATAAACACCCAAGTCAAGTTAAATGTATGGTGTCCTTTCAAAGTCAGAATAAAAATATTTGTTTGATAGTTATTTAGTATGGATTAAGGAAATATTTATTCTGAAAAATATAAAACCGTTTATGTCCGAAATGTGAGTCTTAGTACATAGAATCTCCAAAGTAGATAGCTTAGTTTTCAGCTGTGAAGAAAAATGAAATCATGAAATTTGCAAGTAGGAAAGACCATATTGAACGGGGTAACCCAGACCCAGAAAGACAAATGTCAAATATTCTCTTTCATTTTGGGTTCCCAGATCTAGATCTTCAGATATGAATAGATAACTGCAAAAACCTGGAAAGTAAAAAGGGTTGTTTGGGGGTGTGGTGGGGACAATAGACAAAGGAATAGTAGGAAATAAGTGATGAGAAAGGGGAAATGGGAAAATAAGGGGGCCATAATTAAGAGGGGGGGCTAAATACACAAGAAGGAGAGTAAAATAAGAGTAAGGATGTAGGATAATGTCGTAAGAAACCACACTATTAACTCTATTGAATAGCTGTAATACATGTAAGTTTGTATATAAAGATTCAGATGTAGTTCAAATGAAAAATTTCCATCTGGGCTGACAGTGCTCTCCCCAAGAGGCATAGACTATCTAACAAAACCCTGCACTAAGCAGGGCAGTGGTGTCTTTAAACCTAGCACTCAGGAGGCAGAGGAAGGTGGATCTCTGTGAGTTTGAGACCAGCCTGGTCTACATACAAGTACTAGTTCCAGAACAGCTAGTACGGTTATACAGAGAGGACCTGCTTGAAAAACAAACAAGCAAACAAACAAAAAAACAAAAAACAAACAAAAAATTAAAACAACAGCAACAAAAACTCAATGCCTGGCATGAGAAGCCCTCTTTTGAGTTAGGTTTTCTGAGAGACTACCAAAACATTGTAGGTTATCGCCATCGCTTTTTGTTGCCCCAGGAGGTGGAGGGTAAGAACCAGTTACTGAACCTGTGCACTTCCGCTGCAGGGCACAGAAGCCTGGGATCCTGAAATGGATCCAACCTGAAAACCTTCTGCCTGAGAACTGCCTTTCATGGGATCAAAAGAAACCATGCAAGCTTCCAAAGGAAGGTAGCATCCAATCATTCTATTCAGCTGTGATGCCTACGAATCACCACAATGACCAGTGTGGCAATAGTAGCATAGATATCTTGGTGGTAATCAACAGCCCTCTAATTGTACTTAAGACACTCAACAAGAGAGAAACCATGCCTGATTCCACAAAGCTAGCCAACTCTCCAGGGCTTGTCTAGTAACAAATCTTGAAGGAGAACCTCCAGCTGCCACTTTTCTAAAGCAGCATACTCCCTAACTACTCTCACACTCACAGATAGGGGTAGCTCTCATCTCTCTTTGAAAAAATTTCTCTTTGTAACAGAGTCTATATCGAAGACCACAATTTATCAAAATGCAGAGATGTAGAGCCCAGTCCCAACTGACACATCTGCAACGTAACTCCTGCACCTAAGGCTCAGGGAAAGTCACAGAAGAGGAGGTGGAAAGATGAGAGCAAGAGAAAGAAGCAGGAAGTTTGCAGTGACATTGTGTCTGCTAGAAATGTCAGAGAAACCATACCCATGAAATCTCACCGGCATGGCTCTCTAAACGTAGCCCGAAGAGGTAGCATACTATTGAACATGATTACACGGAAGGAGGAAAGCTCATGGGACTGCCGCTCTAGACAAAGAACTATAGAAAACTAAGAGATGCTGAGAGAGGGAGAAACAGTCTTCGTCAGGGATGAACACATCATTTGGTTATCCAATACAAAGTGGTCAGCCCTGAAAACACGTACAAATAACATTATATAGACTGAGCAGGTTGTAATTACTTTTATATTCATATATTCACACACAAACATGCATATATATACATATATATACATACATATATACATATAAAAAGAAAAAGTGACTATGAACTTGAAAGAGAGCAAGCAGGATATTTGGGAGGATTTAGAGGGAAGAACAGAAAGAGGGAAATGATAGGATATAATTATAATCTCAGAAACCAAACACTGATGTTTTTGAAGAGGACTGGGCATATAGCTCAGTGGTAGGACACTTGTCTATCATGGGCAAGGTCTAAGGGTCATTTCCCAGCTACACACACGAGAGAGAGATAGATAGATAGATAGATAGATAGAGAGAGAGAGAGAGAGAGAGAGAGAGATTTTTAAAAGGAACTCCAGAGATACCCGGCAATTTTCCACCAGCTACTTTAGAAATAACTGCAGCAATCAATACTAAAAGAAAGTGCTGTGATAGAATTACTCAGGTCCCTCAAATTTTATAACTAGATTAATTACTTTTTGCCTGGATTCAGAGCATGCCATGAAAATGATTCTGCTGAATAAACTATTCTCAATGAAAACAAGATATAGGTATGTGACATGTGTAAGAAACATTCAGTGCACTTACATATATATTTTCTGTCTATAAATAATCAAGAAAAAGTAAGTAATTTACCCCAGGATCACGATTCCACATATAATTCAGCAGGAGTTGGGGCAGGCTGTGGCTGTTAGGTTACTCAACCCTCAGGGGGTTGTTATGGCAGGCCTCAGAGATGGTGGCTTTCTGCTGGATAAGGTACAATTTGCATCACTGAAACCTCAGAGATAATGGGTCCGAAGTAGCTGGGAAGAGAATTTCTGGCCACTTAAGGGCACTATCAATTTGAGCACAAGTGTTTCCATTCCAATTTTGTAGTTACTATAAAAACCACATTGAAAATCCAAAATAACTGTTGCCATCTTTCCAATTTACTCCAATAGTATGTTAGTGTTAGGGTTGCCCACCAATTATCCCTGTTTGGTATTTGGTTATTTTTGTCAGATTATTCCACAGGTTTACAACCTGGCAGAATTTATTTATGGTCTCTGGAGAGGTATTTTGCTTTAAATGCTGACAAAGCTAACCAATGCCTGAAAGAACTATGGCTCTGTTTCTACACAGTAAAGTGATGTTTGGAGGACTTTTTGAGGTCACTGTTCTCTAAAGAAATGAGGGACCTGATGCTGTTATGTGGACCAGTAGCATCTTCTCAAGCAATGCTCAAAGGTTAGTGATGTATTAGAACCACTGGAGGAGCTTGTGGGAAGTACTGACAGCAGCCGTCCTCCAGCCCCGGTACCTCAGGTTATTCTAGACCTGAGATCCTGGAATGAGACTTGGCAGTCCTCTTCCAATCCTGAGGTACGGGAGCTGGAGAAAGTACTAGGATTGGAAGCCCTCCTCCAGTCCTGGTACCTCAGGTTATTCTAGAATGAGACCTGGACATTGATAGTTTTACAGCTCTGTAGGTAATTTTCACATACCGCCCCCCCCCCTTAGAAAAACCTCACGTAATTCAGCAGGGATTGAGAATCAGCAATCCAAAGTGATTGCCCCTTTGTAGTGTAGCTTAATAAAAGGGTGTTACTTTATTAGAAATTACCTGTCTTTTAACAGTCTGGTGGGCATCGTGAACAGTTGCCCTGATAGTTTTATAGCAGACAGTCTGGATGTGATGGCTAAGCTTGCTACAACACTGATGTTCTCTCCTCACCTCTAGAGATGACATGTAAATTAATAGTTTACATTTGACCTACCTATAAAGAAATGAAAGGCAAATAGACTTCAGCAATGTACAGAGATCAATCATCATGACCGTGAGATCCGATGACTTTTAAGAGTGACTTCTACTCGTGCTAACCTGCTGCTTGTAGTATTTCAGCATTTAATCATTCAGGGGGAGCAAAGTCAGAGAGATCGAGACATTGCCTCAGTTGTCCTAGATATTAACCCAGACACCGAAAGTGTGATTATTTGTTTTCTCAGTCCGGGATTCCAGTATCCAAGCATGATGCTTCAGTATCCTGTGTATGACAACATGGGTGTGGGGTTGAAAGATTTCCCACCTAGCAATGACTTGAGTCACAGGCAGCAGAAACATGATAGCTCAACAGTACCTCATATATCTTTAACCTACCACAGGACATTTTTCCCCCACTATTTACATTATTTTTAGTAACACAATATCCCTTTCAGATTCATCCAAAAATCTTCTTCATGGGAAATATCACTAGAAAAAAACTACTCTCCTTGCTTACTAGGCTTATGAGTAACTTCTCACTATAGCTGTCTTCATTATCATTTCATTATAATTATATAATAAAGGCAAATGATTTTCCAGGTGTGGATGTCTAGGCTTATAGAATCAGCATCATCTGGAATTTTTACATCATCATCATCATCATCATCATCTACCAGTAGCCATGGTTTAGATGTGATTTGTCTCCCAGTTTCCCTTCCTGGGGGCCTTGCTTTCAATGTATTAATAACAACAGTTGGGAGAGTCTAAGAAGAGAAGACAGGTATGGAGGTTCTCTGTGGCATCACACTTGGAAGAGATTACTGCTCATGTTGGAGGACGAGTTTGGTTCTAATGAGCTAGTTGTTACACAGTGAGGCCAAACTCTGTAGTTTGTCCCTTAAGCTTGTAGCCGGTTCTGTTTCCACTCATTTGCCACATTATGGCATCGTTAAGGTGACCCTCATCAGTCCAAGTGGATGGCCTTGTGTGATCTTGGGCTTTCAGACTCCAAAACGTTGAGTTAAAGAAGTCTCGTTGGGGATAAGGGGGGACAGGGAGAGAAAAGTAAGAAGGGGAGGATTGGGGGAACTTGAGGAAACAGGAAGATTGGGATAAAGGAAGGTTGGATAGGGGAGCAGGGAAGCACATATCTTAGTTAAAAGAGCCACCTTAGTGTTGGCAAGAGACTGGAACCTAGAGTGGCTCCCAGGAGCCCAAGGCGATGTCCCCAGTTAGTCCCTTGGGAAGCTGAGGATAGGGAACCT
>NW_026067946.1:5926169-5953364 GCF_014885135.2 Alexandromys fortis
AGAAGAGAGGGGGGAGGGGGAGAAGAGTGGGGGAGGGGGAGGGAAATGGGAGGCTGGGAGGAGGCGGAAACTTTTTTTTCTTATTCTCAATAAAATAAAAAAAAAGAAAAAAAAAGAAGTCTCTTTTCTCAGTCTCAGGTAAGTCTAATAGCCTTCTGTTGCTGATACAAAAGAAGGTGGGGTAATATGGAAAATTGGTGCCAGAAAGTAGGATTGATGCTCTAGCTGTGAATATTAAAATGTAGAACTCACTCTGAAGTGGTAATGGGCAGATGTTGGAAGAGTTTTGAAGAACAGGCTAGACAGCGTTTTACTAAGCGCAGAAAATCATGGACAATCCTGATGAGCCCTCAGAAGATAAGGGCAGAAAGAAACTAGCCTCTGATAGAAATGAGACCCTGCAGGAGACCAGAGCAAAGGCTAGGCCTTTTCCTTCATGGTAAAGAGCTCACAGCTGTCCGCCCAGGCCCTTGAGATTGTGCAAGGCTGAGCTTAAAAGGGATGAACTGGATGTATTTCTAGACAGAAAACTTCTCTGCAAGTGGCGTGATTATTACTAGCGACTCTACTGTAATTTACAATGAGATTCAGGAGCAAAAACCAAAGTAGAAAATGGGGTGATTTGGGAAAGTCACAGGTTGCTTAAAATGAGACAAAACCCTGCATGTTTATGACAGCACAGCCCCGGCAAGTGGCTGGATAAAAGGGTTCCAGGTATTGTCATAAGACAGTGGGATGAAGACCTTCAGCAGGACAACCCAGAAAACTTTGTAGCTGCTCTTCTCTCACCATCCTAGGGGCCCAAGCTCAGTGTTTTCAGGACAGCCTCTATTAGGTTCACGTGCTGGCACTACCTTAGGTCACCGCTTTCTGCTTCCTGGAGAGTGTTCTAAAGATTCTCTAGATACAGTTCATGCAGGCACAGGCATGACTGAGTCACTGCTGGATGGAGGCCCTGACAGGAAGTAGCAACCACATGGTGTGCAGAATGCAAGGGGGATGGCAATATAGTGGCTTCCTGGTTCTTCTTTTGTGATTTCAAAGAAATGCTAAGAAATCAGGTATACATTGCCTCACAGATGGAGCCACTGCTGAGACTCTCCAGTGAGGCCAGGGGTCAATAGGATATAGATGGCATCCCATGATTGAGCCACCCATGGAAGACAAAGTCAACCTAGAGCTGACTAGCAAAGCTGTAAGGTGGGGCTGCCTGAGCTCTTGGCATACATGTCAGAAGGCACACTGCCTGTTTGGAGTTTGAAGACTTAATGTCTGTTTTTTATGGCTTTCAGTCTGTATTTGGACAAGTTATTCCTTTCTACTTTTTTATTTCCTCTGGAATGGGAATGTTTATACTCTCCCTCTCTCAGACTCGTCGATACTAGTGACTTGCTTTTATTTTAATGGCTCACAGCTAGAGCAGGTTGCTTCAAGTCTCAGATGTAATGAGGGCTTGGACATGATTGATACAGGAGCAAATGAAGATTTGGGGACTCGTAGAGATAGAATAGCATCGTGTGAGAGAAACAAATGAACCCTCGAGACTAGAGAATGGAGGTTATGTCTTGGAAAGTTGGCCTCCAGAGATTCATATGCTGGAGGCCCAGTCCCCAGTTCAGGCAAGGCAAGAAGTGGTGGAACATTTAAGACACAACATAGAACATAGAAAGTTGCTAGGGTATTGTGGACACTGCCCTTGGTAGGTATTAATGATGGTTTAGAGAACTAGCATTTAGGAGAAGAAGTCGTCATTGGGAGATCAACTCACATCTTAGGATCCCTTTGCACATGACTCTGCATATCTGTCCTTTATTCTCAACATAGATCAAACAGTTGAAGCTCTATCTCCAAGATCTCTCAGTTCAACAGAGCTCCTTTTTCATTAGTCTTTCTTTTCCTTTCTTAAACTCCTTCCTTCTTTCCTTTCTTATCTATCTGTCTGTCTGTCTATCTATCTGTCTGTCTGTCTATTGACAAGGTCTTCCTCTGTAGATCAGGATAAGTTTGAACTTGTGACAGTCCATCTGCCTCTTGAATGATTGAATTATAGGCATCTGCCACCATGCACAGCCAAACCACATTTTATAAAATAAGGACCTAGCCTCATATATTTCCCTGCAGTAACAGAAAAAAAATCTCAATCTACTAATTAACTGTTTGACAAGACTTCAGTTCCCTCAGTGCCATTTCTCACTCATGAATGTATAGAACTGCAATAGCTAAATGGTACATAGCTCTTAATTTGTGTCAAATACCCCTCTATTCACTCTTTAAAATATTAACCTATATAATTACTGTATAAAGCATTATTATTTCCCTATTCTACAGAGATAAAAATTAAATAGGTAAAGCTAAGGAACTTCCCAAAGCAATGAAGAATCAAAAACAAAAACAAATAACAAAAACTAAAGAATCAAAAGTCATGATTTAGATACCCCTGAAATCCCACTTGGGGGGTGGAGACAAGAGTACTAGGAGTTCAAGGTCATAGTTACATCCTGGGCTACTTGAGACTAACTGAAAAGTATTTTCCCCTATGGATAAATGCTACAGATGAAAATAATGTTAGCTGTGGTTCTTTCTGACTACTTCTGAGTATACAACTATATATGACTTATATATTTTTGTTGTTGTTGTTAGCAGAAAAAAATCCAAAACATTATTGAAAAGAACTGAAACAGATATTTCAAAGAAGTCCTGGAGTAAGTGTGTGACTTCTAGAAGATCAAGGAGTTGTACTTTTATTTATTTTCCAACTTCTTTGATATTCAGAATTTTATGATACATACAGTGCATTTTGATCAAACCCATCCCCTACTGCTTTCCCTCCAATTTTCTACTATGTGCCTGACACTTTCCCCTCCCAACCTCATATGGTTTTTTGTTTTTAATTTTTAAACCCATCGAGTTCAATGACTTCTACCTGGATATCAGACTGTCTACTGGTGCATGAATAGCCATTGAGGACCTCTTTGAAGAAAACTTACTCTTTCTGCCCCTGCCATCAGTTGCAATAGTTTCTCAACTACCAATAGAGCCGGCTTTATGAGATACCTACCATCACCATGCTGGGGATTAGGCTGGTTTGATCTTGTTAAGGTCTTTTGAATGTAGTCAGAATCACTTTGACTTCATGTCCCCAATGGCCCTGTCATGTCTAGCCAATAATGATTTGATTCATATGTCCACTATGTCTGACTCTTAGATCTTATAAAGAAGCACTTTAATCCAGTACTTCTCAACCTTCCTAATGCTGCAACCCTTCAATACAGTTCCACATTTTGTGGTGACCCCCCCACCCATAAAATTATCTCATTGCTACTTCATAACTGTAATTTTGCTACTGTTATGAATCATAATGTAAATATTTGATGTGCAGAATATCTTATATGTGATCCCCCAAAAGATTGGGACCCACAGGTTGAGAATGACTACTTTAACTCCTTTCTGGGATGATCTCTGAGTCTTGGGGGGAGGTCTGTGATATAGATGTCCCATTTAAAGTTGAACACCGCATAGTTTCTTATTCTATGCATATTGATCAGTCGTGGGTCTCTACTGAAAAAACCTTTTTGGAAGAGGGATGAGAGATGTACTAATGTATGGGTACAAAGACAAGAACTTAGGGACAGTTCCACACTATGCTATTTAATAGAATAAAGTACTATTATTAAATTCTCCTCAATGACCTATGTCCTAGCTAGCTGCAAGTTTTTGGTACAGTTGACAATATCAGGTATGAGTTTCTTTTTATGGAACAGCATTTAAATCCAAGCAGAAAGTAGTTGGTTATTCCCATAACATTTGTGTCACATACTAAATATATATCAACTGAAACTTATGAATAGATAACAAAAATATAATACATATACACAGTGAAATATTTTTTAGTTATATATAAAAATGAAATTATGAAAATTGCAGGTGAACAAATGGAGTTGGAAACAATGATTCCGTGTGAGGTAACCCAGACCCCAAAAGACAAATGTCATATGTTCCTTCTGAAATGTGAATGCTAGATTTGAAACTTTGGAAATGTGTATATAAGTAACTGAATTACCTATATACGCCAGGAAAGGCACCATAAAGGTTGGGTGCAAGTGGTATGAAGAGGGAGGGGTGAATAATGGAGCCGGAAGTGTAAAATGTTGTCAGGGTGTGAGTGCAGGACAGTGGAGGTTGTATTTGGGGAGGGCTAACTAACACTTAAAGACCTTTGAAAGAGCTGTATAGAAACCTACTCTATAGAAGCTGCTTAAGATATTTACACACATATATATGGGGTTTAAATGAAGTTAGCCTATAACTGGGAGACAATGTCTCTCCCAGATAACATAAGGTATGAAGTTAAAAGTCAAGTGACAGTTCACCTCTTTTTGAATGGTCGTCCAGTTGGGTCCATAGACTCCCTTCAGACGTTAGAGGGCATTGCCATTGCCCATGGTTACTTTGGAGAATTTGATGCTAAGACCCTATTGCTGAAGACACCACATACTTGAGTCACAGGGAGTGGAGAAATCAAGCTTGTTCTGTCTTGACTAGCTTTCATAGTGCTAGAAGTTTCTGTTTATGGAGAAAAGTTTTAGCAATCTTCCTCAGTTGTGGCCCTTGTGAGCTCCAAGCTAGACGGGCTCTGCTGATGCAATAGTGGCATGAATGTTAAAGGAGCTGTGATTTTCGAACGCTCTTTGTTCAAGTATCAATCCTGGAAGTATTTGAACAAATGAGCAGGGAAAGAGCCTCTAGCATGAATGCAGTGAGCCTTGGGCCCCAGATCAATGAGCCTCAGGCATGATTGCAGGCAAACCTTGAGCATTAGTGCAGCTGAAGCAGTGAGTCTCGGGTTGTGAATGTGGTGAAGCTCAGGCATGAGTAGCGGTCCACAGGAAAGAGCACAGCCAGCCTTGGGAATGGGTGCGGATCAGTCTCAGATGTGAGCACAGCGAGTTTGGGGTGAGAATGCAGAAATCCAGGGGGGACATGACACTGAGCAGAGTTTTCCAATTCTCTAACAGATTTGACATACTATCTTTGTTGGGAGGCAGAAGATACAAGCATTGCATCACGGTACATCCAGGAGACATCTGATGGAAGAGAATAACACTCCAATTCATCTCTAAGTGAGTGTACAATGCAGGAAGGGAATTAGTTTTCCAGGGCAAGGGAGACATGGAGGAATAGCTATATATTTTAAAATTAGCTCATTGTGAACAATTCCACCAAACTGATTGGTACCCACCATTCAGCCATCTTTTACATAAGCCGGACAATAGCTGAAGCAGCTATTTGGAGTAAATTACTGCCATTGTAAAATGTGATAAATGTCATATTACATCAACAGAAAGGTTTTTTTTTTTTTAAATTTCTCTTTTCAACCCACCTCTCCTTAGTCCAGTGTCTTTGCCAGAAGAGGAAAATGTCTTTTTTTTTTTGTCTTTCTTTCCAAACATTGGCAAGAATGTCTCAGTCATGTGAATGCAGCAAGGCAGGGCACATCTTGTAAAGGTTTTTCATTTTAATATTCTTTAATGACCAATAATGAAGCCTTTACAGTTAATCTGCTGTTCTCATGAAAACAATCTAGATGGTTAAGAAAAAAATCAATCATTAGTGAACAGTAAGTGACAGCTCCCAACAACACAGCTGTATTTTTGCAAAAGTGATTAAACATTGTCTGCATTCATAATTGCATGGTTAATAAGAATGTTGAGCACCAAGTCAAGCATTGTTGCTAATGATGACAGATTATGAGGCTACGAATGCTTTAGAGTTACCGGACTAAATTTTCAAAGGCAGTCCTTGGAACAGAATGCACACAGGCCCTCTAAGTATTCAATTTGCATGGACCATTACCAGGTTTGTGCATGGCATTTGGGAGCTTTGCGGTTGAGATTCTTTTGAAAATCTGGCCCATTATGACAGGAAGCATCTGTAATCAACAGTAACTGATCTCCCTTTGCCCAGCTTGGTAAAAGGTGCAAAGAGCTCTATGTGTGGTTTCATGGGAGTCCAAAGACCCTTTGATAAAGAATCCTTGAGTCCCAGAGGAAGACAAGAATGTCTAGGGACATAATTCAGATACAGAGCTTGGTGTACGCACCAGAGTTCTGCAAACACGTGTGGGATGGGTAGACTGCAGAAGGTCTTACCTTGAAGCTCCTATCAGTAATTGCCATTTGACCATCAACAACCCACTGAATTTTGAGAGTTAATGGGTCAGTTCACAGGTTTAACTAGTCAAAATCTGAGGCTGCCGCCATGGTTTACTGGGGATTGAGAGTTGTGCTGTGGTCTGAATTTCATTCCGTTTGGAGCTGTGGGCGGAGTGAGTCACTGGTTGTTGAAAAGCACTGCTTCCTCTCAATTTGTCTGTATTCTGCTCAGGAAGGAAGCAATTCCATTTATGGGGCTATGCATAGTCACAATTTATGAGGAAGGCTACATGCTGGAAGGTAATTTATGAATTTGTACATTCTTGAAAATACCGTGCATCTCTCTGGGATGTTGGAGGTCTGATGGAATTTTTTGGTATCATTATGACTTGTGTTATTTACTTATTCCTCCTTTTGTGTATATCTCGTCTTGACAATAGCTTGGCCTAGAGAAGAGGAACAATTTGTATTGTGCCTTGACTTGCTGAGAGCCCCTCATTTGGTGCTATTTTTTCTGTCCTAGTCAGCTGTGGTAAGAGTAGAGGGTTATAAACTCTCTTAGTGTGTAAGACAGATGGACAAAGGGTTGAGAATATGTCTTTCTGATGGTTGGGACTCAAATGTTACTCTGTTAGTCAGTGGTGACATTTGACAACTCTTGGAATGTTTCTTTTCCTCATTAGTAAAACAGAAATAAGAATAATAGGCAGCAGTTTTTTTATATTATGAGGATTCATGAGGTAAGTATATCAAAGTCTTAGTTTGGGACATGATATACAGCAGATGAAAGTGTATTCATCCTGTCTTTATGGCTGTTAAGGCAACGGGACTTGGTTCTGGACAGTTACAGGCCACAGTGGAAGCCAGAATCTCTTTAACTTGCTAGGGTTATTCTTCACGGGTCTAGGAGGAGATGAAGCAGAACCTTTGGTCCATATGTGATGTGATTGTAGCCACCAATAAGATACTAACATACTATGAGATAAAATGTTTTTTTTTTTCGTACCTCTTGGGAGATACATACATATAACAGAGTAGTCAAACTATGGTCAGTAGCCCAGGAACACAGGTCAGAGCCCAGCTCTCACAGGGTCTAAGGCTCCACAACCTACTTCTAGTACTGAAGATCATACTCAGAGGTATTTACATTCATGACTTGAGTTGACATGATGATGGAAGGAGCATTATAGAGTCTAAGAAGACAACAGAGTGGGCTACAATGGTGCTTGCTCAGATCCTGTCTGTGCTTCTGCTTTTAGAGTAACTCTCCCCATTCACAAATATGCTTTACATCCCTGTGTCTCTGGTTAGGGATTAAGCTTCCCAACCTTGAATCTATGGGTAGGCAAACCCTTTCATTCTTTTTAAAAGTTATTAATATTTTGATACAATACATTTTGATCATGTTCTTTCCTTTCAGTTCCTCTTAGATCTTACCCACATCCCTATCTACCCAAATTCCTTTTTTTCTCTCCTTACAAAAAAGCATGGAAAAAAAAACAATAATACTAAAACTGTGAAAATTAAAACAAACTAAAAAAATAAATAAAAGAATAAACTAGAAAATCAATGAGATTTAAAGGAATACCAAAATAAACAAAAAACAAGAGGTGCACAAAGATATATAGAGTCCATTTTGTATTGGCCAGCTACTCATAGACAAAGGCCCTACCCTGGAGTGAAGTTGATATGCCTAGTGATACTATTGGTGAAAACTGATATTATCTTTCCTGACAGACCTCAATTGCAAATAGTTTCTTGGGTGGGGGCAGACCTTTGTGTCCACTTCCCTTAGCCCTGGGATTTTGTCTGGTTTGAACCTGTGCAGGTCGTGAGCATGCTGTCAGGCTCTGTGGGTTCACATTCATAATAGTCCTGCTGTGTCTGGGAAACACTGTTTCTCTTGAGTCACCCACCACCTCTGGCTCTTACAGTCTGTCTGCATCCTCTTTTTTTTTTTTTTTTAAATTTATTTATTTGTATACAGTGTTTTGTCTGTATGCTTGCTAGCCAGAAGAGGGCACCAGATCTTATTATAGATGGCTGTGAGCCACCATGTGGTTGCTGGGAATTGAACTCAGGACCTCTGGAAGAGCAGTCAGTGCTCTTAACCTCTAAGCCATCTCTCCAGCCCCCTGCATCCTCCTCTGCATAGATACATCACCCTTTCTGAAATACCAAGCCACACAGCCCACGAGCGTAATTAAGAGGCAGTTATTTCTGTCACGGAATGTGGCAAAATAATTAGAACAAGAAATCATAATTTGTAAACTAATATTTTGATGAGGGTGAAACCCAAGGTCAAATAAAGGTTTTGCTTGCTTGCTTGTTTGTTTTACAAAGACGGTCTTAATGGTAGAGTTCCTACCATTACACACTAGCTTCATGATCTGAAGCACCATGTTCTATTCACTATTCTAAATATCTTCCCCAATCTTACTCTAAGCCCTACATGTTCATATGGCTAAAAAGTTTAGGCAATGTATTCTACTTATACAATAAACTACGAGGAAGTGAATTACAGTATATACCTAGCATCGGGAGTTCTATTGCATACTTTAGGCTGTGAGGGATACTTAGGGCTTCTGTGATACAGGAATAGAAATGGAGAGGAAGCGAGACCGTTTATCTGAGATTGGAACCTTGCAGGGGAGAATTTGGGAGATGGCACAGCAGGGTGATAAAATTCCGGAGGCTGGTAGGAGAAGGCCTGGGATGGCTTCCGTCCTATTCGGGCAGAGGACGGCGTGCTGACAAGAGGGATGTTGATAAGCAGCTTTCCCTAGACTCTTGCTGTCTGCAGCTAAGGGGAAAGTGAGAAGTAGCGCAGATGGAGCAAGCAGTGGCAGAGGGAGTCAGCGTGAGCGGAGGGAGGATGCTAGCAAAGAGATACGGGAGCCCCGGTAAGGAGATGGGAGCAGTTGGCCTAAGTGTCAACAGCAAGCCAGGGAAAAATCAAAGACAGTGGGAGGCCATGACGGGGATCCAATGAAGCCCCCAATAAAAAGTTCAGAGTGGTTATTCGGGATGCAAATAAACGTAGTTCCCAGTGTGCGGGTAGGAGAGGGAGGGTGGAAGCATATTGGATGGGGGTGGCGAGTTGTTTCAACTTTTCAGGAAAAAACCAGTTCAGCCAGGAGTTTATGTAGTAATATGACATTCTTTGAGTTACTGACTTACAGTTAAGAAGTGAGTTCTCCCCTGATTGCTTTTTGAGCTGACGAGGGAGGGGGACTTGATTGGGGGAGGGGGAGGGAAAGGGGAGGCGGCGGTGGGGAAGAGACAGAAATCTTTAATAAATAAATAAATGAATAAATTAAAAAAAAAAGAAGTGAGTTCTCTGGGTTTTGTGGCGAGTGTCTTTACTCAGTAGTGGTGTTAAAACAAAATCTGGACAGTGCCTTTGTAGTTACGGTTAAAAGCTTCACGGATTACACATTTTTACTAAGAAATGATAACTGGATAACCAAACTGGAAAATAATTATGATATTTAGGTGAAGGAAAGAAAAGGTCTTCTGAAAGAGAAAACTATTGGAAGCTATTAAGTCCGTAGACACTCCAAAGATATTCATGCTCTAACTCCTGGAATCTTGGAATATGTCATTTTGTATGGTAAAATTACATCTCATATGTAATCAGATCAATCAAGCCTCCATCGGAGAGAGTATATTTGGCACCTCAGTGGATGCAATCTAGACATACATGTTCTTAAAGTTCGGCAAACTTTGGCCAGAAAAAGAGACCTTATTGTAGCGAAATGGCCAGGGACATAAACTGTTTTTGTTTTTTAACACAGGAAGGGGCTATGCAAGTCAAGTGATATTTTCTAGAGCCCAAAGAAAGGTGTTTATATCTAAAGACACCTTGAGTTCTCACCCGGGGAGACCCACATTTGCCTTCTGATGCACAGAATTAGAAAGCAATGGAATGGTCTTGTTTAAAGTGGTGTTTTGGTACAGTAGCTACAGAATTCCCTTTCTTCTTCCCTTCCTGAAAGGCTGAATGCTGCTCAGCCTGGTCATGATTTGGAGGCACAAAATAATATTGGAAAAGATCAATGTAACCAAAACCAGTTGAATAGCTTCAGCTTTCCGAATAATGACGGGTTTCTTAGAGGGATTAGTTTGTCTTCAGATGTCTGTTGAGAAATATCTAAACTCAATTTCCACCCTTTTGGACTCAACTATGGTAGGACTCCTGCAGAGTACCCAGCAATGCCTTAACTTCCTTGTGTTTGCCTTGTTTTGGCTCATAGGTGAACCCCTCATAGCCATGTTTCTACAGCAGAAGCAACCGTGCAATAACTCACTGTTGATATGAACAGAAGGGGTTCCCTGGCTCAAGCTGGTCTAATCAGAATAGAAACTTCTGGTCCAGGGGTTTCTAATGGATTTCGAGAGTGGTTAGGTGCAGGCAGTTAAAAGGGAGAGGATGTAAATGTGGAGGTTGAGTGATGGCCACAGGCATTGGTATAACTGTCAGGTCTGTAAGGAGAGGCTTCTGAGGTAAAAGCACGGAGCAGAGAAGAGGCTACCTGAAAGAACCCAGAGGGTGGTAGTCTGTTGGCTTTTAGTAAACACTTTTACTTTTATTGGTGCCCAGATACATCTCTGACCCAGATTCTACGAGACTCCACCGTCTCATTACAAAAGCTGTATTTATTTAAAACTTGCGGAAAGAGTTGCTGTTACTTCTAAGCAAAAGAGCCTTGACCGCCGCACCGCTGGGATGTGGATGAATCAAGAGGGCGGCAAAGAGATTCTATTAATGCCATCTTGGGTCCTCATTTGTGCTTACTCCAGGAAAGCCTACAGAAAATCAGGCCGCTTAATTATTCAACAGGCCAAGGGCATTTCATCATTGTGCGGCTGTAGCTGTTGCTCATAGCAGGTCTTGCCTTTGTAGGGGTTGGGGGCTCCTGGACATAGCATGCTTTATTAGGCTTCTGCCAAAGGCATCTCATTTTCACATTCAAAATTAATGTTGGCAGATGGATATCTTTGAATCAGGATTTTGTAATTCTAGCTGACTTTTCTTCATCAAGCCTATGCATGCAAACATAGCAGCTCGAAGACCCAGCTGGAGTGCTTTTCTGTAGTTAGTAAATTTCGTTTCTTGGGAGAAAAATTGAAGCCAAAATGGTGGTTTTTCTAATTATCACTAATTTCAGAATTTAAAAAGCAACCATGGGACTGAAGACGTGGCACAGCAGTTAAGAGACCTTGCTACTATTACAGAGGACCTGGATTTGGTCCCAGCACACATGCTGGGCAGCTCACAGCTCTGTCTAATTCCAGCTCAGAGGATCAAACGCTGTATTCTGGCCTCTATGGACTTCCACACACATATGCGTGCGTGCGTGCATGTGCCCACACGGGGACACACACACACACACTCACAGAGAGAGATAGAGATAGATAGATAGATAGATAGATAGATAGATAGATAGATAAAAGGGAAACTATAAAAATCATCTTGTTACCTAACTCTTTAGTCATATAGACAAGAGTATATATGCAGGATGGCTAGATAGATTATTTTATAGTCTTTGATTGGATCTGTATTATGCAGAATTAGCAGACCATGGAAATTTAGAAAATGAATTATTTACCAGATCAAAAACATACAAAACTTTGGACTGAAATACTTTATGAATATTAAGTAATTTAATAAGATATCCAGTATAATCAATTTTGATTAACTAAAAATTTTTCTATTAACCTAAGCATGTCCAACCAAGTACAGTGTGTTTGATGGACTCAATATTAACGGAAGGCTAACCCACACTATTCATGCATCTCTTCATTTCTCTGTCTTTCTCTTTCCTTTTTATTTTTCATGAGTGCCTACCTTGTGCCTCACAACTTTTAAAAGCTGAACATATAATAGCTAATAATATGTTATGCCCTCATGGGTAGAGGACACCAAAAGAATGTGACCCACAAATTCAGCTAAACAGGGCAAACAGGGACTCACAGAGGCTGCAGAGGCAATCATGAGCCTACATGGGTCTGCCTTAGGCCCTTTGCATATACGTTGTGGTTTATTAGAGTGAGGTTTCTGTGGGACTCCTAACAGTGGAATTGGGGGTGCCTCTGACTCTTTTTCATGCTCTTGGTACTCTTCCCCTCCTATTGGGTTGATACGAGGGTTTGTTTTTAGTTTTATTGCATCTTGTTATGCTGTGTTTGGTTGAGATCCCTAGGAGGCTTGCTTCCTCTTTTTTTATAAGGGAAGTGGAGGAGCAGTAGTTCTGGGGAAGGATGGATACTAAGAGTTGAGAGGGGGGAGGCCGTGGTTGGGATGTATTGTATAAGAGAAGAATTTAAAGAAAAAAATATATAAAAACATAAAAAAATGCCCCCAGGAGACCCTCTTTTTTGAGACTATGCATATGAAGTTTATATTTGAGTTAGAAGAAATATAAAATGAATATATGGTATAGTTTTAGGTAAAAATGAAAATAAAAATAGTTAGGTGTGAAAGGAGGATAAGGTATGATTGCTTATGGTGTGGCAATGTTTACTTGATATTCTAGCCATCTATCACCTGTTTATTCTTCACCTCTGATTATGTAGGAAAACATGATGACCCCTATGCATTCTTAGAGACAGAGATTAAGCCATTTTTCCTGACTACAGATTTTACTATTTAAATTTTTTCCCGCTGTGCTTCTTCCACTGATATCTCAAAGGGGAATTGGATTAGGAGCTATTCTCTTTTTTTCCTCAAACAACTGTACTGAGTTTGAGGAAAGTTATTAAACTATGCTGTCGAACGGTCCTTCCAAGTAGCAGCAGATTTCCTCTTTTTCTCCACAATTCTCATCGGATATCTTCTGCTGTATATCACGGACTTGTCTGGCATAGTAACAGTCTTAGGGTTCATTTTCTTGGCCTGAGAGTCTAGATGATAACATGTCAACTGTTACTGAAGCCAACTCCCTCTGTCACCCGTTCCTGCCAGCTTCAAGACACCGAGCCACAGCTGACTTCCTGTGCACTGTTGCCAACATACAGGAGTCTTCTCCACTCATCCAGGGTGGAGATACACTTCCCATAGACAAGGAATCTGGCTCTGAACTTACTGTTAGCACACAGGCATTCAAACTTCACAGCCTGGGATATAGAGAAGTGATGACTGTCCTTTGACCTCCCTGGATGTACTGTATATTTTTATATGGGTCATACCACACTATAATGCTTCAGAATAAATGATTCACATGAAGCTTGGACTGTAGCTCAGTGATCAAGTGCTTGCCCTAATTCCCATAGGGTCCTGAATTCATTACCTAGCATAAAGAGAAGAGAATAGGCTAAAAAAATTAAAACAAACAAAAACAAAAACCAGATGGAACAAAAGAAAAGACCTTTTGAATTAGTGGCTTAACACAATAAGCATTTATTTAGTCTGTGGCTTGGAAGTTTAGGCTGCAATATAAATGGTTGTTGTGGTCATGACTGGGCTCACCATGCCTGGTGTTAAGCTGATGGCTGGTTTCAGAGGGCTCCTGCTGTAGCTCCGGAGTTCCCTTAGCTCTTCCCAAGTCTGGTAGAGTCAGAGACATACATTCTCTCTCATATTCATATTCTCATAATAACTGTTGAGGGGAAGAGCAAGCAAGGCCAGTTGTGCACATTACTTTATAGCGCAACCATCTTATTGGTCAAACAAATCTCATGGATAGCCTTGGAGGCAGTGTGGAAGCGACTTGCAGGGTCAAATGACAAAGCCCAGGGGAAAAGGGGAGAGAGGTTAGGAGCCAGGGCCATTAATACCATCAGCAGCATGCTTCTCCAGGGACTAAAAGTTATAGGCTATTTATTTACCAAATGATCTAGGTAGAGTTTGAAGGGTTTGAAGGACTGGAGTAGGGGGGACCTGGAGTCTAGAGTAGACCAGAACTTGTCCAGGCAAGCAGTAGCAATGCCTGAATCTGGGGTGGCAGGAAAATTGGGAAGTGGAGCAGTGGGAACTGCCCGTGTAGCTAACTATGTTATAGGTGTAGGAGTGTAAGATAGACAAGGTAAAGATGGCTCTGGAATGTGACCTGGTTGTGGTAGTGGCTGGGGCAGATGAGTAGCCCACTCTGCCTTGTAGGTGAGGGTCTGGAGGTTACTTGTCAAAGAAGCTTGGTGGGGTGAGTGTTCAGGTTCCCGGGACACAGAACAGCAGGAAAGCAAGCTGGTGGAATGGCTGTGTAATCAGAGCTAGGAGGATAGTTGGAGACTGATGGTCACGAGTACAGGGGGATGATGATCACTAGTGCAGGGGGATGATGGTCACTTGAACAGGAGGATGGCAGTCATGAGTGCAGGGAGATGACGTTCATGAGTGCAGGGGGATGATGGTCATGAGTGTAGGGGGATGACGGTCACTAGTGCAGGAGGATGACGGTCGTGAGTGCAGGAGGGTGATCAACATGAGTGCTGGGAAGTTGGAGGGGCTCCTTGCTTGGGGACTTTGAGACCCACTGTGTTGGAGCACTGCAGATTTCCAGGGCCTGTGGAGGGTGTTTATGTTTCACTGGGTGATCCTTCCCCACCCCTCCTGGGAATGCCAGCCATTCTGTTGTCTAAAGACTGCCATGCCCTGCTGCTCATGGTTGCCAGGCCCTGCTATGTTTAATCAATCACACTGGCTTCACCTTTTCCCCAAGACTCAAGTCCCCACTCACCTCCAGATGCTCTCTGACCGTCCGTTTTCTTTTACTCCACCCAGTTCAATAAACAATTGCCAAACCTGGCAATCAGGGTGAAGCCAAGCATTCTAAACTCAACTGTTTTGCCTTTACTTTTTCTCTCCAAAAGAAATCCCTTTTAAAGTTTCCCAAGGTGGAAAATGTTTTAAATTACTTTCTTCTACTGCCTGTTCTTGAATTCCTTGGGATATCACCACTGATAACATTCACGAATGTTTCTGGGACACAGAATTGAGCTCAAAGGAGTCTGAAGGCTTCTGGAAGTCATCTGATAGGATTTTGCTGGCTCTGTGGTGGGGAAAGTCAAGTGTCACGTTAGACAAATTTGATGAGCAATAGCTGTCTCGGAGCTTGAGCACAGCCCTGGCTGCCTACCCTAGTTTCTCCCTTCTCAAAGGGACTTAAAGTTACATGTAAAACAGAAGTTAATAAACACAGATGCCGTTTTTCTAGGTCTTGGAGCTGCTCAGTTTATCTTTTCTTCTTTTGTACTTATGTTCCTGTCATTTGAAATCAGTGTAGTCTTTGTGAAGGACCAAGTTATTCCCAGTGTCAAGGATACCAGAAAATAAAACCTGGATTGCAAAAACAGCTCTCTGAGGGTGTGGGTATGGGTTTGACTATGGAAAATCTGAATCTACATACACTTCCTGCTCCTTCAAAGCTGACTTCTGCTGGGGCTGGTGATGAGGCTGCTGGATGCTGAATATATTTCTTCTTCTGGCCAACCTCACATCTCGCTGTAATTACATGTGCAATCATCCATCATGAAATGAATGCAGTTCTATAAAAGGATTTCATAAAATGTGGTCTGTGGACTTCTGGTTTGCTTAAAAGTGGCCGAGTCTGGGACAACACAGTGTACATTAAAGAAAGCAAAACAAAACTGGGCATCCCAGGTGACCTCATACTTACTGGTGGATAAGAATAAACTATCCCTGGGGCACAAATATTCATTCATTTATCCCCTCACTTCCTCTTTTACTCCATCTATTCCTCCCTCTTTCCCCTTTTTCCTCCCTTCCTTCCAAATCAGGTCTCATTGCAGCTAAAACTGGCCTTGAGTTTGCTCTCTAGCTAATGATGACCTCTATCCTCCTGCCCCCATTGCCTGAATACTGGGATTATAGATGTCTGCCACCAAACATGGTTTTATACAGTGCTGGGAATTCGGTCCAGGGCTTGTGCCTGCTAAGCAAACACTCTGCATGTCAACTGAGTTCCATCTCTAGACTGCTCCCCTGAAACTATTCCTTACTATTTGTATGCTTCAGATTAACACATAAGAGCAGCAAATACTATTTAAAATATGATCCTTGCTTGTGACTATGTAAAACCATCCAAGCTAGCTTGTGGTTTAAGAATATTATCTCATGGTCATTATTTATTTCATCTTGGCTGTGTTTAGTTGGATGTGGTAAGACTTCTAGGTATCGATTGCTGTTCATACTCGGCTTTTCATAGAAAGTGCTCAATATGACATGGCCATGTAGCCCTTTTGCATTTAGGATTGCGTCTATTTCTTTCCATTCTTCCTGGGCACAGAAGATTGCCAATTTAAGGTTGCATGTATCCTGGGTCACTGAATAATCATGGACCTAGAGTATCTGCCATGACCTTTTATCTGAGTGAGAAGTGAGCCCTTGAGATGGATGTATCAGTGGTGTTCCTTGTAGCAGGTTACTTGTTGTTAGGCGGTTCTGGATGGGAAACATGCCCTTTCTACACTCAGATAAAAAAAATGTTTGATTTACACATACTTTGTGCTCTTTTCAAAAGCAGGAAATCATTTCACGAGAAGGAATCTGGTTTTCAGAATTAGGGAAGTGAGCCCAAGTCTCAGCTCTGCCACAGGGCTATGGAACAACAGATAAATCACGAGATTGCTCTGGGCTTTAGCTTCTCTTGTCTAGTAGGATCAACAATATTGTATTTTTTGTTTCTCAAGATATGTAGAGATCAACTCTGTGGATTTTGCATGAAAACACTGCAAACTGCAAGTCTCTAGAACAGAAATGTAAGAGATGGCTTGTTCTGTTCCTATGGAATTGGAAATAAATGGCAATTCTGTCTGTGATGCTCTCCACAATTTGCGTCCTTTGGCATATGGGAATTGTGGGGATAAAAAGGCTTACCAGGATCATTGTATTGATAAAAATATGACAACACTTTATGATGGCATCTAGCCTAAGACATCATATCTTACAGCAACTCAAAGATTTGATGCTTTCCCTCCGGGGCGGGGTAGTTTGTTTGATGGAAATGACCCAGAGGGAGTTTGTATGGAGAGGTGATGAATATGAGCAGGACCCCCTGCTTCTATTCTACTCAACTCTGGTGATGGGTGGGTGATTTTCACTGTCTCCTTTGTTCTTTTCTCCCCAGAATTTGATGGTGACTCCATAGCAGTAAGGAAGATGGCCGCAGAGAAGCCACGTGCAGGTTTATGAGGTTTTCTCCTTCTATTTCTTCTACAAATATGGAATTTCTAGTTACTGTGAATTGCTGGAGAGCTTCCTGAAGATCTCACCAGTGAAAAGCAGGCCATTCAGGCCCCCAGCTTTTAGTAAGAACCCTCTCACCCGAAGGCGTTCTCGGTGACACACTTCATCTTGCCCATTTCGTCTCAGTTGACTTACTCTTTATCAGAACACTTCACTTGAATTGTCCCCAAACTAATTTACTTTGTTAGAAAGGGAAGCCTGAAAACTTCACACTGTAATAAAGTTTTATAATGGCAATTACAAAACTCCTATTATTTGCCGGCTGTGCTGACATTTCAGTGTTTTTATCTCACTTCATTTGTTAGCTCATTATGGGTTTCATCTGTCACAGCAGCTACTCATTCTTCTGCATGGCATAGGTGCACTGATGGCCCACATTGGGCTGCAGGGGTGATGGGTGGCTGGAGAGTTAGTGTGTGCATTAGTAAATGCATGTATATTAATAACGATATTACAATAGTAAATATTTACATTAATTCTACTAGAATTGATTATCAATACTATTTATACTGTTTATCAATTATGCATTTCGCTCAATAGATAATGGAAATTAGCTAATTTAAGTCTAATAATTTTTTGAAGCTCTCTCTAGCACCTTTCCTATACTTGTGAATATTTAAAGTTTGAGCAATTGTAAAATTCAATGGGAAGATCAAAACACTGTCCAAAGCCAAAAATGCTGCAAAGCATGAAGAATAGGATTTACATTCTGGTCCCCTTGGTTTAATAGCCTGTGTATGTTCCCTGATCCTAATTTTCCTAGGAAAAGAGATGGAAAAAGTGTTGCTGTTCAAACAGCACATGCCTTTAGTTATCTGAACAACAAAGACACAAGCAATCAAGCAGCAAGACAAGGAAACTTTCCCCTTCCTACCATCCCATCATTTCCAAACAGCATTGGAATATCTACTACCTGGCAGCTCTTGTTCCAGATGCTGAGATGAGCAATCCTCGCCTTTCAGCTTATTCTAATGGCAAAACAAATAACCGAGCACACAGACAGACAAATCACGCCATGCCATGTCATGATGACTGGAGAGGGTCACTGAAGTAGGGGTGAGCTGTGAGTCAGCCTCTGTATTGAAGGTGGCTGGTTAAGGTTTCTCTGAGGTCACATGAGCAGAGGGCTGCATGAAGGTGAAGCCTGTGGGTAGTAGACAGGGAGGAGATGGCCATGTAAACCCTCTGGCAGGGTCTTATGAGGACTTCTAGGTGTACCTAGGCTAGAAGAGGCTCAGCGAGGGTGATGGAGTGAGGCCTGAAAGTTACCGTGAGATCTGTAAGCCTTGGTGACGGCTTTGAATTTTATTTTGTTGCAACTGGAAATAATTTGAAATGTTTTGCCTATTTATTTATTTATTTTGGTGTGTGGGGGTGTGCTAGAATCTGGCTTACCATCCAAATGGAACAACTCTGGATATTGTGGATAGATCTGAACCCAGGACTCCAGAGCGTGAGCCCGGAATCCTGCTCCCACTCAGCTGCCTTCATCCATGTGTGGCAAGAAGCCAACACGAGCAGTGTCGGTAGTAAGCAACGCTGAAGTCTTTTACTTCCTGCTCTTGTCTTTGGGTTTTTCACGTCAACTCTTTATGGTCCTCTTCAGTCCCTTCACTGTGCTCACAGCGTTGTGAAAACTCGTCTGCATCCTTATCCTTTCTAGTCCTTTCCTACAAGTAAGATTATTCTTGTACCCAAACCAAATTACCAAATTACACATTGTTCTTATCTCAGCGGGAGTAGAAAGGAATCAGTTGCTTCGGTTTGCTGGTAGTATAGCCCTCGCTGCAGATCTGAGACAAATATCCTAGCACTGAAGAGATGGTAGATCAGCCTGCCAGCAGCACCCTTCCTCCGTGACTGGAAGCCAGTGCTGGACATCATCAGCACCAAGGCCTGAGTTTGTAATCAGCTCTAAGCTCAGACTCCTCCGTTCGGATAGCACTGGCTGTCTTCTAGCCGAAGTGGATGATTGGATTGGGGCTATTATCCACCAAATGCTGCTAAGAGCTATTACTATCGGTAGAATAATTGAGCAACCAGCTTTGGTGGAAAACGGAGCTACTTCCCACATCATCGTGATCTCTGTCAACTGTTTTCCAAGCCCTACTGGCCTCAGCCACAAAAACAATCTGATCTTTAAAACAAAGATGCTTCTTGAATACTTAACCATAAAAGTAAATGAGATTGCTTTAGACTGCTCTGTTAGCACCGCAACCACGCACACATGGAAACGATTACGACCCCTGTGTGTTTAAACATTGGTAGATACTTCGCCAGCTCTGCTAGCGTATTGTGTACTTCAGTGCAAAAGAGTGTTCCACCCAGCACCCGTCAGCACCATTTTTTTTGGGGGGGGGGAAGATACTTACAATAAAGACAAGGATATTCTAAATACCACAAGCTATTATTTTACGTTTCTGGTATAAAAGGTAATAGTCTTTCGTTTCAAAGCTGGATTATGTTCAAGTACAGTTAGTTACTCTCACATTGCTAAGGGGGTAGTTGTGGGATCAATCCAGCATCCGAAGGCTGGATCCCAGCTACATCTGCGGAAACTTTTAAACAGTTCTATTGCCTTTGCTCAAATCCTTTCTCCACATGGATGGCACTTTCTATCGATGTCTGTCAGTCTAAATTCTTCTTGCTACTCCAGGCCAAGCTCAAATGCTGCCCTTTCAGAAGTGATACCGGCATGGTTTAGCATGTATAATAAGGGAATGGGGACAAAACTGAACATTGTCTTAGAAGTGATTGTGTAGAAATCGTCGCACAGCTCATCTGATCTTTATATCTCTACCCTGGGAGGTAGACATTAGTGCCCCATTTTGAACTGATGCCTGTGTGCTCCCAGAGATAAGAGAAGGAGGAGTCAGAGTGCAGAATGAGGTTGACTTGACATTACAACTCCACCGTACTCTGTGACTTCGCAGGGCTTCCGGGGTGCTCAAAGCAAGGCTCACACACCTCTGAGTGCGTCGCTGTTTCTTGCTGCTTAGCATTTGTGGGTGTTCTGCGTAGGGCTCTCTAACAGTGTTTTAATAGCCTTGCAGAAAGCTTAGGAAACAAAGGATCGGCCTCATTATATTGTGATACAAATACAGACATAGGAAGAAAGACATCACCCAATTCATAGGAGATTGGTAGGGGGCTACAGGATATTTTGAAGTGATGCAGAGAGGAGTCCATATTTTCTGCCTGTTGAAATTGGGGCAAGGGTTGGTAGGAGCAGGAAAGATTTTACAGAGCATTGTTTTGGTTCTGAAGGATGAGCAGATATTAGGAATCTAGATTTGCATCTAGTAGGGGCTTTGGGAAGCGGCTCACACGGGAAGACATTCAGTGAAAAGAAGGCTTGTGAACAAGAACAGGCTGTGAGCATAGCAGGTAGTACATCAGGACAACCGGTTATTTGTTAAAATAGAAGCCTGAGGGGTGCAGCCCGAGAAGGGGCTGAGGAGAGAGCTGGGCAGAGGTTAGGGTGTGTCTGTGGGCTTTCGTTTCTTCTAATGCTTAACTGAGTTTAAACTGAGTCCATTGTTTGTCATCGAAACTACTAAACAGGCATGGAAATAATAAAAAAATAAGTGATTTTGTTTAAGGTTATATGTGGGGGAGACATTATTTTGTAAATGTCTGAAGAGCTGGAAGAAAGGTAGTTGGGCATCTATTGTAATTATCCAGTCAGAAGATGATGAGAGCCTGGATTGGGTGATGTTGGTGGGAAGGGGAGGTTGTCCACATAGAGCCAAAGCCTGGCTATTATTCTTCTGTCTATTGTCTTGAATGGCTCTTGTCAGAAGAATTCATCTCCTACTGTCTGTTAGTGTAACAGCTTGGTCCCAACCACATGAATCCTTTTTTATGTCTCTGCAATGCTGAGTCTGTTGGCTATAAAATGCCGAAAGCACCCGAGCGCGTGTTCTTGCAAACACATCTGCATTCAGACTGCTCTCAGCTCGGGAGTGCAGGGCTGTCCTGTCTCCTGTAACACCCCGTGAAGCAGAGTCACCACTGCCATCGGGGGGGGACATCTGGCCCTGAAAGCATCTTCAAAATTTGTGAGGAAAGTAGGAGGGAAAAACCAGAAGTCCCCCCCTCCCAGGACTCCTGTATTTATCTTTTCATATAAGTAAAGCAAATTATATCATCCTCAGCCACATGTCCTTGAATCCTGCAGTATTTGTAGTGGGCAGCTTTACTGTCTTATATCTGTATTGACAGGTGTAAACTTACGCAAATAAATTAATAACACAAAAAAGCCAAACAAAGCCCAGCTCCTAAGATGCTTGGTTAATCTGAGAACTAACAGTATCAAAGAAAGCACAGGTCCAGTCCAATGGCTTCCGAGTGGTTTTCCTTCTTGACTGTAGTCAGCCGTGTGCCTATGAAATTTGCAATGCTCCCTGCTTTTCTTATCTGCGTTGTCATTTATGAAATTTATTCAGTACAGCTCTCTATCAGGCTACACTTACAGTGTTGCCGTAAAGGTGAAATAAAAAGTCAAGCGGCTATACAGCACTTTACCTGAGGTCCGAGTCTGTGTTTTCCCTTCCCTGAATCGCTACGGCTACCTGTCTCCCAGTCTCTGGTTTCTCTTGGAGACTTGTGACGCCCACTTGAGTGAATCTGGGTGGCTTAGTATGCTGGCTCTGCCATATTGTGTCTTTTAAATTTTTCCAAGGCGGAGATCCTGCGCTGTTCATTCCCGAACCATCTTCAGTTGGTAGAAGAATGCATGGGCATTAGGTTTATTCTGGATGAAGGGGGAATGCCTACCCATCTAGGATAAGGAAAATGATTTCAGGTATGAGATCTGGGAGATATTGGGAAACTGGCACAAATCAAGAAATGGGGAAGTGCTCCTTGTATAGTAAGGGGTATGTCAGACAATCTAAGGGATATGTTAGACTATCTAAGGGATGTGTCAGACAATCTAAGGGATATGTTAGACTATCTAAGGGATGTGTTCGACTACCTAAGGGGTATGTCAGACTATCTAAGGGATATGTCGGACTATCTAAGGGGTATGTCGGACTATTTAAGGGGTGTGTCAGGCTATCTATATGCAGAGTTACCCCCACCCTCACTTCCGGCAGCACCATAAACGAAGGCATTTCTATGTGGATCTTAAAAAGATGCTTACCTTAAATTCTGAGTCAGGAAAAAGTCTTTAAAAGGAAACCATTAAAACCATATATTGTAAAGAACAAGATTTTATATCCCTCTTTCCTAAAAAGAACATTTTCTTATAGATCCTTAATCATCTGTAGACAGATACACCCTTAGAGTTGCTTCCACACTTCCTGGGTTGTTTGAACTTTTCTGTCTTTAGGTATTGGAGGTGAAGGGCCCAGCACACTGCCCATCCCATTGGACACCCCAGCAATTCTCCCTTTTGGACTGGTTAGATTAGAATCTTCACTTCCCCTATTCCTTACTCCTCTTTGTATAGACTTCCTGTGTTAACATAGCCCTCCCTCTGTGTGTACACATTTAGTTTTATTGTAACAAAGCAGCTTGTGCTCTTTCCGCATTTCAAACACAGCATCATCTTTTTTTTTTTTTTTTTCCTTTCGGGTAGAAGCAAAAAAAAAATTAATAATAACCAAAATTACACTAGAGAATATCAATTCCAAATAAAATCCTATAGGTTTGCTGATTCTCTTCATTGAGTGACAGGACTCAAGTCACCAATGGGGGGAATTTTATTTCAACAGTATCATCTTAAACACCACAATCAAACATTCCAAAGGAGAAGCCATGGTTGCCGAATGCCTTCTTAAGCAACCCAACCATCTCAAACTTACCATTTGCCGACCTACTCACATACCCTTGCATTAAGTTTTGTTTTCCTTCTTAAACAAAAGAAAACAGACAGATACATGGTGTGATATATTAACTGTCCATATTCACACAAAGACACAATGTAATCTCTGAGCCCAACATACAGAGGGAGGGAAAAAAAGCCAGAATTCTATGGAGCGCTACACAGGTCTTAGTGCCCTCCAGCTCTTCCAAAGAGAAGGAAGGAAGCAGTATTTTCTTTTTCCCCAAAGGCACGGTGGTCATGTCTGTTTTTTATTGCTGCCATAACAAATTATGACAACCCTGTGGGTTTCAGGCAATGTCCATAATCCTGTAGGTCAGAAGTCTTCGGAGACTCTTTGTTTAGATGCGGTCTCAGCTTAGGGTCTGCCAGGTTGGACTCTGGAAGAGTGTCTCTGGAAGAATTTTCAGGCTTATTCCTTTGGCATAACCTATCTCTGCAGTAGAGAACTAAAATCAACAACTGGGTTTGCTTTGTCCTCCAAAAGCCCCCTGCCCTTTCCTCACGCTGCCCATATCCTCCTACGTCAAACCTCGTGGACCACCCCTTACTTTGCCTCTTCTGTTGCCAGTCATAAAATTAGCTTGCTTCTCCAAGGGCTCACATTGGGCCTGCTCTGAGAGTCCAGAGAAACCATGTCTTAAAGTCAACCAATGTGAGACTCGCCCCATTTGCGGAATCCATTTTTCCCTGTAAGAAAACACACTCATGCCTTTGGGGACCAGGATAGGCATTTCTTTAAAGAGGCCATCTAAGAAAACCTGCCCACACATCTTCTGCGAAGGAAAACTTTGCCAGATGGTGACGATTAGTCTTCTATAGGCCACAGCTGGAACCGGCACTCATTAACGAAGCACTCACTTTGCATAATGTCTCGGTAAGTTCCCCTCAGGTCTATGTTGCAGAACAGTATTTGGAATCAAAATTTATATTTAGTTACTTTAATATCAAAAGACAAGTCCCTAGCCAGCAATTAGAAGACGAAAGCCCGGGACATGTTTCACGTGACGTATGAACCCATCTAGGCACAGAAGTACTTGGTTTGTCTCATGGTCACTCAGCCATGTTCCGGGACTGATGAGACCATGTGTCATGTAAACACGCTTCGAAATAGCAGAGCACAGCCCTGAATGAAGCTGTGGATGTGCATTACTGTCAGTGGAAATGGTGCTCCTGAATACATATGGCTTTTCCAGGCCAGGGCAGGTTGTAGGAAACATTCTATCATGAGGGACTAGAAGTGAGTGTTTGCCATCACCTGCTTCCTAGTGATATTCAAAAGAAGTTGTTCTGTGTTAGTGATTAATTTAACAAGGAACCAAAAACAATAAAAAATAAGAAGTGAAAAGCACAGGCTGGGGAGATGGCTTACTCAGTAAATGTACTTGCTGCCAAGGCCTGAGTTCCATCTCTGAGGTTCAAATGGTAGAAGGAGAGAAGTGACTCCCGCGAGTTATCTCCTAACCTCCGCATGTGCCTCCCCACTAATAATACATAAGTGTAGTTTAAAAATTCAATATATAATAAATTTGATTAAATGAGGAGTAAAGATTAAATATTCGGAGCCACGTGATCAACACTGCAATCAGTACTGCAGTTGCTAAACCAGAAAAAGGGGGAATCTGGTTTATGCGCGGTCAACTCTATGCTATGAGAAGTCGTTAGGGACATAGATGGTGCTGGGGTCTGACGAATGGGAAGGGCGCTTAAGATGACTTTCATACTAAAGAATAGATGAGTGGCTGATTATTAGATTTTACAAATGTAAGTAGATGTCACTTTCTCCCTAAGGCGTTGATGAGTTGGTGTGTCTGACAATGATTAGACACAGACTCGAGGAAGTTAGTAGTGATGGCCACACATCAGAAGTGCCGCAGGACATCTCTGTGGTTATCTGTATTACATACAATGTTAGGCTGCTCCATACATTTTCTATATATCATGCTTTCAGGTTTATTTTTAAGGCATGTCCTTTATGGAAGAAAAGCACACAGAAACTGCTCGGAATGGAAAGAGAACTGTACATCTGTAAGGAAGATACAGTTTTATTAAAAATCTAAAGTCAACGGTAAATAACATAATAGCAATATAACAGGGACGAGGGAATTCTACCCTGAGAAGGGTAGAATTACCTAACTCTTGCAATACTGCCTGGTGTTATGACCTCTGGTGAGAGAGATCTTCAGCTTCTCGCAGAGGGAAGACGGGGTCTGCACTGTGCTGTCTTCCTGCGTGAAGACCCTTGGAAGGGCAAAGGTGCTCATGGCTTTACTTTAATTCACCGAGTTCTCTTGTAGGGCACTTTAAAAGACGATTCTGATTTCCTTCTGTATCAACTGTATTCTTGGACTGGGCAATCAAATTTTAACGTGAACTTGCAAACAGCCCCAATGCTGCACAACTCATTCATATTCTAGCAGCCTCCGCTGAAGCAGGAAGCAGAGTCAAGCTGTTGCCATGAAGCTTGTTTGGAGAGCTCGGGAATTCTCTGGGGACCCCTTGATCATTCTTCTCAAAGGGGCTTTTGTCCCTCTCTTCCCCTGTTTCCTGCAAAGGGGTTGTGTCCGACGTGCAAGGATATCATGAGGCCAACAAGGGTGTGTGGAGTCTTCTGGGACTGTGCTCCCTTAATCTGAAGTCTGCCTTCTGACGAGTGTCCTTCCTTCCTTCCCACACCACCACACTGACAAGTTTCTTTTCATGCTACTGCCTTGTAAAACTTTACTGTACAATAAATGAAAACTGCTCTTTCCTTTTAAGGGATACGCTTTCTTGTCAGTGGGCACTTTTTTCATTTTAAGTCTTTTGTGAAAAGGGCTGTCAAAATCTTATTAGAATAGTGTCTTTGGATACTATTGTCTGCTCAGAAACACCAATTGACTTAAAATTTCTTAAATATCAGGCACCAAAAAGTATCAATTCAGTAATATTACCTTTAAGCATTTTATAATTACTTTTCTTTTGAAAGGTATGGGGGCAGAGAAGAAATAGTCAATAAAGATAAAATAAGTTTGTGTTGACATTACTATTCCAAATTATACATAGGGATGCATGTTGAAGCTTAGTATATAGAGTTGATATATTTACTTTAGTGAATTTAGGAATAAAAATAATGCCATTTCATTATATTTTAGGAAGCTGAGTATTGCTGTTTTCCTTTAAAAATGTTGATAAAAGAAAGCTTTTTGACTTCATAACATTCTCATGGAAATATGAATTCCTGCTTCATACCAAACACATAGAAAGGGAAGCCAAAGGAAATGAAGTTGGTCAGTCACATTTACGTTAACCCAATTGATTGCATCATAAGATCGTTTTCTAATAGGTATTAATCTTGTTCTACATATATATTTTGACTAGTGCTGGGTTCTTAACCTTTCTAATGCTGCAACTCTTTAATACAACTCCTCATATTTCGATGACCCAACCATAAAAATATTTTTCTTGCTACTTCGTAGGTGTAATTTTGCTACTGTTACAAATCATGATGTAAATACCTGTGTTTTCCAATGGTCTTAGGCAATCCTTGAGAACCACTGGACTAGCCTGTGAGTGCATGTGAGTGCATGAAACTAGAGAATAAACTGTAAGCAAAGTTTTGCAAAATATCTATGTTTCTCAGCTAGTCTTGACCTGACTTAAATAATTGTCCTGCCTCAGCCTTGCAAGTGCTGAGGCTACACGCATGTGCTACCATGCCCAGCACTCTACACTTGATACCGAGCTGTTACCAAATTTCCATTGCTACATATGTATTCATTGTAGTTGTTCCATGTACATACATGTGTTTAACTAAGCAGATGCTTTATGAAATAGATTTGTATTTATTTTCAAGATAAAACAAGGTTCAAAATAAATTTCTAGTACATGAGAAGCAAGGCTATCATCTGAAGCAGGAGAGTTTTGTTTTTTTTTAAATTTATTTATTTATTTATTAAAGATTTCTGTCTCTTCCCCACCGCCGCCTCCCCCTTCCCCCCCCCCCCCCCCACCCACACCCCCCCCCC
>NW_026067946.1:5953818-5981640 GCF_014885135.2 Alexandromys fortis
CTTATTTAGCTTCTCTAAGAACCCGAATTATAGGCTCAATGTCCTTTATTTATGGCTAGAAACCAAATATGAGTGAGTACATCCCATGTTCCTCTTTTTGGGTCTGGCTTACCTCACTCAGGATGGTGTTTTCTATTTCCATCCATTTGCCTGCAAACTTCAAGAAGTCCTTGTTTTTTACTGCTGAGTAGTACTCTAATATGTATATATTCTATACTTTCTTCATCCATTGTTCAATTGAAGGGCATTTAGGTTGTTTCCAGGTTCTGGCTATTACAAACAATGCTGCTATAAACATAGTAGAGCATATACTTTTGTTGTGTGATAAGGCCTCTCTTGGGTATAAGCAGGAGAGTTTTTGAGTGATGAAATCTGAGAATGCTTACCTGTGTAACGGAAAAATTCTGATGTTTGGAAAGCAGACACAAACTAACATGCTCATTCATAGATTGTACAGGAAAATAATACTTGCTTTGACAGAAATGTTGCATGCTTTGGGCTGGAGAGATGGCTCAACAGTTAAGGAAATCTGTTGCTCTTGCAGAGGACTTGGGCTATTCTTAATACTCATATTGGGTTGCTCGTAGCCTTCTACAGCTCAAGTCCCAGGGAATTTGATGTCCCCTTCAGGCCTCTAGAGGCACCTACACACATGGCATACAACCACACAGACAAAGACACATGCACCCAAATAAAAGATAAAGACAGCAGAAATATGGCACACATAGGCACACAGTATGATGACTGCATCCCCATTTTCAATTATCTGAGACTATAAAGACAAAACAAAATGAAGCAATTGTTCAATACTTACTTTATAAATCAGGAAAGGTAGAATTCATGGTCAGAAGTTGGGCACACACAGTCCAAATCCAGGGGAGCAAGAAAAATCTAATCAGCTAGATGGCCCTTGATGTCCTCAAGCATTTTGTCTCTGGCAAACGAGCACGAAGCAGATGCCTCTGCCTGGTCCAGAAGAGGTCACAAGGTACATGATGTCAGGCAGATGGAGTAAGGAGATGAAGCACATAGGTAGCAAGCACTTGGACACCACATAGTAGGTCCGGTTGACGGTGGAACAACTGAGTCACTGGGAACTGGAGAAGCAATCGGCAACAGATTTGAGGAATCAAGGTGCGCGCGCACGAGTGCATCTGAGAAGGACCAGGCAGGGATTTATGATGATGTGCGGGTGTGAGTCTCAGAAGCCTGACTCTTGGTTGGGTTGAGGTGGTACTGTCAACCAATGTGGCTTGAATCTCATCTCTCAGGAATGGCCTGAGTATTCAGTGCCAGTTACACAGTCCGAAAGAAAATGTTTAAAAATCCCAGAACAGGGAAGAAAAATCAGATGGTGGTTTTCTAGTCTCAAGTAAGCAGTAAGGAAAGTTACCATGCAGGTGTGGACATTACTTAATTTTATGTTTCTGTCTTAAGTGAAAAAGACATTTATTTGGTGGTGGTATGATATATAAACACATTAAAATGAAATGCCAATATATTCCTTAATGTTTTAATTAGGATATATATATTAAATAATTTGAATTTACAAGGGATTTTGGAAATAAATTCAGCCTTAAGCATGTCAGGAAATTAATATTTAGACAAGGAATGCTAGTATGTTCTACAGGGGCATGTACTCATATTTGGAATGAGGCTATTTTGTTTTCAAATCCTGGTAGGGGTAAAAATACAAATCTACTTGGCAGGAGAGTGTTGTTTTTAAAAATCAGTTTATTAGAACCATAGAATTCCGACTTTCTGTGTAGAAAGTGTGGGATGGTGTGGAGTCAGCGGTAACTGGAAGAAAGGCCAGAGCTGGAAATGCACACACACTCAAGCAGAGACAGAGGTCTAGTTGGGACAAGCCCTGGGGTGTGATACTCCCCGAGAATTCTCTTTCAAACACTGTCAGTGGGGTGTGTGTGTGGGGGGGAGAGGGGGGTGTATAATGCAGTTTTGCCTTTCGTGTGGGAATCAGGATCAGAACACAAGCCATCCATTTCTTGGCCCCAATTCATCCGCACCTTTTGGGACTTACTTCTCTTGCTGCCTGCTCATAGGAGTCCCTGCTTGGCCCATGACTGGCAGTAGCTGTTTGGACCCTTGCCTCTGGCAGCTCCTGGATTCAAGTATCCAGACCTGTCACAAGGCTCTCCAGGAGAGGTGTCAGGCTGTCACCATCCCTTGGCAGCCCCCAGCTGACACACAGGCCAGTCCCTTCTCTCACAGGCCGTGGAACGGCAAGTACTGGTAGAAACTGAGGAAAAAAACACATGCAGATTCTAAACGGAGGAATTTGATTGTTCTACTCAGATGCCCCAATTCTTCTACCTGCAAGTTTAGCCCCAACTTGCTTAGTTTTCCAGTTTTATGATCTTGGACAGAACTCTCCTTTGGAAGGATTACAAGGTGAGGAAAGCTGAGCACTTGGACAGTCCTTCTCATATCCACATTTTCTCAACAGAAACGAATACACCGGGGTTTATGAAAACTGGATGAAACCACTCTTTCTCATTCTGGGAGCCAGCTTCAATTCATCCTTCAGTAAGAGAGTACCAGCCCCTGCCTTCAGAAGCCCCTCTGGGGATAGAAGGGTGTTGGCAAGTCCTGAGCTCAGGATGAGGGGGTTATGGTTTCCCCCAAACCTGATGACAACTACTGCAATAACTAGGATTGAACCTTCTTAACTATTTTAGTTAATTATGTTTTTATGTCTCACTCTTATGGGCAGCCTTATCTTTCTTTTCCCCAGAATAAAGATCCAATGTCTTTGGAAAGTGAACATTTATTTACAGACGATCTGCATCTGTTTGGTTTTCTTAGTAACCGCATCCCAACCCTCTCCACATGCAGAGTGAGGTACACGACTGGATTACATCATTCATGTTCCATAAGCCCTTGTCATTGGTACAAGGTGACCTGTGCCAGACGCAGCTTCTGTTCAGATAAGGAAAGGGAGCACTTTGCTTCCATCTACTAAAGTAACAAACGTGCTTTGGTTTTGTTTGCTGAAGTCTGAGGAGCTGCAGGGACTGTGGCTTCAGCAGTCAGCTATGAGAGTTGGCAGGATGTGTTAAAAATGAAGGTGTATTGCGAGGGGAAACAAACCATGCAGAGAGAGAGACCTGCGCCCATCTTGTGACGTCATTTGAATCCATAGTTTAAGGTAACCCTAAGCCAATCCATTTTTAATCTGCTTAAACAAGTTTACATTAGGTTTTTCTTTACCTTGGTTTTGTAAAACCTTAACTAAAGGGCTGTGGGTAATGAGAGTCTTGTCTGAGAGTTACAGTTTAATGGCTGGGCGTAGCCACTTGCTATCAACCTCTGTGCCACTACCTGAGACCTGGGTCTGTGATAGTCTCCATCCATTTTCTTATTGTCCCTATTAGTTTTATTTCTGTTCATGTTTTATCCTGATGTAGGTTTTTAGTTTTGATGAAATCTCAAAATATAGAATTATCTTTTGCCATGAGTATTTCAGGAAGGTATAATGCTCTGTAAACCCTTTTATATCTTTAATAACTCAAAGCAGGAGACTTCCGGGAATATCATTAAGCTGACCCTGAGATACATAAAAAATATTAAGGTCTGTGGCTATTTAGTTTTGCTTTTTCAATTTTAGACATTGCTAGGCCATTTTAGTTTCTTTGTTGGTGACCTTTGGTGTTTGATTGGAAAGGAACTCAAGCTGCTCCTTAAAAGCAAGCAATGATGACAGAGGCTTCTCTAATAGACTTCACTGCGGTGGGGGTCAGAGTTCAGAGAACAGAGGACCGTTAGTGGCAAGGCAGCCCCGCTATTTGCCAGTGAGTGCTCCAGGTTGGCTTAGAGGTAACCTTAGATTAGACAAAACAGAGCAAGGCCAATGAACTCTAAGCCTCTGTGCTGGCTAAGTTTTCTTTTATCAACTTGATGCAACCCAGTGTTATCTGGAAGGAGGGAACCTCAACCGAGGAAATGCTTCCATTAGACGGGCCTGTGGGCAAGCCAGCAGACCATTTTCTTGATTTATGCTTGATGTGGGAAGACCCAGTCTACTGTAGGTCACCCAGGGCAGGCGGCTCTGAGCTGTATAAGACAGCAAACTGAGAAATCAGAGAAGAGCAAGGCAGTCAGCTGTGTTCCTCCACGACCTCTGCTTCAGTTTCTGCCTCCAGGTTCCTGCCTTGAGTTTCTGACCTAACCTCCATTCATTGCAGACTGTGATCTATGAGTTGAAGCAAACCTTTTCTTTCCCAAGTTGCTTTGGTTATAGTATTTTCTCACCACAGCAGGAACGCAGCGAGGACAGACTCCAATCTTGAAAGGAGCAAAGACGAGGCTTAGGAGTCTCTTCCTGCAGACTCTAGACTGTGTCTGGTTCTAGGCCTTGTATGGAAACTCAATATGTGTTCCAAATTCAGGAACAGCCTACTTTCTCCCAGGAATTCTAAAATGGTCCGCAGGGAAGTTTCCAACCTATGTTTAAATTACATAGTATGGCTTTTAAGCTTAGTTACTTTAATTTTAATTAAAATTGAAATTATTGTTCCCTAATGTCTATTCTTTGGTGTGGTTAATTATGGACTGAAAGGCCAAAACCAAACCAAACCTCTTTATAGGAAATTGAGAAGCAACTGAAGTTCTCTTCATTCTGTGACCATGTCTTTCTTAGTTGGCTTTTAGTTCTTTCTCCTTTCCTATACGGAGTTTGCCTTGCGTTTTTTTCACTCTTACCCACTCTGTGAAGATCTATTCCCACCCCCCACCCTCAGTGATAAGAAAGAATATTTCAGTGTGAGGAGAAGAGATAAGTATGAATGGGGTTACCAAGATGATGGACCAACTGGAGAGAATATTCTACTTCTGTGAGGTAGAATTACATTCAGCTGCTAATAGGAATGGCTATCTTATGAAGAAGTCAATCATAGAAAGCAGATGAGGAGAGGGGAACGCTTACCTTATAATGGAAATAGTGGGAACTGTAGGCAATAATACAGGACTTCCCTAAAGGACTAACTACTGCTTGACCATCGGCAATTAACCCCAGGCAGAAAATCATATTGTTACAGAGCCTTGCATATTACTGAATCATCATATGAGCCAAGCAAATCTTTGGATTTTTCTGATGGATCACTAGCTTGCTATGCTGTATCTGCTTCAGCATTCTTGTTTTACTCTGGGAAGGGTCTAGGCTTGCATTGCCTTGTGCAGCTCATCTGTGGTAGGAGCTCCATGAGATATCCCTGGTCGTCTCACGAGCTGCTTTATGGTAGGATTGGTGAGAAGGGATGAGGTGGTGCTTTGATTATTGTTCTATTGCTGTGAAGGGACACCATGACCAAGACAACTCTTAACAAAGAAAACACTTAACTGGAAGATGGCTAACAATTTTAGAGGGCTGTGGTTATCTATGGTTGTCATGGCAGGAAGCAAACAGACATGGTGCTGGAGCAGCAGCTGAGAGTCTTACATCCTGATCCACAGGCAGCAGACAGAGAGGGAGAGCGGGGGGGGGGGGGCGCTGAACCTCAAAGACCTCTCCCTGTGGTGCATCTTCCCCAACAAGTCTGTACTTCCGAATCCTAATCCTTTTTATACAGTTCCACTTAATGGCGGTGTTCTCATTCTAACATCCTCAGGTGGGAAATAGGCAGATAATATTTGTAGCTATCTTCAAAAGTGCAAGTGCATACATAGGGCTCAGAACTCATTGGCCTGATGGTCTATCTGAATTGTTGAGATCATAAGGGTTAACAAGTAAACTATCTGGCGATGGAAAGGTGCAGAAGAGACCCCCAACAAACCTTTGGGAGCCCCCATAATTAACAACGGAAGCAGGCTAATTAATTTGCAAAGACGGTATCCAAGAAGTCAAGAGCAGCCAGGATGGTTTTGTGAATCTCCTGCCTTTACCTTTGCCCTAATTACAGCTCCAGGCTGTAAATGCTTTAATTTGAGGATAATTTTCAGCCCTTTAATACATTTCTTTCCAATTTTCTGCTGCTTTAAACTTATAGCCTCACGATAAAGGGTGGCCTTTGGAGAATTCTCCTCGTTCCTCTTGTAGAAATTAGATAGATTGATTAGTTTGGCTCACATCTCTGAGAATGTGCAGTTGTGTCTTGAGACTATGCTCCATTAGTGGTGAAATGTCTCCAGCAGAAGTAATTACTACCATTTAAAAACAGTTTAATCCTTTGAAACACACCTTTTTGGTAGACAAGTATCTTTGAGCACAAAAATTTGCCACAGTATCTCAGCATCAGGGATCGCACAGCAATAAATATCTGTCCAATTCTGGTTCTCTGTGTGTGTAATACTGAGATTTATATATTTTTTGTTTCTAATCCTAGGTTAGCAAACAAACCAACAGGTTTATTATTGCATCACATAAATGTGTCACATTTTGTTTTCATCATTTTCCTCCCTCCCTTTGGAGGGTTCTCTACTTCCCCTGAATGATCTCATCACCCAGCTTTCATATCTAGTCTCTCTGCTTCCTTTTCTTCCCTCCTTTGCAGTACATCATGCAATTATTATTAGACACATTGGTAGCTATGCTCATATACACTATTTAAAATCTAGACTCCCTCTATGGGAGAGGAAATTGCAGCTATTGTGTTTTCGAGTCTGGCTTATTTAGCTTAACATAATGATTTCCAGTTCTATTGTCTTGCTAATATCAAGATTTTACTTTTATTTGTGGCTGCTTACAACATTACGTGTATGTACCACATTTTGTTTATGCATTTATCATTTGGTGTACACTTAGGTGGCTTCTATTACCTGGGTGCTATGAATAATGTAGCTATAAATATAGAGATGTAATATCTCTGTGGTAGATCGACCAACAGTCCATTGGATATCCACCCCCAAATGATAAAGATGAGTCATAGGGTAGTTCCAGTTTTAGCGTTTGGAAGAACTTCCATCCCTATTTTCACAGTGGCTACTGAGCTTTACCTAGTGTGGAATAAGGGCTCCTCTTTCCCCATATCCTTACCAGCATTTGTGGTCATGGTTTATTTTTATGTTTTATTTTTTTATGATGGGTATTGGACTGGGCTGAGAGGGAATATTGTGGAGGTTTGACGAAGAATGTCCCCCACCAGCTCATAGTTTTGAATGCTTAGTCACCAGGGCGTGGCACTATTTCAAAAGATTAGAAAGATTAGGATACATGGTCTTTTTGGAGGATGTGACTCACTGAGGGTGGGCTTTGAGGTTTTGAAAGCCCATGCCAAGCCCAAAGTCTCTCTCTCAGCATATGGCTCAGGATGTAGCTGCCATGCTATCTGCCACGATGATAATGGACTAAAAGCCTGAATGATAAGCAAGCTCTTAATCAAATCCTTTCCCTTATAAGAGTGGGCTTGGCAGGCAGCATAGTCAAACTGACCCTGTGGAAGGAGGCACATGTGATCCGGTGCTGTGAAGACTTGTGGGAGATCTTGTCTGTGGAGTGGGCAAGGGAGAGATGACCTCCCCACTCCTTGCTGCTTGTGGCGGGTGGGAAAGCTGGCTTGGAAGTCATGAGTGTGAGAATTGGCACCAGCCTTCCCGCCTCCCCCACCGGCAGCATCACTCACCTTGCCGTGGGAAGCAAAATAGAGATGACCTTGTTGGTGGGGGCACAGGTGATCGGGGTCTGGGGGGCATGAGCAGGAAGACTGCCCCTGTCTGCCATGTGGTAGCATGGGTGATGAAAAAAAATGCCCTCCCTCCACTTGGCAGGAAAGAGAGCTGGCCCCTGGGATACAAGTGTGGGAGAACTGGCCCTGCTCCTCACCAGGTATAGTACATGAGAGAGTAGGCAAGTATTCTACCTGAGCCGCAACACCAGAGATGGCAGGGTGCCGATGAGGGGGGTGAGAGCAGGTGAGCTGCCCCTGCCATCCCTAGTATGCCCTGTGATTGTTGCGGGAGGTCCTTCTGCCCCTCCAACCAATAGCTGCTGTGATACCAGCCCATTGGGGCGTGGTCTCTCTCCCTTTAAAAAAGCGGCTATTTCCTCTGCTCGCTCTCTTCACTTCCTGCTCCGCCGGAGACTAGACTCCCTTCCTGGTTGTGCAGATGGCTGTTGTCTGAGACGGTGATCTGTAAGTTTTCCCCTTTAAATAAATAACACCCTATTAATCATAACCCCAAACTGGTGTGGCCTTGTTTGTGACTTACGCCTACATGTGATGACAAAGATAAGGGAAATATGTCCTCCCACCAAACCCCTTGCAGCCTGTGACAGCCAGGAGAGCCAATCTGGGGGCACAAGAACTGAAGAGCAGGCCCTGTCTTTCACCAAGGGCAGCAAACAGAAGAGAGGACCCTATACCTTACCTTGGCAAACAGTAGAGCTGGCCCTGGTGGTGAGTGCTGGTGAGCTGGACCTGAGGGTGTGGGAGCAGGATTGTCCCCCCTCTTGCTTTTTACTGCACTGGGTAAGATAGCCTGGGTCATGTTGGGGAGCTTGCCTGACTGGGGACTAAGAGAGAAGCTGGCAGGCTGACCAACCCAGTTACCACCCAAGCCTATGAACTATGAGGTAGCCCACCTGACACCCTCCTTGTCTACGAACTACTGGAGAATGTGAAGAGGCTGGACTTACAAATCCAAAGTTCCAGGATCTCCATTGACACAAGGCAACAATAGGATAGCCAATAGGAGTCCTAGGGGCTGGTATGGAGGTTGTAGTCAAAGCCAGAGACCTCAAAACAGACCAGTGACTCATTGCCACGAACACATAAAAGTAAAGATGTATGGACTAAAGAGTATGTTCTGTGATACGCTACAGCTTATATGAGGAGATAGTTTACTTACTTATTTATTTGTTTGTTTATTTATATTTTTGTCGTTTTACTTTTACTTTTTTCTTTGGGCAGGGAGGTTGCAAGGGAAGAAGGCAAAAGTGAAGGGATGGGGAGAGGAGTAGGATCTGGATACATAATGTTAAATCCACAAAGAATCAATGAAAAGGTAAAAAAAAAAGAGTGAGCTTGGTAATGGTGTCTCTTCATGGCAATAGAAAGGTGACTAAGACATCAAGGCAGTTTTAATTTTCATCTCTTGGATGGCTAGGATTGCCAAATGCTTTTACAGATTTGTATTGACCATTTATCTGTATTCCTTCTTTAGATGAACTGTTCGCCGAGCCCATTAGCACATTTATTGAGTTGATGATTTAGATTTTGGGAGGCTATCTATTTTTTGTCATTCTTTATATATCTGATGTGTAGTTAACAAAGACGGTTTCCCCTTCTCTAAGAGTCTCTTCTCTCTGGTGACAGTCTCCTGTTCTCTGGAGCAACTTTTTAATTTCAGATAATTCCGCTTGTCAGCTGTGAGAATTACTGCTTCTGCTAGAAAAATCCTTGCCTATGCTTGTGCCTTGAAGTGATTTATCTGTGTTTTCCTTCATCAGCTGCAAAGTTTCGTGTCTTACATTACGGCCTTTGATCTGTTTTGAATTGATTTTTGTGCAGGGTGAGAGATGGGGACGAGGCTTCATGTCTCTATACGTGGACACAGGGCTTCTGCCCAGCAGCACTTGAGAGCCTGTCTTTTTCCTATGTGCATTTTTTTTTGACAGCGCTGTCAAAAATTAAGTGCCTACAGCTTCGTAGGTTTGTTTCTCAGACTCTATTCTAGTCTATTGATCTGCAGAGCTGCTTTGTGTCTATGCTGTGTTTTTGTTGCTACAGCTCTATACTGAAACTTGAAATTAGGCATTGTTATACTTTTAATGTTGCTGCTTCTGCTAAGATTTACGTTGGCTATTTGGGATCCTTTGTGCTACCAAATGAGCTTTAGGGTTGTTTATTCTGGCTCTGCAAGAATGCTGCTGTTTTCCTAGGGAGCCAGTTGAATGTGTAGATCACTTTGATAATATAGTCATTTTCACTGTATTAATTCTGCCAACCTATGAGCCCTGGTGGTGGTGGTGGGGTCTTTCCATTTTATAGACTCTTCTTTAATTTATTTCTTCAATGTCTGCCACTTTATACCTCCTTGATTAGATTTATTCCTAGGTATTTCATTTAGATATTCGGTAATAGGATTTTTCCATATAATTTCTTTTTTGACAAATTTGTGATTTGTGATATATAGAAAATTTAGCATTATAGGGGGGGTTTGTTTTTGTCTCCTGCTACTGCTGAAAGTGTTTATCAAAACTAAGAGTTTTCTGTTGGCACTGTCAGGTTCTTTTCCGTGTAGGTGTGGATATTCTCTATAAATTGGGATAATCTATTCTTATTTTTATTCCTTTTATTTTAGAATATGTATATGTAATATATGTATGTATGTACCAGTTTCTAGTTTTATTGCACTGTGAACTGACAGGATACAAGAAATTATTTTGATGCGTTTTTATTTGGTAAGACTTGAGTTGTGGCCCGAGATACAGTCTGTTTTAGAGAAGGTTTCATGAGCCACTGAGAATGAGCATTCGGCATCTGCTGTGTGGAATACTCTGGAAACATCTGCTAAGTCCAGCTGATCTATTGTGCAGTTCACCCGGATTTCTCTATCGATTCTTAGTTTGGATGACCTATCTTTAATGACAGGTGGGGTGTTTCAGTCCCATCTAAGTCTTTATGTCTATGTGTCTATACTTTATGAAATTGAGAATAGCAATAATGGGTGTGTCTATATTTAAAATTATTGAACTTCCTTGTGTTTTTCTCTTACTATGTTGTGATAAGTGATCGCTACTAATTTGTTTTAAAATCCAATATAATTCCTGCACTGTGTCCTTTCTCTTTTCTGACTAACTTTGATTTGAAGTCTACTTTATCATGGCTCAGACAACTGCACAGCCTATTTTTGACTATTTGCTTGTTAGTTGGTCCTTTGTCATTTGACTCAGATTGTTGGTGTATTTTCCAGTAAGACCCATTTCTTGGAGTCAGTAGATATATCTAATATCTCAAATCAGTTAGTTAGTCTCCATTGGGTTGAGACCTTTTGTTTTTTAGGTTATTATTGACAGATATTTACAAATTCTTATAATTTTGTTGGTTGCTTTTCTAATTGGTTGAGATTTATTTTGTTCTCTACTTTATCTCCTACCATTACAAGATGTTTGCTAGCTCACTGCGTTAGACGTTTTGAATTCCTTCCTAGCTCTCTGTTGTTCATGTATCTCTCACAAGAAACCCATTCTCTTATGCTGTCTTTATTGGCATTACTGTTGTTCCTGCCTTGTGTATAGTGTTTCTTCTTCTGCTCCTTCTTTTGCTTCCTGGATTCTCGGCTATGGGCTCCAGATCATATGCAGAATTCTTGGATGTTGTGGTCACATTCATTTGTTTGTTTTCCTTACTGATGTTTAAATATAGCATTTTATCAACCTTTTATATTATCCCTGATATTTTTTCTTCTGTTTAGTCAGATGTATTGATGGTGTTTTCTACTTTTTTGCTTAATACATTGAAATTTTATTTTTAATATGTAGTGGTTTGAGTGAGGATAGCCCCCATAGGCTCATAGCTTGAATACTTAGTCACCACGGCCTAGTACTATTTGAAGGAATGAGGAGGTGTGGCTTTGTTGGAGGGGATGTGTCACTGGGAGTGGGCCTTGAGGATTCAAAAAGCCCATTCCAAGCTCAGACGCTATTCCTGCTGCCTGTGGATCTGGATGCGTAAGTCTCTCCAATATCACATCTGCCTGCTGCCATGTTTCTCTCCATGCTGATAACGGACTAAGCCTCTGAAAGTATAAACAAGTCCCAGTTAAATACTTCTTTATATAAGAGTTGCCGTGGCCATGATGTTTCTTCACAGCACTGACTAAGACACACTATTTTTATTTATTTATTGCCAAAACTCTGTTTCCCTGATGAACTTTTCTCTCTGATGTTGGCTGTTTTAATCCATAGTTGCTGGTTCTCTGTGGTATTCATTTTGCCAGCTTTTCCTCTGCACTGCTGACTTTCCTTTCTGGGTCTTAGAATTCATCATTTATTTTTATCTTTCTAGATTACTGATTTTTTTTACCAGAAAACTTTTGAAATCTTCATTTGACGTTTTACTCATTTCAGTACCTGTGGGTTCAATTGCTGAGGGTTTGTGATCTTCTTGGGGAGTCATGCTGTATGCTTTGTCACATTTCTTATATTTTTGTGTTGTGATTTGTGCCTTTATTGGTTTGTCTGTGTGCTCTGGTTCTGGAGGGTAGGCCTTCTTATTGACCAGCCTACTCTTGAAAGCTCAATTCCAAGGAGCTCTCTGCCAGGAGAAAACAAATTGCTTTTAGAAGTAGTTTCTGCTCCTTTCTCAACAACAGTGAGCTTTGTTGCCATAGTTTATTTGGCTTTCTTAGCTTTGAATCTGTTCTTCTCAGGTATCCTATTTGGTCCCCTTGTGGTCCCCAAATATCCTTTTCCTTCCCCTGTGGTCCCCAAGCCTTTCTCTCTGGACACTGAGTGTATTCTTCTCTGTCACTGATGATTTCATATGCTGACTCAGTGGCAACTTCCACTCCGTCATCTTACCCAGAAGCCTCCCCTGTTCTGGTTTTATTTCCTTATGAATGAATATACTAATGGCTGGAGTGATGGCTCCACTGTTAAGAGACACAGTTTAAAGTTATGAGAAGAGACAACCCTGAAAATGAGAGTTTTAGATTTAGTGTTTTGGATAAAATTTTGACTAGTGAACACAGTGGGAAGATTTTGGGGGAGCTCTGGCAGATTCTTTTGTGCCTTTATAGTGAATTTTGCTTATAGTAGTGTGTGTGTGTGTTTGTTTTCCTATCAATTATTTCAACAGAATTAAAAAATCTACAGGATCATTGGTGCTCAGTTAAGGTTGCATATTAGTAACTCTGTGTATCTTATTTGTGTAACTGGAGACTGTTCTTTAATCTCTCAGCCACCCAGACCCAAAAAATCACATAGAAACTATATTAATTGCAACACTGTTTGGCCAGTGACTCTGGCATTACTCTGCTAAGCCATTGGCTGAAAGAGCTTCTTTATTAGCCAATGGCAATAAAACATATTCATAGCATACAGAGGGGAACCCAATATCATATTTGACTTATTTTTAATATGTCAACTTAATGAAATTGGTTCACTAAAAAGAGAAAAAAGCCTTATTCTTCATCTGACATGTCTTTATGTCAATTTTCTTTACCTTTTTAGTTTAAGACACATGAAAAATGCCTACGCATCTCAACAAGAAAATAAGTGCTTGCTTGCTATTGGTTGATGCTTCTATAATCATATAATGAATTTTAATCCATTTTCATACCAAGAGAAGTAAATGTGCCTAGTGACCATGCCTCTTTATCTAGACAATGATTTGTGTAACACACAACTTTACTTTATAGTTACCACTACACCCTGTGTCTACCACCTTATATGTGAGAGAAATTCATATCAAAGTCTTGATAAAGTGTAAATGGACAGCATTATTGTACCTTGTACTGGCTGTTCTTGGAGTCACTGATATTCTTTTGATCTCATTAGTTCACCAAGTTGGACCTCGGTGGTATCCATACTTCAGTCTGTTCAGTCTGTTGTGAGTTCCCTATCTGGGATGGATAGACATTCGTTTACTTTTCCCAGGAGTAGTGCCACACAGCGAAGATATCATCGATAATAACTGCTTTTGTTTGCTTGTTTGTTTTTGCTTTCTGTAATGCTGGTGATTGAACCAAAGGTGGTGGTGTGTATGTTACATAAATGTTTTGCCACTGGGGTTCATCCTAAGATGAAATTAACTCCTTCCCAAGTTGCTTTGGTCATGGTGCTTTACCACAACAATAGAAACCCTAACTAAGACAGATATAACATGCCTAAGGCTTTATTTTCTCTCTCTCTCTCTCTCTCTTTCTCTATCTCTCTCTCTCTCTCTCTCTCTCTCTCTCTCTCTCTCTCTCTCACACACACACACACACACACACACACACACACTTTAAAAGAATCTTAAAATAAACATTTATGGAATGAATTTGGAAATGACAGTGACCCCTGTCTTCCTGCAGGCAACACGTCTTCTGTGTGTAACTTCTCTCCATGGATATGTGTATGTTTTTTTTTTTTTTTCCCTTGGATTAAGGTTGACAGAAGCGGGGAACTCTAAACTTGCAAGCTATTTCTCCTTAATCATGTCTTGTGTGTGTGCCTTCTCTTGCAGGTAAATGTTTAGCATTCAGTTTTTCTCTCCTCCCATCTATGCTATAAGATGGCTGGTTGCCATGCATAAGGAGAGGGCCACATGTCATCCTGCAGAGGGCAGGCAGGAGGCACTAGCATCTGCTGTATAGCCACCGGACCCTTCTGTTTTCATCAGGTTGATGCACACTGAGGCTTATTTCACACCACTCGAATTGCTAGAAATGTGTGCTGTCATGGACCCCTAAAGTCTGCGATTCTGGTCAATTTCGATTTATCAAGAAATCCCCACATGCTGCGCAGTCTTCCAGCTCCCACTCTGTGTCAATCCAGTCGTTGTCTTATTTCCTCTGCATGCTCCCTGCCGGGCACGCGGAACTCCACAAGCTCCTGAAGCCACAGGAAACTGGAGGGGAGCCAGAAGCGGAACCTCAGGCTCATCTGCCTTGCCATCTCCATCTGTCAGGGACACCTCATCCCTGATCCATGGTGGATGTGGTATGAAATAGCATGCCAAGTTACTTCTGCAAGCCTGCAGACTTTCCCAGACTGTGCCAAAGAAAGGCAGTCCTTGTCTTGGTGTCAGTGTTCCTCTGTCCTCACTGTCATCCCTTCTGTGGCGTGTAGCAATATCTGGAAAATAGGAGATTATACGATCTGGCTGCATCTCTCTTTAGCTTCCTCCTTGGCTATGGATGTCTTTTATTTCCTGTAACAATCTGGAACTAATGAAACACAGAGTTCTAGATGATACTGGGAGGTAAAGAATAGGAAAAGGAAAGGAAGATCCCCTTTATTTTAAAAATTCAAAATAGGGGACAGGAGAGATGGCTCTCTGATTGGTCTTCTAGAAGACATGTTTGACTCTCAGAACCCATATACAACTACCTGTAACTCCAGGCCCAGAGGATACAGTGCCCCCTTCTGGCCTCCTTTAGCACTGTATGCACAGAGTAGAAAGACATGCAGTGCAAACAAACATTCATACAAAATAAAAGTAAATAAATATTCTTTCAAAAATTCAAAATAGTCCCACAGAAAATAAAATTATATAGCTGTAACTAATATCTTCTTAAAACATATCACCCTTGAAAAAAAATTAGGAGCCCAGGAAAGGTAGTAAATACTCTTATTCAGAGTTTTTTGTTTGTTTGTTTTTTATCTGTTTGGGGGCTAATCCTACTTGAGGTTTTCTACAAGCTTCTCTATGAGTATTTCTCTGAGCCTGATGAGTTTTTCATAAGCTTTTTCTATACCTCTACTACCTGGAAAAAAAATACACGATCCTGCTACAGCTGTCAGTCACTGAGGAGGCAGCTGACATCAGAGATGGTACTCATGTAACAACACGCTGACCTCTATAAAAATGCTTAGTATGGGGATTCTGAGTACCAGGTTCATGCTGCTGCTGCCCAGGGCAAGAGACACACCTCTCTCGTTTCCTAACTGCTTCCTGTCCTGTCTTGCCCATACTTACCATGTGCATAGGTCTGTTCATATCAGGACAAATCTAAGCTCATCTCTCCTTTTTCAGAATCTAGGGTATTACTATCGAATCAAGCCAGTGATCAGCATTTCTTTTCCCAGGGTACCTTTGGGTTTTAGACAGCTTCTTTAATCCTTGTGCAAATATAAACTTTATGCTTACTCTTTTGGGGGCGTTCCTATCTTCACACATGTGCAACTGGCTCTACTGTGCTAGTTGTGCCCTTTGCTGTCCAACATCAGAGAAGCTGTGACCACAGATATGGAAACGGGGACTGATGATAACGTTCCTCCATGGAAAGAGGAAGGAACTCACGAGGCTCATGAGGTTTACAAGCCTTCACAGAACCCCTCCAAAGGCCGTTCCCTTCGCTGCAGTTATATGAGCCAAGTGATTGACTGGAAGTTTCCCAGGGGATCCTTCAGTGATGCAACTGCCTGAATGTTGCCCATGCTCCCATAAATAATGCTCCCTAATAAAGTCATTGGTTCACCAAGCTGGATCAACAGAATCTTTTGGTGCCCTCTCTGCCTGGAAGAAATAGATTTTTATACCTTTCTGGGGAAGCCCCGTGAAACATGCAATTTAAATAATTTACAAATGTATGGTTTTCTGTTCAGATGTTTGCAGTAATACCTTGTAAATTTTCTGCCCCACCCTTTCTGAGTTGTTGAGTGACTTCAACTCTCTGTCTCTGTCTCTGTCTCTGTCTCTGTCTCTGTCTCTGTCTCTCTGTCTGTCTCTTCTTTCTTTCTGAGTTGGCAAATGACTTCAAATGATAGAAACATTTCAAATGATAGAAACATTTGAGATATTTAACTTCTGTCACCACTCCCCAAATTCCAAATTCCATAGTATCACAAGTAATTGATTATAAGCAATCTCATTTGTATGAGAGTCTTTTGAGTAAAGACATCCTTTTTATATTTCTCTTCCATCTGTACTACTTTTTGAGGTTAGTTTCTTATAGTCCATCTTCTCTTTCTATACTGGTTTTATTACTTTTGTATGTCCTTTGCTATCAAACCGGGGGAAAGTAAAAAAAAAAAAAAACAAGGGAGATTGTGCCATCTATATTGGCTGACTCAGACAGAACCATTCTTAGTTGACATGTGGGCGCCTGGTAATAAAAGCAGGAGTGAGTAGCCAAAACAATGCCGGTTATCTCTCAAGGTTCTCCAGAAGTCCGCCTAACAATCACGAGGAGGGCCATGCCTTCTTCATGTCTGAGTGTTCTGTGTATCCCTGGGATAATATGTTAATTTAAAACAATCAATTAATTCTTGTTAGGATGAGACGTGCATGTCCATAGTCAGGGAGAAACAGTATCGACCTCTGTGGAGACAGGAAAGAGCCAGCCAGAGTGCGCGGAGGCTGTTTGCTCAGTGATTGACACAGGTACTGAGAGTCACTTATGCTTGGCAGAGACTGCAAAGGCAAGAAGAGCAGGAAGTGTAATAGTGGGAAAAAGAGAAGGCTTCAAATGTGCCCTGCTGGAGGCAGCTGGCATGGGGAAGCTGCGGGCTAACTAGAAGTGAAACATTCTCTGCTTGCCTACGGGTGAATATTTGGCTTATTCTACTCAGGTCCAAGTTGGAAGTTGGGACGAAAAATAGAGATGTTGCCAGGTTTTAATCAATTTTTGGCTGTTTGGGACCAGTTTTTACTAGAGCTATTGTTTCGCTCCTTGAATGGTTTCTTGGAGATCGCGGGCTGACGTCTTACAGATCTGACATAGCAGACTGGCCTCCTGGCTTCTTTCCTGACTCATTACTGAGGACCGCAAGGGTTCTCTTGTTACATATGGTCTGGCCATTGTCCATGTGTGTATTCAGCCACTCACTTCACTAATGGAGAGTCAATTCAAACCAGACCATATGTTGTTCTCTTTCACACGTTCATGATGCTAGAGCTCATCTCTGCAGACTCAGAACTTCAGGCAAATAAAACCAACCGAGACCTCCGGCTGATAACAAACTCATCACCGTCTGCAGGAGACAGTAGGATGCTGTGGCACTTCTGAAATGGGAGAGTGGTCCCTGAGGGAAGAAGGTAGATGCTCTGCTCCTAGAGAAGCTGAGGGGACCTCAAGTGGAAAGGCAGAGGAGACGGGGGGGAATGACTGAGTCCGTAGAGGGCATTTTCCAAAGGCTTAAGTCTTAACCTGTAGGAACAGAGCTCCACTTCCTAATCTTTACTCTTTTGTGCTCTGTGTCTGGTCCACGCTGAAAACACTGATCATCTCTGTACTAGAGCATGGTTCTGTGTGAGCGATGGGTAGCATGACACCACACCCAAGAAGGGAATTAATCTGATTAGCTGGTTGGGCCCTGGGTGAGAAAGTACTAAGGACCCAGCCTTCACTTTTTCCATTCCAAGAATACTATTTGATGGGAAGATCTATAGCAGGTAGGTTTGTCCCTTGAGCAAGTTAGACTGCTTTCTTGGATCTTCCTCTGGAGTTCTAAGGCAAATTAGGGAGTATGTACTATCTACAGAGCAGTTTTATTTTTTTTGTTTGTTTGTTTTTACTTCCCAACCAAAATTTCCCTTTAGCTCCGCTCCTCTCAGTTGCCTCCCCGCACCGACCTCCTCTCCCCTCCCTATCCACTTCCCCTCCTCTGTTTCTCTTTAGATACAGTCAGGCCTCCTGGGGATATCAAACAGCCATGGTGAATCAGGTTGCAATGAGATTAGGCATCTCTTTTTCTATTAAGGCTGGATGAAGCAACCAGTAGGAGGAATGGGTCTCAAAAGCAAGTAACAGAGTCAGAGACATCCCCAGCTCTCACTGTTAGGAGCCTCACAAGATCAAATTACACAATTGTAGTTTATATGCAGAGGGCCTAGGTCAGTCCCATGTAGGCTCCCTGATGGTAGGTTCAGTCTCTATGATTCCCTATGAACATAGGTTATTTGGTTCTGGGGGTTTTCTTGTGGTGCCCTTGACTTCATTGGTCCTATAATCTTTCTTTCCTATTTTCTGCAGGATTCTACAAGCTTGGCCTAATGTTTCACTGTGTGTCTCTGCCTCTGTTTCCATCAGTTGCTGGGTAAAGCCTCTCTGATGACAGTTGGGTTAGGCACCAAGCTATGAGTATAGCAGAAAATCATTAGGAATCATTTCAACGACTCTGCTTTCTTTCTTTTTTTTTTCATTCATGCTTGGTTCTATCCTAAGTCTCTGGGTATCCTGCCTCTGAGTCCTGGCCCTCAGGGGTGAGCTCTCTCTCTCTCAGGGTATGAGTCTCCAGCTGGGTCAGTCATGAGTTGGTCTCTTCCACAATTTCTATGCCATCATTACTCCAGCAGATTTTGTTGGCAGGACAAATTGTAAGTCGAAGGGTTTGTAGCTGTGTTGATGGCCCAGTATCTTCACTGAAACTCTTCGCTGGTTACAGGAAATGGCTGCTTCAGTTTCCCAAAACAAAAATCCAGCAAAGGATAGACAAATTAATATACCACATTTAAGTAATCTAATAACCAAACATCTCTGGGTTGTGTTTGTACTTATTTCAATGTAGTCTGGCCATCTATAAAAGTGATTTCTGCACTGGGACTTTGATGTAGACATTTAGATAAAACATGGAAATATATTTATTAACTTCTGATGAGCAGGTTTCTATTTTATTGATCAAGAGGCTATAATATGAAAAACATTGAACTTCCTATAAAAAGGTTTATAAGATCTTCTTTCTCCATGCTAAAAGAATTCATTTGATATAATTAACTAACAAAATGAAGATTTCGGATTTAAGCTTTTGTTTTCAGTGCTAGGCAGCGAACCCAGGACCTGATCATGGTAGGCAAGTAATCTTCCATGGAGCAACATGCTGAGCCCTTAGACTTGAAGTTTTTAGGTGTAATACTGTGGATTATTAAAGCAGAAAACCAGCTTTTTGATAGTTGAGAGCTCATGTTTACGCTTTTATTTACTGATTTATGTAATCCTTCTTTGTATTATCACTATAGCTTTTATGCAAAAAGTTTATGCTGTTTTATAGCTCAAAAAGCTTTAATAATAGATTGAATGGCTTAATTTAGATAATACAGTTTAAACTGAGAAGAGAAAACAATTCAATGCCATTTTATCAGTACCTCTAGAAGGTTCCACTTATCTGTATGGAATGCTGACGTGAGAGCGATGGGCCCAAATTTACCATAGATACACACTTAGAAATAGAGGATGAGATACAAGTGTTTGCAAATCCTGGTAAGAATGCTATCTCTAAAGGGTTTCAATGGAGAAGAACAAGAAGAACCAGGGCCCTGTGGCAGAATGTGAGCCCTCCTTGAATTTCTACATACAGTCTGAACAGTAAGGGCAATTTAGCTGACATGTAGTGTTGAATCACAGCTATTTAGCTTGGGCTCTTTTTATTGCATCTGCTTTTTAATACGGTACAAGATCTGAAGCGTAAGATCAAACACAGGGCATTCGAACATAGCTCAGTTGGTCAAGTGCTTGCCAAGTGCAATGAAGTCTTATACATGATTCCCAGCGCTCCATAAGCAGGGCAGAGTGGTACATGCCTGTAGTTTCATCACACAGGAGGTAGAGGCAGGAGGACCAGAAGTTCAAGATCATCTTTGGCTACATAGTGAGTCTGAGGTCAGACCAAGGCCCTGTCTAGAAAGAATGTCAAATATATAAACACAGAAGTGAATGTAGTAGTACAGTTTCAAACAATGGAAAGCCAAGCAGATCCCAGGGAAGACAGGAGGGTTCAGGGCAGCAATGACACATTAATATGTAGCTTACAGGAAACGATTGTGAGAAATAATGCTAAATGCTTACCACAGCTAGACCCCGACCAGAAGGTCCTAGCACCACAGTATTGTTACGTGAGTCTCATGTATGGACCACACATGTACATTCTTACTAAGCCATTGCCTCCTGCTGTGGTATGACATTTTCTCTTAGCATCTAGATCTCTGTGCTTCTACAGTAACTGATCACATGAATGGGAGCTTTTAGCTGACCCAATGAGCAAAGAGCATAGGTACTCGAATGCAGTCAGTGCACGAGCATGTCAGCATTGCTGGATCCATGCCATCACCCTTATTAGGAAGGCAGGGCGGAGGACACACTGTCCTCTCTGTATCCAGTCCCACCAGGCTAACGCTCTGATGATTAGAAAAATGATAGCTTCCTCTCTCAGCATGCATCATCTCTTCACGTCTTGCACTTATTTTCCAAACTCCGGGGCCATATATTCAACATGCAGTTTCATTTTTGCCTCTGATCCTTTAAAAATTTATCCCGAATCACAATCATTTGTTATGCATCTTTAATTTGTCCTTTGCCGTATCTCAAAAGAGTGGGGTCTATTCTGATAATTCATTTTATTAGGTATTGGTGGCCTCCTTAGAGGTCCATTGCTTGTAGGTTCAGGATCTGAAATCATGTTTAAAAAATTTATTTCTAATTAAAATATTACATCACTTGCTACTCCTCCCTCTTTTTCATCCAACTCATACCACATTTCTGTCCCTCCCCCAGATCCATGGTCTCTTTTTCTTTAGTTATTGTTACAGAGAGAGAGAGAGAGAGAGAGAGAGAGAGAGAGAGAGAGAGAGAGAGAGAGAACATGTTGAGTCCATTTAGTATTATTGTATGGGTCCATTTAGTATTATTTGCATATATATATGTTTTTATATATTTTTCTTTTGCTTTTGATATTGTGTTTTAGTTAGAATATTTTTCCTTTCCTGTTCCTCCCTTCAAACACTGCCATATACCCATTCCTGCTTCCCTTCAAATTTATTGTCTCTTTTTCATCAGTTGTTGCTATATGCTTCTACGTATTTGTACACACATACATATTTATACTCATAATATAATCTGTTGAGTCCATATAACATTACTTATATATATGTTTTCAGAGCTGACCGTTTGGTTTTGGATACCGAGTTAGTGTGCTCTTCCCTGGGGAGGCCCACCTTCCCTACTCCCACCTTTTCTCAGTTGCTTAGAGTTCTTGTGTAGGGTTGAGACCTTGTGGGTTTTTCCTGTCTAGTCTGGAGTGTTTAAGGACTTCTTGATTCCCAGTGCTCATTGGCTCAAGCACTAGGAATCACATTGCCGAGCTTGTTTGCTTCTTCATTCTCTCCATCCAGACCCCTGTACCTAGAGGAAAGCTTCCCCTTGCTTGTGTATTGCAATCTGAAGTGGTCCCCCTCTGTTCCGCTATTCTAATGCTCCTTCTGACACTCAGATTCACCAGCAAGTTTCTCTAATCCAACTGTCCACAGGGACTACGGCCCTGTACTGATTTTCTACTTCACCGTAAGTAACTAGTGATGGTATGGTATGCTTTTAGTTTAGACAGCATCTTCACATACAGCCTATACCACGATTCAGTAGAAATCCTCAGTCTCTTAAACTTGCGTATGTTTAGCCTAGCTCCTTAGATAGTGGTAAGCAGTTCTCTTCTCAGTTTTCAAATATTATTTTGATTGCAGAAACATCTCTTTTTATGCTTTTGAGTTGCAAGGAATGGTTACTTCAGGACTCAGCACAGATTAGGCTTTTATTGAATATTTCAGCAACAATGAGTTCTTCAGCTGATGATAAGGGCTTCGGTTGGTGACAGAAATGAGAACAGAGCAGTTTTATGTTAGGACAAGATTAAATTGAGCTGAATGATTATACATGGATCAAATTACTGAACCTTGGGGAGAAATATAAGCCATATTAAATCAACAGTGACAAAGCCCATCATAAGTCATATGTCTCAAGGATTGGAAAAATGAAACAATTGGATTATTTTGCTTTGTTTTCAGAATATATGACAAGTAATAATTTTCTGTTTACGAGAGATATTTACTTCTGAACTTTACATTTATCTCCTCATACATTTGTAAAATTCATAATCTCCTCACACATTTGTAAAGTTCAGAAGCCGTTAAAGAAGTTTTTGTTCAAAATAAAACTTTGGTGTAAGACTGCGTGAAACAATTTTGTTCATCTTCCCTTTTTTTTTTTTGCATGTATATTCTTCTGTGTGGAGTCTGGGGGTTGATGTTAACTTTCTTATTCAATCTTCCAGTCTCTTTCCACCTTAGATTTTGAGAACGGGTCTTTTCACCAAACATGGAGCCTGCCAATTTGGCTAGACTGGGTAGTAAGCCCCAGAATCCCCCTGCATCTGCCATGTTGCTATTTTGTTTGGTTTCTTTTTATGTAGATGCTGAATACTGAACTCGGGTGCTCTGGGTTGTACAACAAGCACTTTACTGACTGAGGCTTCTTCACAGCTGTGCTTCATCAGTCTTTGGAAACCCACCACGTACACTTTTTAAAAAATTCAAAGAAGGGGGTTGTGGGATGGCTCATGGAGCTGAAGGGGTGGATCAGCAGTTAAGAGCATTGGCTGCTCTTCCAGACTCCCGAGTTCAATTCCCATCTGTGATGAGATCGGGTGCCCTCTTCTGGCCTATAGGGATACATGCAGGCGGGAAACTGTACATAATAAATAAATAAATCTTTAAAAAAATTCAAAGGAGGAGGTCTACATTTTAATGTCTTTAAAAATATGGTGGGCTCTCTGTGTTCCAAGAAACAAAACATATTCAGCTATCTCAGTTAGTGAGAGATTCTGAAAAGGAAAGAGGAGGCGAGAAATTGTTTCCACTACCGAAGAAATTGTTTCCTCATCCTGTAGCCCCAGCTTCAGATGCAATGGTGTCTTTGGTGCTTTCTGTCTTCCATTCACCACAGAATAGTATGTCCTGACTCCCTTCTGTTTGATGGTTTCCACATACTGGTGACTTCAGCGGCTGGTTTTCCTCTGTTACCTTCTGGTTTCTGTCTCCACTTTTATATCCTTGTCTGTTAATTCCTTTTGAAATTGCTATGTTGAATTGCCTTACAAAACATCTGACTCCACATTTTAGTCCTTCACTTGTTCTGAAGCTCTCTGTATTACACTATGATTTGAGAATCAATCTTTGGTTTAATTAGTTATGGCCAGACGGTGAGGGGCATGATGTTTAGAGAAGGTCTTCCCTAGGTTATATTTTCCTGGTAAGTTTCTCCCAGGCTGAAGTTTATCCCATGAAGCTTAGGATGACTAAAAACTTTCTCTCATTGGGTACTCGAGTGGGAAGACATAGGAGGACTGTAACTTCATGCTGAGAACTTATGAGACTGATTTAAATCCAGAATTTCATTGCTAATTTAGAGGCAGAAATTTAGCTAGCATGCAAATCAGATATTTGTGTCTGCCAGACCAATTTATTTTCCCCCAAATAAGAAATATAAGGTCATGTGCTGAGTAGTCAGACAATGGGCTTGGGAAGCACACTCTGTGAGTTGGACAGCTTTGGAATGGAGAGGTGGCGCATTCAGCTCATTCTGCTTTCTGCACATGACCCTCGCATATCTGGCTGAATGGAAATTGGCTCTACTTCTGACTCAATAGACCGGTGCTTGGGACAGGTTTATTGAATGTGAAAGTTCTCCTCTACTGAAATTTTTGGTAGAAATAAAAATCAATTCATGCCAGCATCAATCTACCTCTCTTGAGTTTTTCTTTGTTACAAAATAAATACCTTCTTGGCGTTGTTGACTTGAAGATGGAGCCCCAGCTTCTGAATGGGTTCGAAAGTGACTGTCTGATTTTGACCTTGTCCTGTGTCTTACACTCCACTAGCACACAGTGGCCCCTGCTTTTGCTCTAGACACGTGGATATCATAGTTGACACCTTCCTCCAAATTAACTGATGAAACCTAAAAACCTCTTGCAGGGTGGTGGGTGGTGATACACTCAGTCAACCTATCCCTGAAATATTTGAGACATTAATTCAATAGGGCCATTAATTTAATAGGAATCTAATCCTAGCCATTAAGATTTCGGCTCCCACCTAAAATCATTCATGCATTTCTATCCGAGAAGCCCTTCTGTTATCATAAAGTGATTTCCCATTTTCTGTAATAGTTACATTTCTATTGCTCTTTTAAAATTGTATGACCCAGGTAACTTCTAGAAGAAAGAGGTTATTAGTGTTTACAGTTTCTTAAGCTTACAGAAGAGGCAGTGGGTGGCGGCTATGGAGAAGAAAAGAAGCCAACACACATGCCAAGAACTGGGAATGGCCAGACCCAGTAACACACATCCTCCAGCGAGGCTAAACATTCTAAACCTGTCTGAACCATGCCACCAAGTGGGGACCAAACATTCTTTATTCTCTCTTTACCTGTATCCCTTGCTAAATATTTAGCTATGTGGGACCTAGTTGAAAGCTAAGAGCTAGGCCTTAGCACACTGGTTGACTGTCTAGGAAGCCAGCTGTTTCTGTCATTAATTGCGTTTTTTTTTTTTTTCAGAAAGTCATTTGCTTGCACTTCTTGCTTACTCAGTTAATATTATTTCCTTATTGGGTCTCTGATGGAGTTGAAGATTAGATAGTTATAGTTTGTCAGACACAGAAAGCAAGTTATGGTAAAAAGTAAATTAGGTATAAGACTTTGAACTCACCAAAATAGAATAGATATGAAGTATTTTCTCTGAATTTGTCAAATGCAAATGGACTAGACATTGTTGATGTATTTATTGCCTGTATATATTGGATATAGCCATTGTACTTTTTTGCACATAGTTTTCTTATATACATTATAACCTTTTTAAATTTTAGACAAAAAGGGAAATATAGTGGTATTTCAATCGTATTTTAAATACAAGTATCTGATTCATGGCTGGTTGAAATTGATTTGTCAAAATTGATTTGATTTGGAAATGTTTGTTGATTCCTGTAGATGCAGACTGACCGGAGATTTGAAGACTTCACTGACAAGTCAGCTTAAATCCCTAATGCCACGAAATAACACCATCAGGGTAAGAAACACTCCTCTTTCAAGGGTACAACTTCAATATTGATTCACTTTTATATTTGAGAGTCAACTGACAGTCTGTACTGTAAGAACATGTTCCACTCTATTAGTGTTTGGTTTTAAATGCTTTGTTAAAATGCTTGAGATGATCACCACACTTAATGTCTGCTTACTGTAAGTGAGCCAAAAAAAAAAAAAAAGCCCTTAATTTTTAGAGAAACAAAGTTAGTTTTTGCTCCTTGTGAAAGGCCTATTTCTTGGTATCTTTGGGTGATATCAAGCACATGTGTGTGCGTATGTGTGCATACATATGTGTGTGTATCGTGTCTCTTTTCCATCTTTGCACAGCAAGGCAGTCACTTTTTTTTTCTTTTTTCTTTTTTCTTTTTTTTAATATTTCTTTTTTTAAATATAATTTTTTATTGAAAAAAAAAATTTCCGCCTCCTCCCCGCCTCCCATTTCCCTCCCCATCTCCCCTTCCCCCCCTCCTCCCTCTCCTCTCCCCCTCCCCCTACTCCTCTCCCCCTCCCTCTCCAGTCTGAGGGGCAGTCAGGGTTCCCTGCCCTGTGGAAAGTCCAAAGTTCTCCCCGCTCCATCCTGGTCTAGGAAGGTGGACATCCAAACTGGCTAGGCTCCCACAAAGCCAGAACATGAAGTAGGATCAAAACCCAGTCTTCTTGGCTTCTCAGCAGCCCTCATTGTCCGCCATATTCAGAGAGTCCGGTTTTATCCCACGCTTTTTCAGTCGCAGTCCAGCTGGCCTTGGTGAGCTCACAATAGATCAGCCCCACTGTCAAGGGAGCCATCTTAGGGTTGGCAAGAGATTTGGTGCTCCCAGGTGCCCAGGGCGATGTCCCCAGTTAGTTCCTGGGGCAGCTGAGGACAGAGAACCTGAAATGACCCTATCCTATAGCCATACTGATGAATATCTTGCATATCACCATAGAACCTTCATCTGGAGATGGATGGAGATAGAGACAGAGACACACACTGGAGCACCGGACTGAGCTCCCAATGTCCCAAGGAGGAGCAGAAGGAGGGAAAATATGAGCAAAGAAGTCAGGACCACGAGGGGTGCACCCACCCAAGGCAGTCACTTTTGAAGAGTCATTATCTACTATTAGTTGCAGTGCAAAGTAGAGTCTTATGTATTACCTGGTACACTAATTAAATTGAACGAGGTGGTGAGGACCTATCCACAGTGGTAGAGCTAATGACCCCTGCATTAGCAGGGATAGCAGGGACACATCGGAAGACAAATGCCTTGCCTTAATTACACGGTTGTAACTGTTGAGACAAGAGTGACATTTCTTTCCATTTGCAAGCGAAGTCTGTGATTGTGTGAATTGTAAAACATCGTCTTAACTCTCCAAACTAACTAATGTTCGGTAAACTTTTTTCTCCTTCATTGATTATATCCATTTAGGGACTGCAAAATCAGTGCTACTAATGGGATTCTAAATTGGTATCGATACCAGCTGTAGTTATTATAACGTGAAAAGTGACACGAAGTAGAAGCCTTAAGGAAGATACTTTAGGAAATACGGCAAATGTTTACTTTTTACAAAAACTACCAGGACCAGTTATCAATGACTACAGCTGAAGATCTCATGATAAAATAGACATAGAAATACATAACACGCCAGCTAGGATTGTCCTTACAAGAACGAGGACATGCTTGCTTCTTGTTTTCTTGTTCCTAAGTATATTTTCAGTACCTAGAAAAATACCCGGCACATAGTAGGGTTCTTAATAAATGCTTGATGAGTGAGTAGAAGTTACACAAAGGAGTCCCTCTGTATTCTCCAGTGTCCTTGACGTTTATGTTGAAACAACTTATTAGTTCATTAGGATTGCACTTACACTATAGTGTTAAAGATATACAACTGGGGCTAGAAATTCGGCTCCTTGGTAGGGTGCTTACCTAGTATGTATGAAGTCATAGGCTCAGAACATAAAAAAAAGTCTCTTTTAAGTTGTCTGAATTCTGCTTTCCAGATATTAGTTTCCAGTTAAGAATGTGAGAATTGGGTTCTAAGAAGGCGGGAAATTGCCGTGAGTAATGTTGCTATGAAGAAAAACAGCTGTCCTGTGGTTCTCTCATAAGCACAGTGTCCTTCCTTCCCAGCTAGGGCAGCTAACACTGACCCCATCTCTATTTGTGTAAGATATAGAATAAGAGTGTTACAGCACTATGCAGGTGAGAGGGATGTTTAATAAAGCTAGGCTATTGATTGGATTCATGCCAACTTTCACGCAGACTGATTTTTCTCACTGTGAAAATACACTTTTAGATTCCCACCTTTCTCTCAGCAGCGTTTGTTGGTTTTAGTCATTTTTTTTCTGTTTTTTTTTTTTTTTTTTTTTTTTTTTTTTTTTTTTTTTTTTTTTTTTTT
>NW_026067946.1:5981645-5994287 GCF_014885135.2 Alexandromys fortis
TTCTTTTTTTTTCTTTTTTTTTTTTTTTTTTTTTTTTTTTTTTTTTTTGTCCTGCTTTTCTTCTACTTCCAGCAGGCTGCATCTGCATGTCTTGTCAGTGCCTTCTCTTTAAATGTGATGCTCTTCAGGGATGGGTTTTGGACCACTGTTTTTTTCTGCCTCCTTTCCTACCTCTTGGCTCCAGTTACTGCACATATGCAAATGACTGATATGAGTCCTTTCTCCTGTGTATGTCATTGACTGAGTCTCATCTCTCCTATGATGTCTACAAAGTATGCCAAACTCACGTAAACGTCCTGCTCCTTGAAATGTTCTTCTCAATGGATGTCCCTGAGGCAGTGTGCTGGGCTCAGCTCTCCCTCCAACACGTGACTATCCAACAGTGTGATCTGGACATACAAACAATTCATGGGTATCATCTTAAAACTCTCCCACTCCCCAATGCTTTCCCGTTTACATTCAACTGGCCATGAAGTTGTTAAGTAGCTAGTTAGCTATTAGTAGGCTTGAGACTATTGACATAAACTTTTCCTCCATAATTAGCATCTTGGAAAATTAGAAACTGAAGCTGTATGACTCTGATTATTGCCCAGAAGAATGGTGTCTGAACCATATCTATGGCCTTGGGTGATAGATGGCTTTCTGAACTGTATATAAGCCATTAATAAATTATTATCTAAACTAGATGCTTTCTGTTAAAGATGGAACACAGTCCTTGTTCTTCCCATAATCCTCAATCCAATGGGCCTGCCAATCATCTGGACAGATGGATACTCCTCAGGGGAAGCTACAAGGCACAGGGAGTTTAGAAATAATGCACAGGATTCATTAAATGTGGACTGAACTGGCACAATGTCTTCTTTGACCATGTCCTCTCTCACCCTTTGAGGTGTTTCACTGGACTGTGTAATAAACTCCACTTATCTTCTATATTATGGACAGGTGGATACTCCTCAGGAAAAGCTACATGCCATAGAGAGTTTAGAAATAATGCACAGAATTCATTAAATGTGGACTGAACTGGCACAGTGTTCTCTTTGACCATGTTTTCTCCCACCCTTTGAGGTGTTTCACTGAACTGTGTAATAAACTCTACTTATCTTCTATATTATGGACTTCATTTTTTCTTTGAAATCTTTTAAAAAACATTTATGTCTTATTTTTTAATTATGTATATCCTCATCTACACATCAAAGAAACCCCACAGTGGTCCTGAGGATGATCTTAGGGGTTCTCACTTTCCCTGCCTGGAGGATACACCATCAGCTCAGCCTCAACACTTATGGCATCTCTCATTCATTATTCCTGTGTTGGGAGAAATCAACTCATCTACTACCTCTAATTAGGAATAAACAATGGGATTAGGATATAAGGGTGTTGTGACCAGGTGGTTGTTGATAGTGTTGGTCATACTCTGGAGGTGAGCTGCGAGGGGACAGAAATAAACTAGAAAAATTAATTTCTAAGATGTCTTAGTTAGGGTTTCTATTACTGCGAAGAGACATCAGGATGATGGCAACTCTTACAAAGGAAAACATTTAACGGGGTGGCTTACAGTTTCAGAGGTTTAGTCCATTATCATCATGGTGGGACATGGCAGCGTGAAGGTATTCACAAATGTCCATGAGCATCCTACTGAGACGCTGTGGGTCCCTAGATAACAGACTTCCCAGTACCAAGCTCTCTTACCTGGAAAGTGAGTTTACATCAGTGGTCACACATCCTGCTCCTCACCCCTGCTGTTTCCAGGAGCCCATATCAGCAGGTTTACGGACTCAGGTGCCCAGTATTGTTAGAGTTTGCCAGTGTCACATTAGAAAAACTTAAATGGAAAGTCTTGTTTCTGATGATTACTTGGCTATATGTTAGTACTTTAAGGGAAAAACGAGCCGTTCTTATCCCAAAATGATTTTCACCTAAGCCTTATACCTTACTCAAGAGAATACTCCAGAATAGAATAGACCATAGTGGCCTCTGGGCATGCTTTCCTAACAATTAAATTGGGCCGCCTTAGAAAACCATTTCAAAGTCATTTTCGGTTTAAAGCAGTCAGCCCACACAGTGTGAAAAGATGTAGTTGATTATCTTTCTATAAACAAGGTAAAGACCTTCAGGTGGTCTTACTTGGAAGAAAAGCTTGACTCTAGAAAAAAGAACATGTTGGGGCTAAGGAAAAAAAGCATAGGACAAAGGCAAAGGAAGAAAATTTAGAGTACACAGTGAAATGAGAAAAATCCAGGTGAGGTACACTAGGAAAATCCACTAGCATCAAACATTCTGGGAACGTTTGTTCCTTTTCCTAAGACAAGGACAGAAGCTACACATGAAAACCAACTGGTATTATAGGTTCCCAGAAAATATCAGGCTGGAGATATATCAGCAAAATACTATTTTCAGTAGAGACTTTGAATAGTTTGTGGAGTGTCTGATTTTCTAGGTATAGCGTCTTACTGTTCAGTTGCCGTGAAGAGACATCTTGACCATGGCTCTAACTCCTTTCAGCTTTGTTGACTGCAACCTCCTTCTCTCTCTTGGGCTGGTTCCACACTATCTTAGCAGCTGTCCCTGGCAGGTGTCTCATGACTCTGGCATCTCCAGCATCCTGGGGTCTCCAGCACAAGTCAGGATTCACCTTAACTGCTTCACATAATAGCCTCTCTGAGTCTCCATGGAGAGACATCCCTGACACATGCCTGTCTTTAATGGCCTCCCTTAACCACAGAGGGGGATTCTACAACTCCTTTCTTGTATTCTTGACTCTAAAGCCAGAATCATGTGGCCACAACTGTCAAGTTCTTCTGCTTGCTGGGGCTAGAACTTGAGAAGAGGCAAACCTTGGCCTTGTGGTTAGAAGGAAGAAAGCAGGTTTAAATTTCAGTCAAGTTTAGGGAGAGATTAGGACTGTCTTGGTAAACCTAGGTTAGGTCTGAGCTGTTGTGTTTAAGAGGCTAGAGAAACCAGATACACACCTAAATAGTTCTGAGGTGATGGTACATACCTATAAATCTAGCACTCCGGAGACAGGAGGACCAGGAGTTTGAGGTCCTGTTTCAACAACAACAACAACAACAACAATATCAACAACAATGTATGTCAATGATAAAAATAACAATAAATGACTGATTTAAAGAATAAAGACTAAAATGATGACTATATGTGACTAATATACATTGTCTAAATATATTAAAATTTCAAAGAATATATAAAACGCTAAAAAAGGAATATAGGACATGTTTCCCTACTTATAGATTTCCAGTGAAAATTCCGGGAATATTCGATTCAGGACAGAAAAATGTGCTTATTTGTTTTTCCTCAATCTTCACTTCGTTTCTTGGATTCCGACACCACATTTGCCTGAGTATTGTAAGATGCCACCAGCATTTTCCAGGACCAGAACATTCTTCGCACCCAACAAGAAGAATCTTGAGAAAGGAAGAAAGGCTTTCTTTTCCTAGAAGGTTAAATATCTCCTTGAATTTATTAACTTTGTTGAATCACATGTTTTCCCCAGAAGCCGTTATATGAACATGGAGATGGCGAGGTGACAAACTCCTTACACTGAGGATCTGGCTGAGAATAATAGGTCACCCATTAGTCAGCGATGGATGTTGTAATAAAGGACCACAAACCAGGTATATAAAACACCTGGAATGATGTCTCTCCTCTCTTTAAAAAGGAACTTTTAGCACCTTTAGGATATTTTTGTCTTTACCTGATGATAGTATTTTATTTTTAAATACACCCATTAAGCAAATCATGTCATTATTAAACAAAACAAAACAAAAACAAGGAAACTAACAAAATATCAGAAGAGTATTCTCTCTTGTTGGGGAGGTTAGAAGCTCAAAGTCAAAGTTGTAGCAGGTTCCCTTGAGACTCCCAGGGAAGATCACTCTGGTGCCTTCTCTCAATCTTTGGGGCTTCCATCAGTCCTGGACACTTCATCTGTTCAGTTTTAAATTCTGTCTCCATCATCATATGGTCTTCTCCCTGATGTCTCTTGGTATATATTTCTCTGTTGCAATGATTCAACTCATGTTGAGTCAGTTCTTACCCCATGTTGCATATTGCTCCCATTTCAGAGGTAATTTTTTTTATAGATATTAATGGTTAAGGCATCAACACATCCTTTTGTGGATCCAATCCAGCACATAAAAGTGTGGACTTCTTTTGCTATTAATTGGGGCAGGGAGGGAGAAAGAGTGCTATAAAGGAAACAATCATATTGTTAGAAACAACAATGATTTCTGGCCACTTACTCTTGGATTCCCATCTTTTATACCAAGAATTGTTTGCTGCTAAACTTTCTACTTTAGTAATTTTGCTTTCCTCATAAGACGTGCCCTGTTTTCAAACCATTGGCCCCATCACCACACTTTCCTCCCTGTTTGATTTAGATCGTTTTAATCGCTCTCTTGCAATACTGTAAACATGCTTTTCCCTTCTTCTCTTGGTGGAATTCATTTGACAAACCCTTGACTTTGTCTAAATTTTACAGTTGGTTGTGAAGCGGAGCCTGAACTCAGAACATGGCTGTGGAAAGCACACTTATATATGAGCAAGTCTCCCTGGAAATTTGGGACCACAACCCTAATGGCCTTAAATCACTTATTAACCAACCTGTTTTTAAATGTTATTATTTTAAATATTTATTTATTTAATGTATACTTATATTTTGCCTGTATATATTCTGTGTGAGGTATCGGATCCCCTAGAACGAGGATTACAGACGGTTGTGAGCTTCCATTTCGGTGCTGGGAATTGAACCTGGGACCCCTGGAAGAACAGCCAGTGCTTTTAACTGCTGAGTCATCTCTCCAGTCCCAAATTTTATTTTAAAACTCACACATAAATAGAAATTTTATTATTTTTGAAAAGTGGAAACAAAATCATACAAATTAATGAGTTAACCTGTGGTCTTTTCATATGTGTGTACATGAATGTAATGTTTCTTCTTTTTGTGTCTATGTGGTGTATACGTATGTGGTACATATATGTAGATGTACAGCTGAGAGTGTGAATAGGTGGAGGACACAGCAGGATGTAGTGTCTTCCTCTACTTCTCTCTGTCTTATTCTCTTGAGGCAGGTTCTCTCACTGGACTGGAAGCCCCCAACTCTTGGCTGTAGTATCGGCAAGTGTCCACAAGCTCTTGGGATGTACATGTCTTAGTTTCCCAATTCTAGTGTTACAGAAATACGGAATCAGGCCTGGCTAGGTGCTAAAGACTAGAATTCAAGTCCGCATGTCAGTAGAACAAGCACTGTTACTCATTAGGCTATCTCCCCAGTTTCCATATGGGTAATGTTTAAACTAGATTGAACATAATTATTCAGTCATGGTTAAGCATCAAAATCCTTCCTAGTTTTTTGATATCTAATAGATAGTGAATCCGAAGTTATCTTACTGTGCAACACCACACCAGGTCAGCCTTCTTTTTTGGCAAATTCTTTTCTTTCCTTTCATACCTACTTTATGTCTTCCTTTGTCTTCAAATCCCCAACACTTGCCTAATCGCCTTATTGACACCAGCCATCCTTGTTTCTTATCTCAGTGGTGAAAATAAAAGAAATCAGAATCTATCTATCAAAAATGAGACTTACCAAGGTCCTGATAAGCATATAGCTTGCCTTCATTCTTTCCTGTTGCAAAGGATGAATTCTTTCTACTGTCATCAAGGACAAACCTATCCAGTTGTAAGCTTTCGTTCAGACCTCCCAACCCAGCACCCTCCCACCTCATGTAGGAGATCACCATTGTAAGCATTCAAATATAAATATCAAGAGTATTTCAAAAGCCCTTGCTTGGACTCATACCCAACTGAATCTATTTGTTCATTTTTATGCTTCCATTTAGTTACTTTCTTCCAAATGATGCTTTTTTCTATTTTCATTTCTTAAGTGTATTGTGCATGTATGTGTGTTTCTGCATTACAGAATAGAGGCAAATGTATGTTGGCATATGTACAAGTGTGTACCTGTGCATGTGGAGACCCAAGGCTGATGTCAGGAATTATCTTTGATTTCTCTTCTACCTTACTCATTGAGGCAGGGTCTCTCAACCAAATGCAGAGCTTACAGATATGCTAGTCTTGGTAGCAGGTTTGCTCTGCGGAATCTCTGGTCTTTACCTTCTGAGGCTGGAATTACAGGCAGGCCTCTAAGTCCACCAGGCATTTAAGTAGGTTTCTTGGGATCTGAACTCTACTTCATTTGCTTGCAGAAAATGTACTTTAACTGATGATCTCTCCCTATCTCTCATTGTACTGTCTTTACTTACTGACCTCCAGTGACTACTCTGGTTATATTTTCATCTTTAAGACTCCACTTAAATGGCTCTTGTATGGTCCCATCAACCTCATTTTGCCAAGTTTATTTTTCACTTAGTCCTTATCCTCTTAGCCTCATAGCAGCATTCCATGCCTTTGGATATTTGGCTTCTTTCTTTCTTTCTTTCTTTCTTTCTTTCTTTCTTTCTTTCTTTCTTTCTCTCTCTCTCTCTCTCTCTCTCTCTCTCTCTCTCTCTTTCTTTCTTTCTTTCTTTCTCTCCTTCTTCTTCTTCTTCTTCTTCTTCTTCTTCTTCTTCTTCTTCTTCTTCTTCTTCTTCTTCTTCTTCTTCTTCTTCTTCTTCTTCTTCTTCTTCTTCTTCTTCTTCTTCTTCTTCTTCTTCTACTTCCTCCTCCTCCTCCTTCTTCTCCTCCTCCTCCTCCTCTTTTCCTTTTTGGAAAGGTTTTCTCCCCTTAGCTTGTGGCAACCAGGTGTTCATGGTTGAGTCACATATCTGAGAAGCATACCATCCCATGCATGGGCCACGTCTCTTTCTGCTTTGGTCCTCCCAACATCTAAGTATTGAACTGTCCTTGAGATTTGTCCTTGGTCCTCCTTTCTTTTTTTCTCTCTACTCAGCTTCTTAGGTGATGTCTTTCACAGCACAGTTTTAGAAGTCACCAGTGCTGCTGATCACCGGGTTAGGTCTTTGGGTCTTACTTCTGCCATGAGCTTCAAATCCATGCTTTTAACTGCCTGCTCACACTTTCATATAGATATCTGATAATAATCACAAAATTTGCTAATTCCCAAACAGAGGTCTTGATCCCTATTTCCAATCCTTCCTATCTCCATCAGTATCATCATATTATATTCTCCAGTAGCCACACTCATTTATTTAAAGCCACACTCGAGTCCTCTCTTAATGTTTCCCTTTACCTTCAGTGCATCATCAAAATTTATCAGGTCCAAGTTCAAAAATATCCAGAATCTGACCATATCGACTATTCTCAGTCTCAAGTCCAACTGTTTTCTATTGCCTAATTTCTAACGATATTAAACTAAATTTACTGTACTTAACGTTTCCAGCTTACAATCTGTTATTCAATAACAACAGCCAGAGTGATATTTTGGGGGCATTACTGTGACTATTATTTCATGACTTTCAATCTTCCAATGAATGGGCCATTGTCTAGAGTCCTTATCCTGCTGTGCGAGGCATCAAATCTTGTGGTACCTTCTGGCTTTCTCATCTCATCTACCATTTCTCCTACCACCATGTGTTGCCCTCTAACATTCAAATCTACTTTGTGTCTCCATCACAGAGCTTAACATTTCCTGAACAGTACATTGCATATTTGCTCCTGCTCTGCTGTATCATCGTTGTCTTTGCAACTAGAGAATACCTGGTGGATGTAAGTTGGATGACAAATTGCCAACAGCTCAATTTGAGTATTCACATGTTCCAGGCACTACCCGTGCTTCACTAAGGATTTCGTTTCATAACATTGTCTTCCTGCTGTTGCCAGTTTTGGTGTTAAATTATTCACATTTAAGCCATTAAGAAAGCCAAAACCCACATATTTTCACAAAGGTACATTGATAGAGACTGAAAAGCCCTCTTACTGGCCTAGAGCTCTGTTATTGACTGTTTTTGTCTCCCTATGCTTTTTGTCCATCCTCATTTAAAGCTATACTACAAAATCTGAGTAACTCTTGGATCCACTCTGGAAGCAGAGGACAAATGGCATTATTTTGTCCTTCACAGCTTCAGCACCAACCTCACAGCCCCAGAGGGATTTCCAGGTTTCTCAGGTTGCCTCACTTGGACCAAATCTTTCTGTTATGCTGCTTTTAGCTGCTTCCACATGCTCCTGAAATGCCTTATTAACCACCTTGGGGAAGACTTTGTGCTTTTATTTCCTTGTTGTTAAGTCAAACACTGCTTTTCATTTTCTTTCTTGTAAAATATTTTCATTGCTTCAAAACTATAAATGCATGCTTTATGTGCATCTAAATGGATTTAGATGAAAGAAATAATTGCCATTAATAGTAAGATACAGAATATAGTCAATAAGCGATTATACCTGTTTACTTATACAATATTTTTCTATATTGTATGAAGTCTGGAGGTCTTACAAATACCTGTCTGGCTAGCGAAACAGTGTGTCTCCTGGGGCTAGCTAATTCTTAAAGATAGCAAAGGGCATATCTTTGACACAAGAACAGACCCATCTTTTTCAGTGTGGTTTCTATACCTAAGGAGATAACATTCTTGACCTTAAATCATTTTAGGACCCTGTTCCAGGCATCCCACAGATTCCATATGGTTCAAATCCTTCTGCTATCAGCCTAACCATCCTAACATGGTACTCTTTCCATTTTTGCCTTTCCCATGGAACCCCCTTAAAGGGGTTGGCCTTAGTTTTCCTTTGGTTTTGTCTTCTCATTGCCTTGATTATTTTCCCATGAGGCCTTGTGCTGTGTATATTATTTTTGTGGGAAATCTATTAAAATTTTTCTTCCGATGACATTAGCGTTTCTGTGTAATCATCCCCATTCATAGTTAGATCTAAGTGAAATGCAATTGGAAAGAGAGCTAATATTTGGTTAATTACTAAAGGACCACAAAATACAGAGTAACTAGATATTCATTTTAATGAATTTATTATAATTATTTCTTCAAAGTAACATTCTTTATGAAATGTGACCTATATCTCTTAATTGCAGAAATATTCCTTATTTGTGATTCTTACCCAGAAGCATTTATAGGATTGATGAGAGGGCCACTTCTTCCCCTTTGCATGTCTGCTATATACTGTGTTTGTTTGAACACATTAGTAATTAGTTAGTTAAAAAAATATAAGCCCCCAAACCCAGAGTCCTCAAAAATGTGTCAGGGTCACATTAAGGAGGATAAAAAAGAAAACATTTCCCTTTGGAAAAATTAGCCAAATCAAGCCAAGATTTGAACTGTCTTCTTCTCTGTCCTTGTGTCTTCTGTGCTTCCCCCCTGTCTGTCCGTCTGTCTGTTGTATGACTATGAATCAGTGCTGGCCTGAATGTTACCTTGTGAATCTGTCTGTTCCTGGTCTACATCTGTCTGTGTATGCTCTGTCTTTTTGTTTTTATTGATTAGTACAGGAAGCTATTAAGAAAGGAGTGAGGGTACTTTACAGAACTATTTAATAGAATTTTATAAGGAATGAAACTTTACTGATTCCAGCTGACCCGGGTAACAAACAACCACATGCTATCAAACAATATCCATATGCGGCGTTCAACATTTATGGCAGGTATTGATTTTGTAAGATTGTTTCCAACCTATTTGCTGTTTTCAGCATTTATTACCATAATGTATATACACACATGGATTACTTGGGTGGTCAGGGACATGGGAGAATACATAATTTAAAATTATATGTGTGCATTAGCTTAGGTTGTAAATTTGATTACATGGGAAATCCAAGGCAAGCAAGGTTGGTTGTCGCGTTGTTCTCTTCAAGGTAGATTTAAGAATGCCTGAGTACACAGTAGGAAAGCAGCCTTAAGTGACCTCAAGGCGCATTACTAGCTCTTCTCTGAGGTGCAGTAAGTGTTCTAGTCTTTTAGAATGAATATTTTCATAACAATGCATTGCTGCAATATATTTTGAAAAGAGCTAGAAGAGGAAGATCAGCTTATTTTAAGAGCTGGTCAGCACCAGCTACAGCCATTTGTGGTCTTGCTTGTGTTCAATATTGATCTATATTTTACTTGACTGAGATGATCTTTAAGAGTGTGTTTTCTTTCCTAAATGGAAAATAAGCCTCTAGGCTATTTCAAATACAGCACATTCCTTTTTTAGTTGAAGACAGATCACTCACTCTTATTTATGCTGAATATTTTTATAGTACTTTCTTCTGATTCTCTTTGGATAATTAAATATCAGTCTTGCTTCTGACTTTTGTACCTGGAGGCTCTGATTCTCACTAGATCCAGGGATAAAACAGCTTTCCACTCTTCAGTCCCGGTTCCTTAGGTAGTGTATTTGGAGAATCATGGGATGCACAATTGTGAAGTCAGCTAATATTCTAAATGGGGGCTCCTATCGCTTTCATCTTCAAGGAAGACACATTGACAATGTTTCCGATAAACGCCGACCAGTAACTCCTTTAAGTAAATGATTCTATTGATTTGTAAATGTCATGTCTTATTTTTTCAGGACTCCCCATGATTATCCTGTTTGGTTCCTTTAAAGAATAAATTCTCATACACTCATGACAGAATCCAAGTCCCACACATACCCTGCCCTGCATCCAAGTCCTCACAGTTCACATGGCGGTCTTGACACTGCCTGTGTACTGAAGCCAAGAATGAATTACTTGGCCTCAGATTGCCACTGACAAGGTCTACAAATCTGCTGATTCACCCAGTTCTTGGAGAAAAAAAATCAATTATGTCAGATCATCTTGCCGTGTGATGGGAAGCACTGTGGGAACAAGTCAATTCGATGCTAATTCAGTGCTTTGTATTTGACACTGCTCGACACTGATCTAAATTTTACTCTCCAGCTCCATAAAACAACCATGATGAGCTGCTCTTCCTTCTTCTACTATGGCTTCCTACTGCTCCTACCAACACCACCACAGTTACGGCAGCTACAATGGCTACTACGGCTTCCTGATAACTTCTAGCTAACAAAGGACACAGCTGCTTCCACGATTACTTTTGTGCACCAATCACAATAGCCTCTATGATACAGGAGTTATTAAAATGACTTCTTTCTAAATGCTCAAATCAAAGCACAGAACAGTTAGTAAATTGCCTCAAGCCACACGGTAAGAATGTGGCAAAATGGGAATCTAGGAATGCAGGACATGGGGCTCTAGACTTGGCACCCTGTATAACCAGTGTGAACCTAAATACCACCAGGTGTGAGGGTGATGCACCAAAACAACATTTACTTCTTATGTCCTAATGTCTGCAATATACATATCATTGCTAACAGAATGAAAGGCATATAAAATCCCCATCTTTAGCTCTCTATGGATCTCTGTCCTCCTTTTGTCCTTCTCACCCCCGAATAGGATCTCAAATATCTCAGGCTTGCCTCAAACTCATGACAAAGTGAGGCTGGCCGTAAGCTCTTGATAATGCAGTTGCTACCTCCCCAATGCTTGGATTTCGAACAAGTAACACCATACCTGGTTTTATAATCATATCTTTTAGTTTAATAATTAATCATTTCTTTGGTTAGCACTGTTAGTTCCTTTATGCTTTCCCTCTCCTTCTTATTAGCCTAAAAATTCTACTGGGTCTACTCAGTCCAAATGGCTGGATTTCTCTTTCAAACACCCTGTGGACAGCATGGCTATTGTTCTTGCTTTACTCTCTGTTATTCTTCCTATAAGGTATTGATTTTGATGACTGGTCCTTCAGCAATCTACACTATTCACCTCCTGGGGCTGTTATTCCTTGGCAATTCATTCACCAGTTCAGCAATTGTATTGGTGACCCACATAACATGTGCTAGCTGGACTGCAGAGGAAGATATGAAACATGCTTTGTACAGCTCACATTCTACCAGGAGAGGCAGCCAGTAAACAAGGAAGTCCATAACTAAGAAAAGTAACTACCAATGCTCATAGTGTTCGAAGCGTGAAAAGGAAGAAAGATAGGAGATAGGGAACAAATAGCCTGGATCTGTTGAGGATGGTCAGGGGACATCTGTACGGAGGGGTCCTTTAAACAGACCTGCAAGTATAAACGTGTTCTAAAATTGCATTCTAAGATGACTGCACCATCCTGATATACTAAAGTACCAGTGAGTCACAAACTGTAGTCATGGGAGCATCATGGTATGCAAACTGCGTCTCAGCAAAGCTGCGAGAACAATGGAATTCCAATATCCAGCAAAAGCAAAAGCAGCAATGAGAGTACTGTATTTCTGGTGACTGCACACTGAGGGTTCCATTATATAACTTGGGCATGTCCTTAGCTTTGTCAGTGAATTGGCTTTCTCAGAAGGTAATAATTTACTCATCTGTCTAACAAATTTCATATTTCTGTTGACCTTTCCCCTTTTGTTTTCTATATTCATGATTTCATGTCTTTAATTCTCTTTCACACAGTCTTTTTAAAATATTTATTTTGTACATGTGTGTGTGCATGCCTGCACGTGCGTGCATGTATGAGTGAGTGCAATGCCCATGTAGGCCAAAAGAGGGCATCAAATCTCTTGGAGTTAGAGTTCCCTCCAAACTAGTTTTTTTCTTTTTTGAGACAGGATCTTACTATGGCTGGCATTTCCATATCTCACCCAAGCTACTCTTTGCTATAGGTTCTCTCTCTCTCTCTCTCTCTCTCTCTCTCTCTCTCTCTCTCTCTCTCTCTC
>NW_026067946.1:5994876-6088699 GCF_014885135.2 Alexandromys fortis
GGAGGCAGAGGCAGGTGGATCTCTGTGAGTTCGAGGCCAGCCTGGTCTACAAGAGCTAGTTCCAGGACAGGAACCAAAAGCTACGGAGAAACCCTGTCTCGAAAATCAAAAAAAAAAAAAAAAAAAGAAAAGAAAAGAAAATGTCATTTGGGAAGAACCAGCAACACTGACCAACAGACCCATATGGCATATAAGGAATCATACAACCCAAAATGAATTAAGTGTTAGTGTTTGCTCTTTTCTCCTAATCGAAGTGGCTGCAATGTCATTGAATTTATAACACTGTAATGGTGTCACAGACTTACCCTCTTTTTATGTTTGTGTAATAAAATACCTTGACAAAAACAGATAGATAGATAGATAGATAGATAGATAGATAGATAGATAGATGATAGAGCAAAATTAGATTTACTTATTCAATGCTTTTCAATGTTGATGAATATCTCTAGCTGCATTTTCTACATATTGCATATCATGAAAGCTATTGACATGAACGTTATGCAGTGACCACATATGTGGTATACATAGCAGTTTCAGTCATTTCAGGACATTTTATTTCTATGCTTATTATAATCATTCCTGTATCTTGCCAGTATTTATAATTGTTTATATTGACAACTGCATTGGCTAGTACTTTTGCAAAAGGGGAATAAACAACCCGAGTGGAGCTCCCGGCAATTTTGATTTCTTTTTTCAGAGTGTTGGTGGGAATGCTTCAAAAGTTCATCATCAAGCATGGTGGTTTGATTTGAACTACATCTCTACCAAAGCTAACAATCAAACCCCCAAATGACAAACTGAGTCCTGAGTGATATCAGATAAGCCAGGCACACAGAATCAAAGAAAGATCACTCTGCTCAGTGTGAGAGGGAGACACTAGTGTCTGTGGGGAAAATAGAGGGCAAGGCTGTAGAAATAAGCTTAGCTCAATCATCAAGTGGCTGGAGTGATTTTTATGGTGTTTAAATGAGGTAAATACAGGCAATGACCACTCAACATTTCTGGTTAACAATTTGGCACTCATGATGTATTTGAACTTGCCCAGTCATTTCATACCTGACTATTCCCATTGCCAACTCTATTGCTTGCCCAGTGCTCTCATCTCTGATAGGCCAAATTTGATGTCACCTTGTAGGGCAGTGGTGCAGGGCAGAAAAGGAGAGTGTTGCTATTTTTCTGAGACCTGGTTGTGACTCTCATTTTGTAAAACTGCCCAGTGTTTTTATACTGTAGGGTCACTTTGTTCTCCTCTGAATAGCCACTCTCCTTATCCTGCCGCCCACTGTCTATCTCCCAGGGAACACTCAGTGTATTCAACTACCTTCTGCATTTTTGGAGTGTTCAAGAATATCTGGGTCTCATAATCAATGCCAAGCATTCTTTCCCAGGTTCTCTATCCTTAGTTATTCCATGGTGCAATTTCTTCATCAACATTTCTGTTCTGCTTTGCTGTGAGCCTTTCCTGAGTCAATGAAAAAATAATTCAAATTATAGAACCTCTGTGTATGGGTTATTTTTCAGAATTGTCTGATTGTTTCTGATATTAGTATTTAAACTTGGATGTGGAGTAGGTGTGAATACATGGGTTGAACTTTATTTTCTGTCTTTTCCTGCATATTCCATAAGGATGTTTTACTCACGCTAGAAAGTGTTTCCCATTTTTCCTACTCTTTGCCTCTCTTTGACTTCTACTAAACCACGCTTAGCCTTCTGTTTTGCTCTTTTCCTTGTTCTTCTGTCCCTGTTTCATCTCCCTCTTTTTTTTCTGAGCTGCTGGTTTAGCCTATGCCCCTACACAGGCTGTCTTAGTCAAACTCTATTGCTGTGAAGAGACACCATGACTAAAGCAGCTTTTATAAAAGAAAACATTTACTTGGGGCTGGCTTATGTTTCAGAGGCTTAATCCATTATTGTCATGGTCAGAAGCATGGTGGCATGCGGGCAGACATGGTGCTGGAGAGGTTCTACATTTGGATCAGCAGATAGTGGGAAGAGAAAGACACTGGGCCTGGCTTAAGCATTGAAAGCTCAAAGTCCATCTCCAGTGACACTCTACCTCCAACAAGGCCACACCTACTTCAACAAGCCACACCTCCTAACAGTGCCACTTTCTATGAGCCCATGGGGGCCATTTTCATTCAATCCTTCATATAGGCTAAGCATTGCTTTCCTCTGAGCTACACCCCTTACTCATTTTTGCTTTTGAATCATGAGCTGAGGAATGGCAGACTCTTTCTCAACAAGAGCTGGTGGCTCTATCTACACCAACACACATGGAAAGAAAACTATGATGACCTCTACGCTCTAGGCTGGGCTCAGCCTTGGGAACATTCACACCTTTGATTCAGTGATGGGTGGTTTCAGAGAGTAAGAAAAAGACTTTACACGGGCTGAGGCATTTGTCAAATTAATGTCTTAAAGCATCATTCCTATTTCATGGTGAGAATAAGGTTCTAAGGATGAACCAGATTGACCGAAGCTGAATTTTATCAGTGTAAGCCATTATCACAGAAGGGTTTCTGCTGTGTTCAGCCCTCTGTCCTTCCTGGTTAGGTCGTGGAACTCAAGAAGAAATCCAGGCTCTTTATTCTCAGGAATAGATAATAATTATTTTAATACAATCACAGATATTCCAATTCAATTGCTCTATATTTTTAATAATAATTTAAGCCAGCCCATGCATTTCCTCCAAGTGACTTTCATTAGAAATCCTTGTGAACAGACTCAATCATTCTTATCAGATGTTTTTCCATTTCTTGTCTGGGAGCAATCCCCTCTCTTTCCTGATATACGAATAAAGAATGTAACCCTCTAGATGCTTTTCCCCGCTGAGATCAAACACTTAGATGAGACAATCTGTGTATACTTTAAGAGGGAGAAAGAATGGCCCAGGTATATAGCAAATTCCTCTGAAGCCTTGCCCATTTCTGAGCATAGGTGAGATAATATTTATCCCGATTTTATATGCATCTTTGAGGCAGGATTTTTGCATATATGAATACTCAAAGACTCAAAATTGTCAGTTGTAAGTGGGTTGAACCGGGTGGTAAATCGGGGCTACACAGTGAATGCCCCCAATTCCTAGAGATCTTGAAAATAATGAATTAGAAGGGCAGCCATGGGAGAAGGTAGTGTAGAGGATGGTAAACAGAAGGTGGATGCAAAAATCTTTGAGTACTTTAGCAGTAGTTGGACTTTATAGCTTCATAGTTGTATTGGGAGTGGGAAGGAGTGGCCATAAGCAGTGTTCAAGGGTGGGGCTACGGATGGGTGAAAAGCGACACTGAGGACTTAGGCTCTGAAGCCCTGCCTTCCCCTTCAGCATTGTTAGCACATTTATTTTCTCCTAGTAGCACTGAGGAGTAGAGTGAAGGGGACAGGAACCTGAGATGGAACATTAAGTCATGTTCCACGATCACAAAGCTAATATGATCTGACCATGGCGTGAGCTGTGCCTTCCAAGTCCCTAATCAGACACTGCAGAATTTAATAATTTATAGGGCAGGAAAGTATAAAGCCCATTTCGAGAAGGGGGGGTCTGTCTGAAGTGCAGCATGGAGAGAAGCGTTGTAACCCCCTAGTGTTGATTTAAGAGCGGCGGGGCTGCGTCCCCGGCACCCGGCCGCCCGCATGGCTAGCTTATGCCCCGAAATAATTACACGGAAACTGTATTCTTTCAAACACTGCCTGGCCCGGCTAGTTCCAGCTTCTTATTGGCTAGCTCTTACATATTGTTCTAACCCATTTCTAATATTCTGTGAAGCCCACGAGCTGGCTTACCAGGGAGGATCTTAACCTGAGTCTGTCTGGAGCGGGAGAATCATGGCGACTCCATGACTCAGCTTCTTTCTCCCAGAATTCTCTTCTGTATACTCCGCCTACCTAATTTTCTATCCAATAAAATGGGCCAAGGCAGTTTCTTTATTAGTAAGAAATCACTCCCACATCATCCTAGCTCCAAGGAGCACTGATGAGCTCAGCAGAGCTCCGTCCCCATGCTCATTCCATAGGGATCTTTAGGCCAGGACGCGAGGCCTGCGGAGCTCTGCTGCTTTCTTCATGCAGTGCAGAGTTAAATGTGCTGAAAATGATTGAAAAGATGACAGGGAAGGAGAATCTAGGTTTTAATTTTGTATGACATGATAGTCTCTCTCCCTCACCAGAGTTCTCTCTTTCAAACTCAAATCCTATGAATTGCTTTCTTTCTTACCTTCTTAGCTCAGCTGAGAAGCCATAGGCACATGCCTGTACTGGGGAGACTTGCCTTGAGATTTGGAGTTCTGACTCCTCCTTTAGGAAAACATTAGACTCCCTCAAATAAGCAAATGCACAGGCAGTATCTTTGTTATACACAACCTCAATGTTCACTTTCTTCCTTTAGGTAGTGTCTTAGGGTTTCTATTGCTGTGAAGAGACACTATGATCGCAACAACTGTTATAAAGGGAAACATTCAATTGGGGTGGCTTACAGCTCAGAGGTGTAGTCCATTATCATCACGGCTGGAAGCATGGTGACATGTTGGGAGACAGAGTGCTGGAGGAGTAGCTGAGAATTCTGTATCTGGAACGGCAGGCAGCAAGAAGTGACAGTGAGACACACTGGATCTAACTTGGCCATCTGAGACTTCAAAGTCTGCCCCCAGAGACACATTTCCTTCAACGAGGCCACATCTACACCAACAAGGTCACACCTCCTAGTAGTGATACTCCCTATGAGCCTATGGGTGTCATTTTCTTTAAAACCACCACATATAGCTTATCCTAAAATGCTAGATGGTGCTAGGGAAGATACCCATTCCTGCCCCACCTTCCACATTTCTCTTCCAAAGTACTAGTGTGGTTAACCCGGTGTCAATGAGGAATGGTGAAATTACTTTTCTTAATTATTAAATTTGCTTTGATAGCAAGAATAAACATTTTAGGGAAGTGTTATTAGAGAAATTCAAAATAATGGAATTATTTTGAGCTAAAACGTTCTTTGTAGTTGTTGTTGTCATATTTGATAAGGCAATTTGTAAGTTAAACCATGTAAAACTGCCACTCAGAGAAGTCTAAAAGTGGTGAAATCCAGACAGTATATTGCGGTTCAACTTACTGTTTGCATTTGGCATCCTGCACAATTACGAGCTTTGAATATAGGTGTGGTCTCATGGCAATGGCATTTTCCATTTTCCCCTAAACTGTCTGACAGAGGAAAAAAAAACTGGAATATAAATTCTATTTTTCACATTTGTGGGGGCTTAGTCATTGATATCAAATGTTCCTTTGCAAATGAATTCTGCTGTTTTCATCATTGGTCCCATTTGTAGCATATCTTCTTAGTGTGTGGTTTACATCACTTTGTGGGGCAATTGCTTGATGAACTAGCATGAAAAGACAGTCCTTCCCAATGGTGTGGATCAGATCAGTACCATCAAATTTTGAACTGAAAAGTAGCCTTCGCTGATATAGAGTAACTACATTTTATTTTATTTTGTTTTTTTCTTTATTTTTTGTTACTGCTGGGGATAAAATCCAGGCTTTTCTGTATGCTTAGGAGTGTACTATTTCTGCTGGTGGGTATCCCTAGCCTCTAATATGGTGGACATCGGATTGGCGTCACACCTCTTGAACTGTGAGTATAGTTCAAGTGAAATACACTCTTACATATACTCATAGACTCTCTAGAAGTAGATCATATGATTTAGTGGAGGAAAACTTAGTATGATTTTAAAGTGAAAATAACTTCAAAGCAGACATCAGTCCTTGTGTGAACATCCTTCCTTTATTGTAAGAGTTCAGACCTTTCAAAACTCGCACTCCTGTGAAGGAGAAAGGATGAATTCATTTGATTGCATACTAGTCTTTTATTAAGAGCCATCAAATGTCAAATGTTTGAAATCAATGAATTTCGCTTTATTTCTCCATTTTTTCAAGGGCCCAGGGTTGGAAATATTATGTTCAGTGATTAAAAAAAAGAAAGAAAGAAAGAAAGAAAGAAAGAAAGAAAGAAAGAAAGAAAGAAAGAAAGAAAACCAGTCTTTACAATCATCTGGGTATTGATTGCTTCAGTTGAAAAAGGTAAAGCGTTTCCTAGGTTACAGAAAATGAGGCGATAACAAGAAACACCTGCCCTCAAAGGTTGCAGACCCCTGGACACAGCCCTGGGCTCACTCTCAGCATATTGATCAGCACAGAAGTGCTTTCGCCTCTACCCCTGCCTGGCTCCCTAAGGGCTCAGCAGTGGTTCTGTGTTAGGATAACTGCCTCTCTGCTGCAGAAGTAGACATAGTGTGTGTGTGTGTGTGTGTGTGTGTGTGTGTGGTGGATACGTGTATGGTCCATTGGTGCTTAAGTATGCCCACATATGCACACAAAGAGGTCAGAGGAAGGCATCCAATGTTTCACTGTCCCTCTGCCTTTGATTCAGGGCCTCTTAATGACCTGGACACTTGGTGTTTTAGCTGGGCTGGCTTTGGGGGCTCTGTCTGTCTCTGACGTGTAGTGCTGGGGTTACAGATACATGTAGCCGTGCCTGGCTTTTTATATGGGTGCTCATGATTTAAATTCACGTCCTTGGACTCTCATTCTTGTGGGCTTTTATCCAGTGAGCTGTCTCCCCAGGCCGTCTGTATTTTTTAAAATGGGACACAACGTGAAATTCATTTTCCTCATTCTAAAGTCAAGTCCTCTTTTTTCTTTTGCTGAAATCACATTTAGATGTCAAGGGTCTTCTTCATTATTCTTTTCCTCCTCCGTTACTTTTCTTCTTCCTCTTCCCAATTTCTATCTCTGAATTTTTTTCTTTTTCTTTTTTTTTTGTGGTTGAAAAAAAAAATCAGACTCTATTGTTTCTCAAGAGCACTTGGTGGCACAGCTCTCTTTTTCTTCACCACCACAGACTTTGGGCTTCGCAGGATTGGCACTGGCTTTGCGAATAACCACCACGTACAAATCTGGGTGGTCCTTCTTCTCGAGGATCACATACCTGATGCTGCTGAGGGTAGCCCGTATGTTCTTGTTGATGGTGGTCCTCAGGTGAGAAGCGGTTGGTTTTTGCTGACCAGATCTGCGTTTCATAACCACTACAACCCCGTGGGCTCCCCTCACACAGTCTTGTGAATCACCCGATTGTAGCAGACGGAGTTGAGGGCCTTCAGGTTATTGTGCTTGGTACTGTACATCTGCTTATTCCTCTTGATCAGAGAACTGAAGCAGTTCTGAACAACCATCCATTGTAGATGAACAGATGTGGCACTGGCTACTGTCCCTTTGGTGGCCAGAGACAGAAGGAGTTCCATCTTTGATTTTATTGTTTTTTTCCTCTTCAATTTCTTCGCAGTACTTGGTAAGCCAGTTTAGCATATATAATATATTTATAATAAGCTTATATAATAAATGGTGATTCGATTCCATGCTACTTCATTGGCTTTAATTACCATAGCTACTGCTGATATGTCGAGTATAAAGCAACATTACTGTACCGTTAGTAATTAAACAGAAAACATTTAATTAAAAATAGTTAAGTTTCGATGGTAATTTTAAATCTCTTAATTTATTCGTTCTCACTTTAGCTTAATTTTAGGGTTTACTATAACTTTTAATTCAATTTCAAGATTTTAATTTATTTAAAAATTTAATTGGCCCCTCTCCATGTATAGTTTAGAGAAAATATCCACAAGGAAAGGCTAATCAGTTGTCTCAACAAAGAAACAGTGAAAGTAATCAGAAGAAATTTATTTTTTTCTTTGAGCTATGTTTGTCCTTTTAATTCCTCCATCGGTTATTCCTATCAATTCTGTTTCTCTCAGATCGAGCCTCCGTCATGCACAGCACATACATGATCTCTCTGGCTAACCCATGAGCAGACTACAGAGCAACTCTGCAACAGAGGCGGATAGTGAAACCTCAAACCCATCTCGGTCACAGGAGCAATGAAACTCCAAAGTTACAACCTTGTCCCTGGGCATGGGGAAGAGAACTAGCAAAAGAAACAGGAGACGGGTGGTCAGGGAGGACCTTAGTCTTCCTGAGACAAGAGAGCTGCCAATAATTCCGTCAGAGCATAGTGGCTTCTGCCTCTAATCTTAGACAAAGGCAGAGAAAGGTCTCAAAATTATTTACATCATGATAAGTAAGTTAAAACTTTTAAAATTGTGTGAGGCCAGTTCATTTTTTTTTCTGCTCCCCGTACTTTATCTATGTGATACCAGCATGCATTTGGGTCTCTAGGAGTACAGACTTCAGAAGCATCCTGCATCCTGCCTCCTTCTGATATTGCCCATCATTTGTTTGAAATTTTCTTCAGTCTCTCCTCTGAGTTGATTATAATTCTTAGAAGTCTTATCTAAAGGCATAGTGGTGTGGTGGGTGGTGACTGACTCAGCTATTCGGCAGTGCTGACGTCTGTCGGCACAGCCACGTGATGGGTCAGGTCCTTGGCTGAGGACCCGAGTAAGTTACTAGAGAGTCTCCTTTTTGCTTTGTTTGTTTGTTTTTGTTTGTTTGTTTGTTTTTGTGGAGGAGGGGGTCTTATTTGATACAAAGTAGTTATTCAAATGTTCAACATAGTAATAGATGCTTGCTGCCTTGGAAGCTATAGCATTTATCTAAAATTTAAGAAATGTTCTTAACTTTTTGTTACTTTTAAAAGTCTCTGTGCTTTTGGTTGACTATCAAAGGCCAACAAGGTGGAGCCTGTTTACAGTTTACAGCAGATGTTTAGAGGCCATGATCATCATGGTGACAGATAGACAGGCAGGCAGGCAGGCAGGCAGGCAGGCAGACAGACAGGCAGGCTGGGATGGTTCTGGGGCAGCAGCTGAGAACTTACATCTTGAGACAACATCCATGAAGCTGAGAGAGAGGCCAAGAGAGCTAACTGGGAATGACATTGGGTTTTGAAACCCCAAAGCCTACTCACAGTGACACACCTCCTATTACAAGACCACACTTGTTAGTGCAAATAGTTCCAACAACTGGGGACCAAGTTTTCAAGCATAAGAGTTTATGAGGATCATCGTTATTCAACCGGCTGCAGTCTGTCTCTTGACTGCTCCACATTCCAGTACTACCAGCTTGTTCCGGGAGTTCTGCTCTGACAGATTAGAGATCAGACAGCCTGCTTCTCTGCTTTTCATACTGGCTTCACATCAAAGGGACCCAAGGCTTCAGTTTTTCCTCTCTAGTTAACCACACCAGCCAGTAGTGGGTCCTCCAGCCTGGAAGGAGTCAGCCATAGGCACCACTGAAGTGCCTACAGCAGGAATTGGTAGGTAGAGCAGAGGTTCAATGAGTTCAACGCTGATTGCAGGAGAGATAGGTGTTTCCCTTTGCAGATACATTTTTTTTTAATAAGCGGTGACCTCAATATGTCATCTGATAGTTTTGAAAGGATTCTGAAGTACAACAGCTATTCATTAAATTTGAATTTGTGTTTTCCCCTTTTCCATAGCCCCTAATTTTCCTATCAGTCATGCGTCCTAATATCCCGCTATCCCCGGTCACACTGCCCGCTCTGTCAGTTACTGAAACATTCTCACGAAGGAGCAGTTTATTTTTCTGAAGCGATGAAACGTAGATCACAGAGGCAGACTATCGGTGACTTTGCCGGAATGTTCTCCAGTTCAGAACACTTCAGCTTAGGCTTTGAATTATTATTGTTCATTATTTTATGTTCACTGGTAAAGTGCTTCTCAAGTAATTGATTCTGCAAAAAATCATTCTTTACTTGAAACAACTGTCAATTTCTTCATTTGTGTGTGAGATATCTAGTTATATACTCCAGAAAATACATGGAGGGTGAGTGTTAACAATGTTTCTGTGTGGCATTTTATCCATTAATATTTGTACAAAGTGTAATTTTTCTGTAGAAACCTTTTATTGCATTTTGTCATCTCATTTGAAATGATTTATATTTTGTTTCTAAAGAGTTTTTTTTTCGTTTATTACCTATTAAAGACACAATCCTGAGAGTGCATGCAAGAGGTAAGGGTTCTTGTCTTATTCAGTGGGCTGTTTCATTTTCTTTCTTGATTTTCCATTCTCTGTGTAGTCTTGGCTTTCCTGGAACTCACTCTGTAGACAGGCTGGCCTTGAACTCACAGAGATCTGCAAATGTCTCTGCCTCCCGAGCTCTGAGATTAAAGGTGTGCGCTGCTAACTCCTGGCCAGTGGTTTGCTTCTTAAACCCCACAAGCAGGAATGTACACCTCTGCTTCTTGCCCTTAGCCCTGTAGGGAAGACAGTGTCATTTGACACACACTTTCTCTCATTTTGTTCTTCCTGTTTTTTCTTTGTGATACACAATTTTCTTCAGAATCTTTCTACAGTCTTAATTTCTAAAAGAATCATCTGATTTGTAATGTTCCTCTTCTGTCCTCTCACTTTTCAAATGCCTGGTAGAAGTTTGAGAAGCTCTTAGTTGTGTCTCACCTTTTTCACTGACAATCCTAGGTAACGGCCTCTTTACTCTACCACAGGGATCCCATGCTAGGAGAGTTAGCATCTCAGTTCCAGTCCCAGAGGATTTTAACTGAAAAGCTGCTGAATTTCATGTTCTTTCTCTCTCATTCTCTACTTACTACCTACTTTATAAATAGACTAATAAAATGCATCACTGTAAACTTCCTAAGAGACCAAAGAAACTACATTGAGGGACTCCTAGTCTGTAACAATGGCTGTTATTCCTACTTCCAGGAATAGTGGCCATTGTTCCATCTGACCTCCATTAACTTATAGAAAACTTCTGTTGAAAAGTTATGTCTTTCTATTTCTTGACTCCAAAGGCAATTAAGCTGCATGCTATTTGAGAATAGGCCTCCTTTTCTCCAACAAGATTGTACCGGGTGAAAAATAGTAGGATTTCTGAGGGAAGAGAATGAGAAACATGCACTTTTGTTTTTAAACAGTAAAGTAGTTTAAAATCCAGCTGTCGAAATTAGAGATACAGCTCAATCATCTCACAGAGATACTCTCAATCTTAGGCTTGCCAGGTTCTCTTAGTATTGTAGAGAAGTCATCACAGTGTGAAGAATTGGGCTATTGTTGGTTTAAGTGGATGAAATTCTTATTAGTTGTTCAATGTAATTATAGTATTATGTGTTATGTATGCCCAAATTACATACTGTAGTTCGAGGGTGCTTGTTTGTTCCCAGCTGCTCAGCCCCAAAATAATAACACAGGAACCATGTTATTTGTTTGGCCAATAGCGTAAGCATATTTCTAGCTAACTCTTATTTAGCCAGATGGTAAACTAACCCATCTCCATTAATCTGTGTATTGCCATGTGGGTGTGGCTTACTGGGTAAAGTTCTGGCATCTGTCTCTGGCAGGCCTATATAGTGTCTCACTGACTACACCTTCTTTCTCCCAGCATTCAGTTTAATTTTCCCCACCTAACTCTACTCTATCCTATCACAGGCCAAGGCAGATTCTTTATTCATTAACCAATCATCTTCACAGCATACAAAGGAGGAATACCATATCACCCATATACTCTTGAATGAACTGAGAACTCTTGAATACCTTCAGAGGTACTGACAGTATTGCATTTAAAATGGTTAACTGAGAAACCCATATGGATTAAACAATGGCTTTTAGCAGAAGACAGACTGCAGGCTTTAGAACAGGGAGCAATTAGATGTTTGCCATATGGAAGAATCAACCAATCCTTGAAATTCTCCTTTATTTGTTGTTAAAAAGAAGTCTGGAAAATGGAGACTGGTGACAGATCTAAGAGCTGTCAACAAGGTTATTAAACCTATGGACACTCTACAATCTGGAATTCCTCTGCCTTCTCTATTATCCAAAGGATGACCTCTTATAGTTATTGATTTAAAAGATTGTTTCTTCACTATATCTTTACAATAAAAGGACAAGGAAAAATTTGCTCTTATAGTGCCTACTTTTAATAATTCTCAGCCTACTAGGAGATAACAGTGGACTATCCTCCCACAGGGAATGCTCAATTGCCCCACCCTGTGCCAATACTTTGTAAGTCAACCATTGGAAATAATATGTAAGCAATTTCTTAAGTCTATGATTAACCATTACGTGGATGGACATTTTGTTATTGGACTCAAATGCAGATACTTTAGAAAGAATATTTGAAGAAATAAAGAAAGTTTTGCCTAAATGTGTTGAAATAGGAGCGGCAGGGCTGCGTCCCCAGCACCCCGGCCACCTGCTAGCTTATGCCCCGAAATAACAACATACAAACTATATTCATTTAAAGACTGCTTGGCCCATTTCTATCTAGCCTCTTCTAGGCTAATTCTCACATATTAATTTAGCCCATTTCTAATAATGTATGTAAGCACCGGGTGCACTTACCGGGAAGATTCCAGCCTACGTCAATCCTGGGTCTGAGCTGCCTGGGAGAGCTGAGCCTGGTGTCTCTGCTCCAGAGAGCAGAGCTGTCGAGTCTCTCCAGGAGCAGAGCAGAGTCTGACCTCACTTCCTCTTCCTCCCAGCATCCTATTCTGTTTACTCTTCCCACCTATGTTTTAACATATCAGGGCAATCAGTTTCTTTATTTAATTAACCAATGACCTTCCTCCATCATAAATGGGGATTATAAATTGCTCCTGAATAAATACAAAGAGAAGATTCTGTCAATTACCTAGGTTACAAAATAGGTTTACAGAAAATTAGAACACAAAAGGTACAAATTAGGAAAGACTGATTGCGGACTCTTAATGACTTTCAAAGATTGTTAGGAGATATTTCCAGTCTATGATTGGTTGTTGAGATAACACCTGATCTAATAATTCATTTAAACAAAACCTTAGATGGTGACAAAAGACTTAAATAATCCCAGGAAATTAACAGCTGAACAGGAAAAAGAATTAATGGTCATTGAGGAGAAATTATAGGAGGCACGTACTGTAGAAAGTAACCCAAAGGGTACACAAAGGAATGCGATCTGGCAGAAGGATGTGTTCCACTTTTCAGAATTTGGAAAATTAAAACATGTAGACCACACCATTACACTTATTCAGGTTTTTCAATGGGAAACTGCCTTAAGCATAGAAAAGGCTGATTCATTAATCGTACATTTATTAGAAGTTATGGACATCATGGGTATTCCTGCACAAATAAAGATTGACAATGGTCCAACATATGTATCTAAGGAAATAAAACAACTTTTTGCTTATTATAATATAAAAATATTACAGGTATACCAAACAATCCTACCGGTCAGGCAGTTATAGAAAGATCACATAGAACTGTAAAGGATATGTTAAACAAACTGAAAGGGATAGAGAATAACCCCAGAAATAGATTGCATAATTCTTTATTAAACTTGAATTTTCTTAACGTTAATGAGAAAGGAACAGCAGCAGTGAAGAGATGTTGGATAATAAAAAATAACCTTCTGAATTAAATCAGCTGGTATATATCAAGGATGTGTTGACCTCACAATGGAAACCAGGAGATGTGTTATGTTGGGGAAAGGGTTTTGATCTTGTTTCCACAGGGAAAGAAAAACTATGGACACCATCTCTACTGCATCTGTATGTTCTGCAGAACAAATATCCAATCTTTTCCTGTGTTCCTTCTTCCTTCATGATCTTTACCACAACTTCTAAATTGTTTTTGTGTTTCTTGGCTCATCTCCGAGTATCAACACTTCCTGGAAGTAGATGGATGTCTCTACTTCTGGGAGCTCCTACATCCTTCCAGATCCTCTGCACTGATGTTACCATGACACACTTTCCTTAGCTGTCTTACTGCTAGAATGACCATAAGCTAAGTGTACATAATGGTTAGTTACTTAAAGAGTCTTAGTGAACTCACCAAGATCGGCTTCTTCCAGATCACTGGATTATTGCTTTTATTCCTGGTCTTGAGGCATTCTGCTCTGAGGGGAACCTGGCACCTCAGTACTCCCATCTTTCTACTCTCTGCTTCTAAGGTAGGAATACCAGCATTTCCAGGTTCCAGATTCACTCAGTCACTGCAATAGACTGTTTACCTATAGAGTATAAGTTATTCTAAAATATACAGAAGATGAAGAAAGTTAAGGTGTGTATGGTCAGAAAAAAACACTTATTATATCTTTCACTGTTTGTTTTTTTTTTTTTTTTTTGAGATAGGGTTTCTCTGTAGCTTTGGGACCTGTCTTGGAACTAGCTCTTGTAGAAGTCTGGCTTCGAACTCACAGAGATCCACCTGCCTCTGCCTCCTGAGTGCTGGGATTAAAGGGGTGTGTTACTACTGCCCAGCCACTTATTTTCTTAATAGTGAATGCATGTATACTAATTAATGTGTTAAAGATCCATGAAATCTAGAACATCCCCATCAAGCCAGAAAACTTTCTGATTTGACTATCTAAAGATTGCCCTGATAGCTCTGCCATCTTTAATGTCCATTCAGTTACACCCATTTGCCACATAATCATTAGCTACCTTCTTTTTTTTTTGGTATTTAATACAGTTTTATTATTATGAGTCTGAATACTAAATCCACTTCAATTTCTTTTTTTTAATTAATTTATTTATTTATTAAAGATTTCTGCCTCCTGCCCACCACTGCCTCCTATTTCCCTCCCCCTCCCCCAATCAAGTCTCCCTCCCTAGTGAGCCCAAAGAGCAATCAGGGTTTCCTGCCCTGTGGGAAGTCCAAGGACCACCCACCTCCACAGGTCTAGTAAGGTGAGCATCCAAACTGCCTAGGCTCCCACAAAGCCAGTACTACCTTCTGAGTGACAAGACTACTGGGTGCCAGCAGTGTGACTGCATCGTGTTCCCTGTTTCCAAAGAGCTCAGAGGTCTAAAGAAAAAGGGTTGTTTCTTTCTTTTCAGAGGACTGGAATCTAATTAAAACGCTTCTGATAATATTAGTTTTGAGAAGTGTTTTCTGTTTTTTCTACAGAAGAGTTACTTTGTAAATAGTTTTTAGATAAGTGAAACAAAAAGCTAATTTTTTTTGTTAAAAAATTAAGGTCACCCAACAACCAAATACCCACTATAATATATTCAGTTTCATGACATGAGGGTAAAAATTGTACCCTACTGATCAATGTAAAAATACTCTAAAATAGAGGGACTGCTACCACAAGGGACATTTGAATTCCTTTCTCGCTTGGTTGTTTGTTAATAGCTTCATATTTCACATGGTACTAGAGGATATTACAGTGGTGACATTTAATGAATCTGAGAAAACAATAAATATAATTAATAATCTATTCATGGAAATCATGATAAAACACAAGGAAAATAAAATCTGATTATAGTAGTATCAGAAATTAAAATGGCATGGCATGAAAACAGTGACAAATGAAAGCAAAATAATTGATTGTTGTCTTTCTTATTTCTTACTTTAGAATGTTTAAATCTGTGTAAAATTTTTGTTAAATGTAGTTTAAGAATATATATATATATATATATATATATATACATAATCTATACACACACACAAACACACACACATATATATAAAATGTTCTCAGCTAAAAAGTTTAGCTTTCATTTATCAAATCCCAGATTAAAAATATTTTATGACCCTTTCTATTGGTAAGTTTCCAAATGTTTGAAGAACTTGTATTTAGGAAATAATCTTAGACTGTGCCCTTACATTCATAGTAATTTACTTTTATTTGATCTGAAAGAGTGTCATGTATATGAATGCATTCTGATCAACGTGCATACAATCCTGACTGGTGTTTGGAAACCTTGAACGTGGCTTAATTCTTATGTCTTGAAACAAGATTTATAGGTCTCTCTAGTTCTAATTCTCCACTTCTTATAAACCACTTTTATTAAACTACAGGAAGGAGGAGGGCAAGGGAGGGCACTGGGAACAAGGGAGGGCATGGGGTGGAAGAGTTTTGAATGGAGGTTATGGACATGATTCTGTGCTCCAAGTGTTTCCTTAGTCACTGTTCAACAAGCCCTCAAGAAGGACATTGTGTTGCTTTGGCAAAAAATTGCAGACTGATGTCTCCATGTGAATACTGTTCTTTGTAATGCGCCCTGACGGTCAGTTAAAGGTATCTGGGTTTCTTAAGAGAGTGTTTGATTTGGAGCCAGAGGAGGCATGGGAGGCAGTGGGACTTGCCACCTCTTCTGTAAGGGCTTGAAAGGAGCTTGGTTCCCAGGATTTTCAAGTATGAGTTGCCTGCAAGAGATTTCCTGAACGAATTCAAATGAACTCTGTCAAAGGAACTGGGCATCGTGGATCTATTAACAGAAAACTGCACGGTTGCGCAGTGACTTGGGTAGATTGATGTATAAAAGAAAGTGAAAAGAATCACGTGTGTGTCTGAGAAAAAGAGTGTTACACAGTGCTTTGGTTTGTGCTGTGGTGTCAGCTGAAATTAGGTTTTGTATTACCTCGTATGCTAAGAAGCCTCCAGAGAGGCTCTGGGGTATCTCGTTAAGAAGCAAGATCTCACAGGGATGTGCAGAAGGACACACAGCAAACTATTATCACTAATTATCTTGCCAAGAGTGGTCATAAGAATACAAATTGGTAGAGTTGATGACGGCATGATAAATTTAAGCTTTTTTTATTTATGCATTTTTAGTAGTCACATATCAAAACAATTAATCAAACATTAAGAATAGTTTAACAGGAAGGTTTTATTTTCTTCCAAGACCTTTAACTATTAAGTCTATGATATGAAACTTCAACACATGTTCAATGGCATGTTAAAATGTATAGACATATGATCACAATGAAAAAAATCATATCAACAGTCATCTTCTCTGTAAGGGAAATAGAGAGGCTTCCGAGCACATACAACAATCATTCTCTCTGTAAGAAGACAGAGCCATCCCCAAGTGCATACAACCCTCATCCTCCCTGTAAGCGGAACAGAGTGGTCTCCAAGTGTACACAATTGTCATCTTCTCTATAAAAGAACAGAGTGGTCTTCAAGTGTACATAATAGTCATTTTCTCTATAAAAGAACAGAGTGATATCCAAGTGTACACAATAGTCATCTTCTCTATAAAAGAACAGAGTGGTCTCCAAGTGCTTGCCTTCCAATGAGTTCTGGTGCTTTTTAATTTTCTTTTTGGTTGTTACTATGTCTAAGACCATGGTGAAGGGAGCAGGAAATAATGCTTGCTTCCATTTCAGGAGGAAAAGATTCTGAAGATGGAAAATTGCCTAGAGAATACTTGGGTAAATTTTGGAATTGTTATATGATGCACTGAAAGAGATGGATTAATTCTAGAATGATTCTGCGAGAAGTTGTATAATGTTAAAAGAACAAAAGAAAAATGAACAAGTTGCAGATACTATAAATATTTGCCTGTAGTGGTAGGAATACTTGTACTATCAGGAATTTTGTCCATACAAGTAATTTCACTTGCTTTAATTGTATTGTGAAGTTTAACATACAGAAAAGGATAATATATACCCCCCTACACCACATACTTAAATTACAAAATCTGGTGTGCTCACCCAGTTCTCTAGAACCCTCCAAGGTCTGCATTATGTTTTCCTCCAAGATAGTTGTTCCTGTTCTGCCCTCCTCTTCAGGTAACCAACATCTGTCTTTTGCCTAACTCACTCCTTTGCTTTTAAAATGTTTTACTTTTTGTATATTCATTCTAAACAATATATTTATTGGTTGGTCTGGAAAAATCACACAGTGTATCAGAATCTGTTTCTTTCAGGTAAAGAGTTTCAGGAAAACATAAAATGAACAGTCTGGTTCATTGGATTCAAACTTCACAGTTCTGCCAGCCCTTCCAGTCTGGTAGCGCCCTGAGTCCTGGAAAGCAGGACTCAGACAACAGGGCATCTAGCAGAACTGACGTTCTACAGAAATGCAGCCAGAAATATGAACTACTTTATCTTTCCTTCATGATTGCTATGGCTTGCTTTGGAAGTCTTAAATTTAGCTAGGACAGAGAACAGTTTTATGAGAAGAAATTAGAGAGTTGCTTCAGAATTCATGGAATCCATAGGTAGCAGGAGTTCATCAATAGAGAGTCAAGGTCAGCAAAGAAGATATGAGTCATGGCCAGCTTTGCCTAGGAATCTGTCTTCTGGTACCTAGATCTAGTTGCTTAGTGTTAGAAGACATTGCTGGCTGGTGAGAGGTCACAGTCTCCCCATGGCCTGGCAGCTTATATAAACAGCTCTACAACATGGGACTCCCTCTCCCCAGCAGAACTTCGTGCTTCTACCTGCCCTTATCTGAAGGATGTCTCTGGGCCTGGAGCACTGACCTTACCTGAAAACTGCCTCTAAACCAGATGCCTGACTTATCTTTAGCTTGAACCCTGGCATAGATCCCTGCTAGAAGACTCCCTTGCTGCACACATGGTAACCAAGACTTGTGCGATGGGTCTTATGAGGGTAGCATGCCAACTAATACAAATTAGGGATTGTCGCTCGGTTCCTCAATCCCATATATTCCTTATACTTTGGAATAAAGTTGAGCTGATTCATGGAAGACTGTCTCCTGAAGAGCTGCCTCCATTTGTGCTCCTGAGACACATACAAAGCTTTTTGTCACTGGTATTGCCTTTTGCCCTCTCAACCTGGTGGCTGATAAGATGAGGGAAAATAGGAACCTCCCCCCACCCCCAACACAATGTCTTCTAACACTTGGGACTTTTTTAAAGGACACTTCTCCAAGCTCTGCTTGCAGCCATGGGTAATGAAGGAACTCTGGCCAGCTTGCCTATGCTAAGCATGGATCTGGTAGGTCTTGTTCTTCTCGCCCATTCCCTCTGCCTTGCTAAAACTTGTTAAATTACAGTTCTAAAGCTATCCACCAAGATCTATCCCCTTATTATTTGACCACTTCCTCCTCCTGAAGCTGACTACCGAGGTTCAGCTAACAAAGTATTGAAGCCCAGATTTCAAAAACCTCCTTTGGCTCACCTAATTAACATTTCCAATTTAAATTAAACATCTCATCCCAACACAAGGTTTTCCCTTGTACCTTTGTAAACTGCCATTTGCCTATGTATCCCATTTGCCTATCCTCTGTCTCCTGTCCTTGTCTCTTATTCCCTGCCCTCTGTCCTTCTGGGGCAAATAAATCTCCATTGGGCTGAAAACTTGGTCTTGGGAGTCCTGCTTTGGCCTTTTGCAGGGCAGAATAAAGACAGGTGGGAAATCAGAATAGAGTTATATAGAGAGTAGGTGGAGTCAGAGAGGAGCAATGTAGTTGCCAAAGGAGAAAGACACCAGTACCACAGCCTTGAGGTGATACATAGATTTATAGAAATGGGTTAATTTAAGATGTAAGAGCTAGTTAGGAATACACCTAAGCCAGTGTCCAAACAGTATTGTAATTAATATAGTTTTTGTATGATTATTTGCATCTGAGAGGCCAGGAAACATAAATAGTCTCCACTTAACATTTTCATGTGTCTTCTTAAATGGCATTAGAATTGGTTGAATAAAATAAATTTCTCAATTTTTTTTTAGTGTACTAGTTAGGTTTACCTATCAAAAAATTGATAGGTGTAAGTGACCTGACAGTGAATCCTATTGACTGACATTCAATACACATATGTATAATATGCATACAACTACATATATTTACATGTAACGCATATATACAGCTAATGCCACACAATGATGCTTTCTTCAATGATGTACCACATATAATCAAAGTCTCATAAAATTATATTATCCAGTGGCATCAGGGCAATAAGTTTGTTTAAATTGACTCCATGATGTTCATACAGTGATGAAATTGTCTATATATATTTTCAGAAAGTATCTGTTATTAAGTGATATGTGACTACATATAAGAGAACAGAGAGTATTATGAAAGATTATTTTGCATAAAACATAGTCATGTGGAACAAGCTAACAGGTCACTAAGAGCACTCTCTATTCTCATGTCAACTTAACACAAACTCGAATCATTTGAGAGAAGGGAACCTCAGTTGGAAAAATGTCTCCATAAAACTGGACTATAGGCAAGCCTGTAGGGTATTTTCTTAATTAGTGAGCATTGAGGAGGGCCACCCCTGAGCTTGTGGTCCTGGATTCTGCAAGAAAACATGATGAGCAAGCCATGAGAAGCGAGTCAGAAGGCAGCACCCGCCAAGGCTCCTGCCCCTCACCCCATATTCCTGCCCTGTTTGCATTCTTGCCCTGACTTCCTTCAGTGATGGGCTACAACATGGTAGTGTAATCCATATAAGCTCTTTTCTCCCCAACTTTCTTTTGGTCATGGTATTTTATCACAGCAATAATAAAGAGAGAGATTGCTCCTGGGATCATTGGGTATTGCTGTTACACACCTGACCATGCATTTTTGGGAGGATTGTGGAAGGTCTTTCAAGGTTTGGGCTAGAAAAGTCATTCTTGGTGAACTGTTGTGAGAACTTGGAAGACTAGATAATAATGCTGAGAGCAGAGCAGATGATGGAGGCCTGGTTTGTGTAGGTTCATAGGGAAGCAAAGACTCTACCAGGTCATTTGTGTGAATATCTGGTCAGATAGAGCTGAAGAATCAACTATCATTAACAAGAGACAAGAACCACTGAAATGAAAACTTTGCATGGGAGGGACAATGGATGCTGGTCAGCTGGGGATGAAGAATAAGCATGTGATTAAGGAGAGACCAACATCACTGAGGTGAAATCTCTGGGAGGTGTTTCCTCGTGGTCAGCAAATAGAAACTGTGTTTCTGAAGAGGCCAAGGTTTTACCTCCTTCTATCAGCTGCGTTTAATAGTATAAGAATTACCCAGCTGGTACTCATTTTGATGTCATAAAAGGGTCATGGAGAACAATTGAGATTTGGCACTGTGCAGCAGGGCTGGAAACTCTGCTATTGGTGAAAATGCAGTCCAGTTGCAGCAAGAGACCCCAGTATTTTGGAGATGGGATAACCCCATCTCCAAAGAACAGCATCAGGTGGAGTGTAGCCAGTCAGAGCACAGAAGACAAGTTGGGTGTTCTGCAGAGGGCAGAGCCAGAGAAGTAACCAGGCCCTTTGGAAGAGCCCAAAAGACTCGACTATGAGTGCTTCTAGACATGGACACTGAGCTAGTTACACAGTGGGAGTTTGGTTTTACGTTGTTCAGGTTGTGACCATGCCTGGGATTTTCCCCCCTTGATATAAAGTATTTCACATATTTTTAAGTTTATAGAAGGCCATAGTTGAGACTTTGAACTTTAAAAGAGATTTGGGATTTTTAAAGAGATTGGATATTTTAAAGAAACTGAACTTTTAATATATTTGAATTTCTAAAGACTGTGGGACTTTTAAACTTATTTATATTTTATATTGTGATATTAATGCTGACATGCCATCTTGGGGATAAATGAGAAAGGAAAAGCTCTAATTGAAAAGTGATGTGTTTGTGTGTTAAGTTCAACAGAGGTTCAGTGGTTCTGGCTAGTTTTATTTAAACTTGACAGGTTAGAGTCATCTGAGAGGATGGAACCTCAATTGAGAAAATGCCTCCATAAGATTGGGCTATATGCAAGCCTGTTGGGCATTTTCTTCATTAGTGATTGATGGGGGAGGGCCCAGCCCAGCCCATTCTCGGTGGTGTCACTCCCGGACTGCTGGTCCTGGGTTCTGTAAGAAAGCAGCCCGAGCAAGCCATGTGGAGCAAGTCAGTAAGCTGTAATCTTCCATGGCTTCTGTCTCAATTTCTGCCTCCATGTTTCTGTGTGTGATGGAATAAGCTAACTTATACATGGTAACCAGGAGAGAGGAGAGGGAGAGGGGGAGAGAGAGAAAGAGAGAGAGGGGAGGAAGGAGGGAGGGAAGGAGGGAGGGAGGGAGGATGAGAGAGAGGGAAAGAATATGAGTAAGAATGCTTCTTTCTCCTTCTCCCCTCTTTGTGCCGTTCCAGGCCCCTAGACTAGTAGATGTGCTACCATATTCAGGGCTGTTCCCACCCACTGCCTTAATGAAACTTCCTGGAGTCAGCTTCACGGACACACCTAGAAGTGTGCTTGATTAATCCCCTGGGTGCTTTGTAATTCAATTAAGTAGAGAATCAAGATTAATGTCACATGTCCCTGTGAGAAGAACTGCAAACGTTCTTTGCTTGGATCAGAATTGAAATCGGTCATATCCTAATCTATAAGCTATTTGAAATTTTCTGGTTATTACATATTTACAGCTTTAAGGTCTGACATCCTTACATTTCCTGTCCTGAAAATTCCCTTGAGATAAAGCATCCTGTAACTTCTGCAGACACACAGAACCTTTACTTTTCAGAGGAAAGCATGATTAAGCCAAATCATGAAATATGTCTGGTTCACTTGATGAAATTTGGATAGGTATGAGAAACTTTGGAAAATCAGGCTTACAGTCCATGCCAATTACATTTAAAGGGGAAGATGACTCATTTGGAATTAAAAATAAATAAATAAAAGATTTCCCCAAATTGAGAGACTGTCTTACCATCAGGATGCATGATAAGGGCAGATGGGATAAAGCAATTTAATGCTAAACATCTTAAAATGATCATTAGCTAAACTCTATTTTTTTTCTAGAAATGAATTTTCCTTTGAAATATCCCAGCACAGTCCAGCTATTAATGCAAATGAGTGTGGTTGATTAAATTTAGTCCTAACAATCCTGTGTGCAGACAGGCTTTAAAGTACCGAGGAAACTTTGGTGAACTTTTACCTCTTCTGACCCTCCATGATCTGCAAGTCATGGGGTTTGGCATGGCAAGATAGTAATTAAGAGACCATGGTTTGTTTGTTTTATGTCTTAAATAATTTATCATAAGAATTTAAATATTCGCAGAAATAAAGAGAATGGTATAATAATTCGGGTGTAGCCATTAAGTACCCTGGCTTCTTCATTGGACAGTCCTATTTTAGACATTAGCTCCTTCCCTCACTCCAGCTATGTAAAAGTAAAGCCCAGATACCATAAGTATTTTATTTTGAAGTGTTTTTGTATATCTTCCAAAGTCACCTATGACTCACTATCATATCCAGAATAAATTTTCTAGATTTGTGCTTAGCACTTTTACTTCTATTAAGCAGGGAAGATTTAAACATAAATCATAAATTCAATAATTATGTCTTTTGAAAGTTGACACTATATTTCACCACTAATGAACATGATGCACTATGTTTAAACCTATCCAAGTTCATGACCGACTTTTGTTCGATAACTACTTCCTTAATCTTGTATCAATATTTCTCTTATGTCAAAATTTCTCTAAGTAGTTTTTGACTGATAAAATAGATATCTGGATGAGTCCTTTTATTCTTTTTTATGCAGCAAATTTCAAGTTTATTAAGAAAAATTGGAATAAATTTAAGCATGGGGACAAGAGAGAAGGAAGGGGAGGAGAGGAGAGAGAAGGGAAGGGTAAAGGGGAGAGAGGATGGAAAGGGAGAAAAGTAATTCTCAGGAAGAAAAGTTACTGGGGGCATCCTTCCCTCTCACTGTGTCTTTATGGAAGTTTGACCTGAGAAAGGACAGAAGAGCATGGATGAGACTTCATTTGGCAATTTGAAACTATTTCTCAGTAGTCCTCCGAGGATTCCTAGAGTAGTCTTTCTATGCTTGAGATAAATGCTTGGAAGCCTAGATTATATTTTCTAAGCAGTAACATTGCCAGAGTCTGTTTAAAAAAACATTAGCCATGGCTCAGTGCCAGTTGGAGCTTTGAAAACTGAGGGCAGCCTCTTCGGTTTCTGCTGAGAGTCAGTGAGTGGTGGTTAAACGTTACCCAGTGAAGGGGTGACCCGTGGTGAATATCACTTCCGGCTATTCCAGAGGACCAGAGATCAGCACTGGTTTGATGGCTCACCACCTCCCATAACACCAGATCCAGGGGGACCCGATGCCTTTTGCTGGCATTTGCAGATAGGTACCTGCATACATGTGGCATATGTGCACAGACAAGGAAAATGGAATAACAGTATTCCTGCTAGCAGGGTGCATTCATCTTCTATGGGTTTATGCTTGCTTTACAGGGATCCTGTGGAAGGCTCAGATACATTAGAAACACACAGGCGAAGCATCTGATAAATATAAAATAGGGAATTGAAAGGAAAATAAAAAGATTAGTAGCTCTATGAGAACCTTATCCTTCCCTCCTAGACCCAGAAAGGTCTACTATCTCATTTAAGAAGCTTTAACTCAAGGTATGATATTGGGTTATGGATCTACACTAGCCAGAGTGACAGGTCACAGGGAATTTTCAAGACACACTGGATGTTTTATGGTGACATTGGTACCTTTGAGAAAATACTGTGCCAAAAATATAAGTGCTTTGTCTTCCACAAAGCAATGGATAAATCTTGCCTTTCTTTATGCATTCCGTGTGTAGACAGCCAGTTGAATCTGTCAGCAGAGGTGAGGTTATACTGACATAATACAACCCCCTGTCAGGGAAACTTTTATCTCACTCACATAAAATGTGCGGAGGGCCAAGAATTCTGTATGAGGACAGCTGTCATCCATGTGTTGGCAAAGTTATTCTGATTTACTTTAGATTTCTTTGAATATTTCTAAAACTCTATACTCAGTATCACTAATTTGGTATCGAGACAAAAATGGCATCATTTGTCCCCTTCTGCTTCTGCCCCCAACCCCATGTCCTCTCCACGTCAATATGACCTTCCATGAGGAATTCTGAAGCGAAAACACAGAGAAAGGTGTGCTAGCTGCCTAATGCCGCCACAGGGGAGTGGCATGTGTCCCTTCTACTCCCATTTCATCACACATAGTAACTCCTTCCTAGCCACATCACTGTGAAGGAGATTGGGATGCAGAACAGTGTGTGTCTGGCAGTCTTAGTTGGTCTCACTGATGACTGTCACAACAGCTGAGTCTAGCTTGTTTCTTTGAGCATTGCTGAAACTCTCTATTTTTTGGCCACCATTTTTGATGAGACAGAAAAGAGGCCTTTTTGGCCTCTTTCTTTTTCTTTCTTCCTTTTCTTTTCTCTTCTTCTTCTTCTTCTTCTTCTTCTTCTTCTTCTTCTTCTTCTTCTTCTTCTTCTTCTTCTTCTTCTTCTTCTTCTTCTCCTCCTCCTCCTTCTCCTCCTCCTCTTCCTCCTCCTCCTCTTCCTCCTCCTCCTCCTCGTCCTCCTCTTCCTCCTCCTCCTCCTCTTCCTCCTTCTCCTCCTTTCTCCTTCTCCTCCTTCTTCTTTTCAGAAGCAGGTGTTTTCCCAAGGGTTATGTATGTCTGTATGAGTTTTGATGGTTTCATATCAAATCTTTCCCAAGCATTTATGTTGATAGAAACTACCCAAGATCTCATTAAAGTGCAGGTTCTGGTCAGTAGGTCTAAGGTGAGGCCCAGGCGATGAGGACTCCACGAACATAAAGTGCATACTTTAGAGAGTCAGACGTTAGTCTATCACACCCTTTACAAGCAAAGCATCGTGATTTCACTTGGATTTACATAGAAATTGAGGCCCTTCCTTCCTTCTTTCCTACATCTGGGTCAGGGACAGTGATTCAGAGTGATAGTTGTCAAACATGTGGGAAGTCTGTCAACACAACTCAGAGCAAGCTTCTAAAGGATAATTGCCTTTGTATTCTTTCATTTTAAAAGAGGACAGTTAGGAATAAAGGAAACCCAGTTGAACACTACAAGTGTTCCACAAAATGCCAGCATCTCATTATAGTGGAGCCCACACAGCAGGGACACTGGAGAGGAGAGGAGATACCGAAAACATCTTTATACTCTTGTCTCTTAAGAGCCCTTCCTCGGATCAAATGTAATTTGTGCTGAGGAGGTAGTGGCTGTCTCAGAGTCTAAGCACTTTGTTATCATGTTTCAATTTTGCCTAATTATTAATAGAGCACTTATTTTTTCTGATCCTTTACTAATTAAGATTTTTGCATGTTTTCAGCATCGCACTTACCACTTAGGATTTCGGATGAGTTGCCTTTTGGCTCCAAGATGCAGACTGACTGCCGAGAGCTGTATTAGGGCTGTGTGGATGTGTGTGTGTGGGGGGTGGGGGGTGCAGAAATGAACCTGGACACCGTGAGAGCACTCACAGGCACTTTTCATTATACCCAGAAGCTGTTTTTTATTCCTTGCTCATTTGTAATGCTGGCCCATGATGGCAGAATTGGGTGTCTCACCATAAATTAAAAGACCTGCTTCCGACTTCTTATTCTGTGGGTGTAATTCAAGGAACTGTCTCGAGGAATACCAAAGCTATATATTCTTCTTTATAGCAACTGTCATGAAAAAAATCCCAATTACTCTAAATTACCACAAAATCACTTTAGAATCCACCCCAGACCCGTGGCCCTTGATTTTCTTGCAATTAGTTCAAAGGGCAGGAGACAACGTAGTAAGTGTGGGACTTTATTATATAGCAGTTACATTTTTCATGATCAAAGAAGCTTTCGTTTTCTGCTTCCTTCCTTTGAACTAATTCACCATTGGAGACAATAATTCCAGGTCCCTGCCTTATTAAGTTGGCAACCAATTTCTAGAACTTGGGCATATTTCACTTTCCTTCTATATTAAAATATTTAAAACTATAATTTAAATCTTAGGAATTCATGATTTTATGTAATAGACTGAAAGTCATGCATATGAGCCTAAAGGAACCTACAATGCATGCAGGTAGCCTTTGAGGAAGTCACTCATGAGACGGATGCAAGGACAATGTCAAAGGCAAGAAAGCACACCAGAGTCCTCATGACCAACTAACCAAGCGGGAATCCTTGTCATACCAGGCTGCATTGAAAGGCATAGTCTGGAGACTTAAAGACATTGCTCTTATCCTATGAAGGTTAAACCCTATTTTCCCCATCAACAGACTGACCGGGGAAGAGCAACCCAAGGACTCAGATCATTCCACTGTGTGTAAGCAAGTTAGGCAAAGACAGACTGAAGATGGTTTAGAAGAAAAGGCTTTGGCCTTTCTTATATAGAGGGTGGCGCTACTTTTCCTGGGTTTCAGCAGCTTACATGACCCAGGCGCCTGCTGCCCAGCCTCCCTTGTTCACAGAGTGCTGCCTTCTAGAGCATCATGCACAGACCCTAGAGCCTTAAATCCTAGAATTCTTTAAGGTACAGCCATACAAGGAGCAGAGAAAGAGATTTAAGAACTTGGGGGATTTCAGGTTTCCAGCTCAGTCATAGATCCAGGGGTAGTTGTGAGTCCCAGCTGCCCTTTGCGGTTTGTGTTCTGAATGCTGAAGCAGTAGGTAAATCCTGTGTGTTTAGCAGGGGCTTAAGAACATTTGGAAGGGTCCCTGAGAGGCAAAAACATAAAGCTGGAGCTGCTGTAGTAACCCCTGGAACTGTGAGATAGATGGAGCCAAGGATGCTGGAAGCTATATAGGTATAAATTCCAAGCTTAGTGAGAAAGTTCTCCTTTGCCGCTTATTGATTGTGGATAAAGACGCATTAAGTTAGACAAAGACAGAAATTCCATCCATGCATCCTTCTAATACAGTGACCTATCCTTGCATCATACATTTCATCTATCAAGCGAACATGGACATTTATGGATTATGTTTTTCATTCTCTGACAAAAGTCTCTATTCTGGTATTTTTTTTCTCCAAGGCATAATTACATGTGCAGTAATTGATTTTTTTTGCCAATTGCAAATATGCTTTCATTTATAATATGTATTTTGGCTGATATGTAAAACATCAAGTTGGGAATATTAATGGGTATCAGGCAATATGTCATTAAAGGTATGCAATTAATGATGCTTAAATCAAGTTATACATACATGGGCACAAAATTCTTTAATCCATTTTTTCTAACATTTGAAATTCATATTATATTGTTATCTATAGTCATCCTACTGTGCAAAATAGCAAATCAGAATGTCTTGCTTCCATCCAACTTTGTACCCATTGAGCAGTCTTTCCCCATCTCCCACTTCCTGCTTTTCTTCTTGTAACCCCCACTCTATGTCAATTTATGTAAGATGAACATTTTTTTAGATTCTATATATGAGTGAGATCATGTGATGATTTCGTGTCTGGATTGTTTTATTTAATATACAATTTCTATTTTCATCTGTGTGGTTACAAAGGATAAGGTTTTATTCATTTTATGCCTGAATAGAATCATATTGGGGATATATTCCACATTTTCTTTATCTGTCCATCAGGTGATAGATGCTGAGTTTGTCTCCATTTCTTGGCTGCCGTGAATATTGTTGCAGTGAGCATGGGCTGGTGAATGTTTCTTCAACACAAGGACAGTATAGTCTTTGGGTATATAAATCATATGATCATTCTATGTAATCTTATGTGAGGTACCCCCATATTGCTTTGCGTACTGGTTATATTAGTCTACATTTCACCAATAGTATGAATTTAAGAGTTTCTTTTTCTTTCCTTCCTCAACAACACATGCTATCCTTTCTCTTCTGATAAGAGCCATTCTTACTGGGGTGATGTAATAGCTCACTATGGTTTTCCCTGACATTTGGTGGCATTGAGCAGTTTTTTATGTTCCTGTTGGGCAAGAGATATGTTTTTACAAATGTATTTTATGAGGAGGAAGGATAAATAGTGCACAGAACTTGGATCAAATAAACTTTTCAGAGGCTTTGTATTCCCAAACCCCAGCTCCCTTGGTTTTCCTCCACGCTCGGAGTAACAGGCCTTCCAGTTCCCTGTATTTGTGGATTCAGCCATCCTCAGATCAAAACTATGAAAACAAATGGTAACATATGCATGCAACATGCACAGATTTCCCTCTGCCGTTACACCCCAAGCTATATTAACAGCCATTTGCATCCCATTTACACTATGTTAGTCATTATAAGCAATACAGAGAGATTTATTTATTTTTGTATATCAGCCTGGCCTTGAACTCCTGATACTCCTGCCGCCACCTCCTTAGTATTGTGATCATTGGCATGTACCATGACCAGAGCTACATTTTAGCCTTTGTATTATGGGTAATATTTCCTGCATATGTTATGGAAGTGCTCTAGCTTAAATGACTTCCCAGCCTCCAGAGATTTTAAAAACACACAAAAGATTGTGACATTACATGTGACTACTATGACATTAAGTAAGGACTTAACCAAAGGGGAGTCTAGACCAAATCCATCCCAGATAACGAGGAAAGACTGCATGACACATCACTGCAGTGTTTAAGATTTATTCTCATTTATAATGGATGAAAGTCTAAATCCCCTTAAATTCATGTACAAACTCCTAACACCCAATATAATAGAATTTGGCTATTATAGAGATAATTAACATTGAGATCATAGGCACAGGCCGATGGGGGAGGTGATGTATGCTGTGAATATGTTTTATTTCCATTGGTTAATAAAGAAGCGGCTTCCCACCAATGGCTTAACAGAGTAAAGCCAGGCTAAAAGAGATACATGAAGAGAGTAAGCAGAGGTAGGGAGAAGCCATGGATCTGCCACAGGAGACAGACGCTGGGGGTGGAACTTTACCTGGTAAGCCACAGCCACATGGCAATACACAGATTAATGAAAATGGGCTAGTTTAGGATATAGGAGTTATCCAGAAATACGCTTAAGCTATTGGCCAAACAGTATTACAAATAATATGGTTTCTGTGTGATTATTTTGAAACTGAGCAGCCAGGAGCTAACTAGTGGCCTCCTACAACAATAGGATCCTGGCCTGACAGATGTAGTTCTCTTTCTGTCTGCATCAGGGAGCACTGTCCTCCCACCAACAAGTGTTCCAAGATGAGGCCATACTGGCATGCAGAGGGCTGAGGTCATGAAGAAAGTCTGAGAATGAAACCTGTCTTACCAAATCATTCAATTTTACTCTGCTTGAGTACCAGCATCATAAATCCCCTATCCTCCAGAACTGTAAGAAACAAATTTCTGTTGTTTAGGCCACTCAGCCTTTGCTCGTTTGTTATGTCAGTCTGAACTGATTAATGTATCACGCTTAACTCTCAAGGCATGAACTACACATGGAAATGGCAGATATTTAAGACTGAGTGCTTTTTATTCTGAGTAATATCAGAGAACTTCAAAGGAAGTTATTTTTCCTAGATACTCTGAAACAGCCACTTATACTCCAGAGATGATGAGGAAATATTAAATATTGGCAGGAGTGAGATAGAGGAAGGTATTAAGAAAGTGAAATGCAGGAAGGCCCCAAGAGTGAATGGCATCACAGTGGAGGAGCTGGAGGTGGCTGCAATAGGCTCAGGGGCAGAGGTTCCTCTCAGACTTTGCAGAGAGATATGGGAACACCAAGTGATTCCCACAGAATGGAAGCACTCAGTCATAATTTCCATACATATGAAGGACAAGCTGGACTCTTAAACTACAGTGGCATTAGTTTGTTGTGCCATAGCAGCAAGATCTTCTCCTCCATCATCCTGCAAAGGATCAAGGGCAGAATAGAGGAAATCTTAACAGAGGCCCAGTGTAGATACAGAGCTAACAGGAGCACAATAAATCAGATCTTCACTTTGAGGCAACTGGCAGAAAAATATGAAGAATTTGGAAAAGACTTATATGTCTGTTACATCAACTTCAAGAAGGCATTCGATAGCATTTGGAGGAAAGGACTTTGGGAAACAATGAGGCTCTATAGGTACCCAGAGAAAATCATTAAGAATACTAAAAAAAAAACAAAAAAAAAAAAAAACACCTATGAAGATTCCTTTGCATCCATCAAAATCTGTGGAGACCTAAGTGATCAGTTTAAGACAATGGTAGGAATGTTGCAGGGATGCATTCTCTCACCCCTACCCTTTAATATATTCCTAGAATTAATAACAGCAACAGCTCTGGAGGACGAGGAGATAGGCTTGCAGATAGGTGGTGTGTGAATCAGTAACTTACAACGTTTCACCGACAATAAAGCACTACTTGCTGAAAGCTTAAATGAGCTGCAGGCCATGGTAAACAGAGTGGTAGAAGTCAGTGAAAAGCTTGGTATGAAAGTAAACACTGAGAAGACTGAGATACAACTCATGGGAAGAGTGCACAAGAATTCTAACACTGTAATAAAGAATCAGAACCTCAAGCAAACAGTCAACTCTGTCTATCTGGAAGGAAACCTCAGTTCAAAGGAGGGAACTGTTTCAGATGTCAAGAGGGTGATAGGGATAGCAAAGGCTGCATGAGATGCTTGTCTTGAGCTGCCTTCTTTACAACTCTGAAACCTGGACAATGAAACACTCCTCAGAATACCAGCTAAATGTATTTGAGATGCCATGTCTCAGGAGGATTCTGGGCGTCACACAAAGAGACAGGCCGTGCAGCGATGACATTAAGAAGCATCTCCATCTACAGAAGGAAGTAAACTACAGGATACGGCAACAGCTCCTGAGATAATTCAGCCATGTTCTGAGAATGAATGAATGAATGAATGAATGAATGAGTGAGTGATGGCAGATACCCGAAAATAGCACTGCTTGGAGCAGTGCACAAGATAAGGCGAGGAGGAGATAAAGATGCTGGATAGCAAAGAGGAAGACTGTGAAATTTTGGATATGACAATAATACAAGCATCTAGGACTGCCCAGGATAGAAACAACTGGAGAAAATCTATAAATGGGTTGCCCATACATGCATAAGCATTGCTGGGGCATAAATGATGATTATGATGATGATGACGATGATGATGATGATGACGAGATACTCTAAAACAACCAATTCGATACAAGTTTGACATTCTGAGCAGAGAATTTCTCAGTAGAGGGTATTTTTGTGGATGCTATGACTTGTTTTTGTTGTTATTATTTGTTCGATTTTTGATATTTTTCTTCATTTTCCTACATGTTTCTTGATGATTTTGTCTACCACATACTTTGATATCTTGAATCTGCCACATGTTTCTGAGGGCAGTATTTCTAATATTGATACTACTTGGATAGAATTGAACTTCTTAAGAGGCTTTGAACTTGATCAGCACTTCTCTGTGTTGTTTAGGAAATCTTCTTAATAGCTGAGTGCTTCTCTTTGGCCTTTTTGGTCACTTGTGCCCCTCTAAGCTCTTGTCTAGCTACCACAGTATGTTTCTTCCTGACTGCATGCCACATGGCCAACTGTATGCCATGTGTCCACTATATGCCATGTGTCAACTATTGTACCACATTTCCACTATGTGCCTCATGCCACTGCATGACATGCATCCACTATATGCCATGTGTCATCTCTATGACATGTGTCCACTATATGCGTTGTGTTCATTATGGTATGTGTCCACAATATGCTGTGTGTCCATTATAACGTGTTTACTCCTGCATCATGTTTCCGCTGTGTACCATGTCTGTACTGTATATCACATGTCCACTGTGTAGCATGCATCCACTGTATACCATGAGTTAACTTCATCACTTATTACTTAATCTCATATACAATTTTGATACTGATAAACCATAAGCATTATTTCTGTTCTCATTTTGTGTGACTTTCGAATTGCACTCAACATGGTCACCGCCTTGTAACAGACTTTACCTTGCTTCCCCTAAGTCTTTCCTGTGAGTACCTATACTTCTTTACATGCGCTTCTCCTCTGCAGACATAGTTGCTTTGTTTCTTCGGGTCAGAAAGCTTCGCAAGCTTGGTTCACATCTGATCCTCCTCTTACTGTGGAGGCTCTGCTCAGGAAATAGCGTTTATGTTAAGACGTTAATCACTTCCCATCAAGGAGTGACTCAGAAATGTCTCTCTACTGACAAGACCTCTTGGGGCGCTACAATGCCCTCCCTCTCTTTATTTTTCTGAACTGTATTGACTGACTTCAGGATATATCAAGATCGAAGAGATACAATTAACTTACAGGCTCTTACTTCATACCTGCCTTTCTTTTGGGGCCTTTGGTTTCTTTATGACCTCACTGTTCATCTAAGATAAGCCATGTAGAATCTTAGGAATCCTTCTTACCTCATTTGTCATCCTTGTTCTTACCAATTCTAAATATTGTTCATTCTGAAGCATTTGAGTGCTGTTATATACCAGGCACCATTCTTAGTGCCCATCACACTCGCTCAGTGGAGTCCCAGCTGTATCATCATCTGTTCCATCAGTTCCATCTTCCTGCCGCCTTATTGCCCTCCGTTCTTCTCCAAGCCATCCTCACCTCTCACTCTAGAGCAATGATCTGCCAGGCTTAACCACGTGATTACTGGAGCAGCCTTTTCAAGAGCTGAAAACCATAGTCCACTTCACCCAGCACAGCATTATCTAAAGCCTCATCAGTATTCTCCTGCTTTAAATGAACGTTTGTATGTTGGGTCTTTCCATCCTCAGTATTACCCCTTCCGCTGTCATATCTAAATGTGTTCTGCCTTCCTTTCCTTATGTCCTCCCTACTGGCTCTCTGATGGCCCCCTTCCATCTTTAGGGTCTTACCCTGGCTCTGGGCAAGAGCACCCCAGCTGCTCTTCCCCGGCCTTCTTTCTAGTTTCATCTCCAATCATATTCTGTGTGCTCCTTCTACTCCTGTCTTTCCATCTCATGTGCACAAGTACTTTTAACACTGTTCCTTTCGTTGTCCCATGGGTAACACTACTTCACATCTCTCGTGAGTAAATGCTCTTCTCATCTTCTCAGAGTAGTGCTAACTTTGTTTCTACATAGACTCATGGAGCAGGGCCAGGCCTTTAATTTCTCTTTGCAGAATCTGCAATGCTACAAGCAAAGCCTGATACATATTAGAAGTTAATTAATATTTATAAATGAACAAATATTTTTCATTTCATTTTTATGAAAATGAATTGTGCAGGACTTTGGTTGCTTGCTTGCCACGAGGACGGGCTCTGGGTTTTGTGAGCCTTCACTGACACTTCTCTGAGGTTCCATCTAGGTGATTGTCTTCGTCCTGAAGTGACCTTTCAGCCAGTCTCATGTAGGCACTGTCATTTCCAGTATTTGAGATGCAGCCCAGGGCCTCAGACTGCTTACCTGAAACCAATGATAATCACAGAGGAACATGTAAATTAACATCAATTGCTTGCATTTATCAAGATTTTCATTTAAACTCATACTTGAGTTGCATACAACTGCATAAATTATTTTTAAAACTGATTTTCACAGGAGAAAACCTTGTAATTAGACTGGGGTGAAAAGATGACTGACAGATGGAATTATTTCTGTTCCTTGATTTAGAAAAATGCCCAAACAGTTTGGTTATGGTCGTGTGAGTTTGCCAAAATCAGATGCTAAAATTTGACATGCTTGACATGTGTGAAATTGTACACAGACACACACACAGACATATACACACGCACACACACACATACACACATTGGGTCATATAAGATTGTCGAACCTGGATGATCAATCAAAGTAAAAAATTATCTAAAGATTGTCAGAAATAAAAAATATCCTACCCAGTTGTTTTACTCAGTTCCGTGTGTTGGACCCCTGATATTAGAAGCCTTCTCTTCCTGATTAAATTTCATCATATGGGGTATGAAACAATCAAATAAGACAGTTCTTATACTTTGAAAAATGGCATACTACTATTAATTTAGGTGATTAAAATTTCTTATTTTAAATTGTATGCATGTGTGCCTATGATAGCAGGTGCTCAAGGAGACAAGGGATATCTTTGCAACTGAAGTTACAGGCAGTTGTTGGTTGTTAGATATTATGACTACCCCAAAGCAAGGGAAGGTCGAATAATGTTTGGGGATAAAAGTTACACGCTTAGGAAGCAATGCCTTATATTGGGGAAATAATGACCCCATTCTAGAAAGTTCTGGCTCTTCCTCTGAACTGTATATTAACTTATCTTTCATTATCACGCACTCTCATGTAAAGCATAGCAGCTAGGGGACAAGATGCTTTCCTGCTCCTTTGAAATGTCCCCTGTGCATCTTCTGTCAGGCTGAGGGTACAAGCTCTTACCTCAAGGTGGGCTTTGCTGTGCTGTTTTAATCTCTTTCACGATACCTTGCCAGCGTGCTTTTGAAATTTTGTTTTTCTCTGCATCAATGATTTGTCCTTTGAAACAGAAAAAGAGCATTTGTCATCCTGGCATTTGGAGATTTCGCTCTGCCATGTGTCCCTTCTTAGTCTTATTTTAGGTAGTAAATCAAGCGAAGTATTGGCTTGCCTTGCTCAGGGAAGAGGTGATACCATAATAGGGTTCTCTCAGTGTTAACTGGCTATGAGCACACGATTTTTCTTTTCCAGAAAGATTTTACCCCATGTAGAAGTATACTTTTGCTTTTTAAGATTTTTAAGATGTGTTTATTATTTTTTCAGTAGGATGTCCTATTTCCAGGCAGTAAGAGGTTCAATTTGGCATTCTCCATATTTGATATTAGTGCTAATGGTTATGTCTTTACTCTTCTCAAAGAATAACAGCAGTGTCTACCTCAATTAAGGTCCATTATGTCACCAAGGTGACTTTGTGGATGAAAGTCCAGATCTAATGATTTGATCTGACATCTAGGTGATGAATTTAGACACCTTTTGCTCAGTTTTTGCTGAGTAGACCACAGTTACTTGTATGTGTGCCTGGATTGTCTAGATTTAGTAAACCATTTTTTTCACCTTAAAGATTTCACATATTGAAGCAGAGTGCCAGAGGTGTGAATAAAAGAATAATAATCTATTTTTTAATGTTAATTCTGAAACGCTTTAAGAATAAATAATATGCCAATGTTTAAGACTTTTTGAAGGTTTGGGCTCAGATTGCCCAGTAGACCAAGGTAGCTAGTCAAATCTGACCTTAGCTAAAGAGCGAATCAATTAAAAACCTCAGTGTGTGCCAGATGCCACATGGTGTAAATTTGTACTGACGCTCTTGCTTGCCGTGGACAACTTACATTCTTATTTGCTAAATTTGCCAACTCTCTCCCAGCCCTGCTTTGTACAAGTTTTCCCTATGGAACACTGACACCTTAATCATAGCCAAGAATTTTAACATTTCTATTAGTCAAGTGAGCTTAGAAATGGGATTTAATGTACTTATGAAATCTATCAAATAGAGAAATACTTGAAAGGGACTGCGCATGGATCCGGATAAAACCATTTATGTCAAGTTAAGGCCTATAATGAAAAGCAATAAAATCACCATGTACCAGTTTGCCCTGGAGACAGGCTAGCAGGCCTGGAGGGAAGCCTGAATCATCATCCCAGCAGCAAGGAGAATATTGCGTCCCTCACTCCATTCTGTATTCTGCACCTCTCAGACTGAGCTAAGTCTAGAAAAGTTGACAGTAATACAACAAGCTGGGATCGCAGCTCAGAGATACCATATTCCTTCCCGCCAATTCTATGAAGATGCAAGCTCCGCCCTTCCTCTGCCTTGTGCCCCTGACTCTTTTTTTTTTTTTTTTTTTTTTTTTCCAAAGCATCCTTTCTCCATCAATCACAAACACTAGGAGGGACTGTTTTCCAAACTCATCCTCAAACTTCAGCATGGGATTTTGGACTTCATAGATATTAAAATATCATGTATGATCAAAAAGCTATAAACCAATAAAGGCAAAAACTTCACCTCCCCCCCAAATACTCAAAGCAAACCAAACATTACAGCAAGTATTTAGATTTTACTTGAAATCAGATTTTAAAAGCAGTTTTTGGAACTTCGTATGGATGTGTGGGCCTAACCCAATGTCAAAACCAATCTCTACCCTGGGTTTTCAACCTCGATAATAGGCAATGGAAGATACCGTGGGCCTCAAGCTTCTGCTGATGCCTCTGGGAGATCTTTATATCCATGGATTAGACCATCTCTCAATTACCGTTGACAGGGTTCTTTTTGCAGTAGAAGGTAAGTAACAGAGATCTACAACTGGTCCACATGAAGAGACAGGGACACCTTGGAGGGCTCAGCCCTAAATTCTACATTTATATCACACCCCTTTCCTAAGTCTTGGGGATCGTTACCAAGGAAGGGGTGGAAAGACTATAAGAGCCAAAGGGAGTACACTTCTGCAACATAACAGTGTTCACTGATCATGACAGCAGCTGCATATAAACTCTCACAGCATCTGTGACTGCAGGCGTGAGACCCGCACAGGATTAAGCCACAATCCCAGCACAGACCAATGAGGGGCTGTGAAGTCCCGTTCCTGTCTGAGAAGCTATTGACAACTGACGGTTGCTGGTGAAGAGAGAGTCTGTTTCTTCAGAGATGTGGTTCCTGAGAGGCTGCCCATGCTCCAGGGAATGGTCCTACACCCGTGCACATACAGGCAGCATTCAGTGATCTCTGTGGGTTAAAACAAAGGTCACAGACAGTTGGGAGGGAAAGTGGTAGAAAGGGTAGGAATTGAAAGAGAGGGCCGGGATGGTGGATTTGATCAAAACACATTATATACATCTATGAAATTCTCAAACAATAAAAATAATTATAAAAAAGTGTTGTTGGAGAAAATAGTACTTGGAAAGTGCTGTACATTGGGCTTATAATTGTATTTTCAGCGATGAGATTGAATTCTGCTGTGGGAATGGCTCTTTACAGGGATGCTTAAATCAACTCAGCCAGCCCCATGCTAATTTATGTAAGCAGTGGCATTATTAAAATCTTGATAAACATCCATTTTCCCTCTTAAGTGCAAATTGATGAGAGTGGATGTGTCTCCATTAGGAGGCTACATAATGGGGAAGCTACTTAGTTTACTGCCCCTGTTTCCTTTTGTATCTGCAGCTGAGTTTTCTTAGTTCCATACCTCCAGGCTTTTTCTTTCAACTTCTCTCCTGTTCCCATAAAACCTTTCTATTGAAAAACAAACCACTCTGAAATCAGTCTTGATTAAAAAAAAAAAAAGGACCTGTAACTTCATTTGGATATGCACATATAATGTCCCTGCATATGCATCCATGCCTCTAAGGACCAGAGAGTCAATGTCAGGCTCCTTCTTCATTGTTTTCCACAGTAGGGTTCAAGACAGGGTCTCTCACTGATCCTGGAGCCCCCCCCCTCCCCCCCCCCGTGTGTCAGTTAAAATGAATCTTCATTGAGCCTCAGGAAACTTCCTATCTCTGCCTCACTAGTGCTGGGTTACACGTACATCACTATTGCGGCTTTCCATGTGAGAATTTGAGATCTAAACTCAAGTCCTCACGAATCAAACTCTGTACCCACCGGGCCCCTAGCACCAAGCTTTTATACTTCATGAAGTACGCATCTTCCTGTAATGAAACAAAATGTCAGTGATCTGAGTTTTAATTCAGAGACATACTCATCGAAACCCCAGGATTTTGTTCCCACGCTAGAAATCAAATGCAGATCTCATAAATTCCAGGCAAGCACTAGCTCACTGACCCACAGCCTCAGCCCACCCCTTCCTTTTGAGCATAATGCTGCACAAATTCTAACTTCTAGTTGTCAGACACAAAGGAAAGTGTACTCCAGAAGTTCTGGTGCCCATTTCCCTCTACCAACGGAACCATTTTCTTATCAGTCAGAAGGGACAAATGGTTATCTGTGGTACCTATTAACATACCACATCACATCCTGGCCTCCAGGCTCACTAGCACCACCAGTACCTGGTGCTTCTCAGGTCTTCTCACCTCACCCCTTACCTTCTGTTTCTCCAGCTCAAGGACTTCCTTTCTAGTATTAGCTTCTCCTTCCCATAGAACCTTCCATTTCGGGCTTATGCTCTCTTTTGTCTAGCCCTTTGGTCTTCCTCTCGCACCCCCCCTCTCTCTTAGGTTTCTCTGTCTGCACTCTGTCTTCCTCTCTCTCTCCTCTGAGAACTACCTCCGGTCAGTTGGCCAGGTTCAATCTACTACTTTCTATCCTTGCTTTGAACTCTTTTGGGTTTCCCTGACTATACTCTCCTGTAACAGGAGGGATTGCTTGTTGGGGTTTCTGTCTCGCCCAGTCCCCCAGCCATTTTAGTCCCAGAGAAAATCACACAGAGGTCTCCATAAGATTATAAACTGATTGGCCCATTAGCTCAGGCTTCTTAATAGCTCTTGTAGCTTATATTAACCCATTATTCTTATCTATGTTAGCCACATGCCTCGGTACCTTTTTCAGTGGGACAGGTCATATCTTGCTTCTTCTGTGATCTGGGCAGAACTGGGGAAAGAGCTTCCTTCTTCCCAGAATACTCCTGTTCTCATTGCCCCACCTCTACTTCCTGTCTGGGTTTCCTGCCTATACTTCCTGCCTGGCTATCAGCCAATCAGCGTTTATTTAAAATATAATTGACAGAATATAGACAATTCTCCCAAACCACTTTCCCTCATATCTACAACAAAAAAACCTTCCTTCCCTTCAACCACGCTGTGTTGTCATGCCTCAGTCTACACATCTGGTGCCCAAATCCTCGGTTTGTACACCAGTATCCATACTGCCATCTAAACAGTGATTCCCAGTCTCACACTTAATCATCTTCAAGAATATCATAGATACAGCTCCTTGAAACATCTATAACCTTTAGGTGAAAACGAACAGGTTGTTGATAAAAGAAACTTCTGAGGAAACTTGATCTCTTTTAGCTCCAGAAATGACTACCCACTTAATGGTGAAGGCTGAGCTAAGGAAAATGTATTCAGAACACTGACAACTTCAGTCAAAATTGTTATTGTAATGGAGAAATATTTGAACTCTAGGCAAGGGCTTTGACCTCTGTGCCCTCCCGTCTCAAACATGCTGTCTGGCTGTCAGATACCCAGATAACTTTCTCCACCCCATGACAGCTTCTGCAGTGGGAATGACAGGCTGTCTGCTGTGTGGGACATGTGGCCACTTGATATACTGGAGCAGGAGGGGGAGTCTCTGTTTTCCTACAGCGTTCCTGTGTGACTGGTTAAATTAATAGTGAGAGTCATGTATACCCTATCACTCCCTGAAGCTCTGATGGTTCAAGATGAGAAACTTCAGTTCAACTCTGCTGAGGCAAAAGCAGGCAGGGTATTTTTATTACTGGTATTATTGTGGTTAGACTTCAATTCCCGCTCACAGGTTTACCTCGCGCTAGGCACCCCAGTGAGTAGTGGCATTTCCCTCCAGAGGCAGTGGAGAAGCAGGGGAAACTCAGAGAATGGCCAGTCATCATGGCCGGTGTTCTCAACTGTGATTTTGGAGGCAGCACCATTTAGAAGTTCCTACAACTTTTTCTTCTTTTCCAGTTTACTTTTACTTATGGGTGTGTCTCTGTGTGTGTCTGTGTCTGTGGTTTTATATCACACACATGCTGGTGTCTATGAAGGTTGGATGGTGGCTCCCTTGGAGTTAGTTACAGGTGGTTGTGAGCCTCCTGACTTTGGTACTGGGAGTTAAATGTGGGTCCTATGCTACAGGAGCAAGTGCTGAGGCATCTCCCCAACAGCCAGTACTTTTTTCTTAAGTAAAATATGAAGACATTTTTCCCAGGAGCCTTCATCCATATCCACATGTGCAACTGAGTGATTGGCATTCATGAAAGTATTGTTTGTATAGAAAACATTCTTCCAATTTCTGTGTGTATGCTCCACAGGAAGCCCAGATTACAGCTTACTGGCTGAGCTGTTGTGAGTCATAAGTGGAGATCCAGTCATGCCCGGATTCTCACCTCATAATAGGTCACTGAAGTTCTTGGTTTTGTCACACAGTTGTTTTAAAGTCTGACGAAATTATTTAACACCAGCTCTGAGTTTTCTCATTACTGAACAAGCAAGGTCAACTAATGCTGCCTAGAGACCTCCCAGCGGGGTTGTTTTAACAGTGTTGTCCGACCTTTGATGTATCCTGTTCACAAGACTCAACTGACCTTCACTCTGGGCCCTGGTGGTGGGTCTCTTTTTCTCCCACCATAGTCTTTTTTTGTTTTGTTTTGTTTTCCAAGACAGTGTTTCTCTGTAGCTTCGAAGCCTGTCTGGAACAGACCAGGCTGGTCTCAAAGTCATAGAGATCTGCCTGCCTCTGCCTCCCAAGTGCTGGGATTAAAGGTGTGTGCCACCACCACCTGACTCTCCCACCATAATCTTTAGGGGCTTGTTTAAGGGTCCTTGTAGAGTCACTGTGTTCAAAGCAAAATATTTGTGTCACTTTCCTAAATACCAAAGACTAGCATTATTCAAAATGGTCTACTCAAAAAATGGATTAAAATATATGACTTTTATCAAGCATTCTCTGTGCCTAAGATGTTCCTAGTGTTATATACTGACTTTTTCTCCTAGAAAGTAGCCAGTATGTTCTTGTTGCTCTTTGGTATAAAAACAGAAGAAGCATTCTTTTCCTTTAGAGGCAAAGGGCTACAGTGAGAAGGGTGAGGAGGTGTGTGTTTGTGTCTGCTCAGGGAGGTTCAGGGAAGGGTTATCATTTTGTGAAATGTTTTCCTGAAGGAGCAGTTTAGAATTTGTTTTGGTGTAAATTGAGCCAGGAGTTTGAAAACAGGATGAGACTCCATAAACACTTGCTCTCCAAGTAACCATCTTGTTAAATAAACACAGCACTGGGACCAGTTTTAAATAAACGCAGCATTGGGACCGATTCCATTTTTTTTTTTTTTAATTCCATTGTCCACTTGGGAAAGCAGAAGGTGTTTTGCATTATGCAGAGTCTGGTGTTTGGTTATTTGGAGAAGAGGGCTGCTGTTCCCATTGGGTCACTTCAGATGCAGAGGCTGGGTGGATGGTGTCAGCTCTGAAACCATTGCCACCCGAATTGTGAAACATTACGGGAGGGCAGGAAATAATTTATTTTGCTAACCCTCTCTGTCCCATGTGCAATTTGTACCTGTTGAAGCTGAAAGTGCTTGCCTTGTTTGAGTCTGTCCTTGCTTCCCTCTGTGCAGTCTGTCTCCTTTATTTGACAGACGTGCAATGCTTGAAGCCTTAAGTTCAGGTGAACATTATTAATGGCAACCTTTACGGTCCACTGGGGATTAATTTCGTTTTCCTGGTCTGTGTTTCTTACGACAGTTTCAAGATGGTGGAATGTACATACATTTCTTGTGGAGAAAGAAAAAAATAAAAAAAGAAAGAAAACAGTTTAGACAGGTTGATTCATTTAGCTACCCAGCATGAACTGATCACTTTCCCCCCTCTCTAAATTTAAATTCCAAAGAAAAACAAAACACACACCCATCCACATTTGCAGGCACCACTAGCCCACAATACACAAGCACATAAAAACAGTGTGGGACCAATTTGCAGACCAGGCAACAGGCACTTTCTTATGTATAAACAGATGGAGTTTTAACAAAATATCTTAAATCCCTTTTGCTTTGGTTAGTTGTCCCCTTGATGAGACATATTAAATAGATATTTATACTCCAACATTCTTCCAGCATTGTAATTTTTCTTTTTTTATTGATTTTATTGAGCTATATATTTTTCTCTGCTCCCCTCCCTGCCTTTCCCCTCCCCTTCAACCCTCTCCCATGGTCCCCATGCTCCCAATTTACTCAGGAGATCTTGTTTTTCCTACTTCCCATGTAGATTAGATCCATGTATGTCTCTTTTAGGGTCCTCATGATTGTCTAGGTTCCCTGGGTTTGTGAATTGTAGACTGGTTTTCTTTGTTTTATGTCTAAAGCCACTTTTGAGTGAGTACATGTGATATTTGTCTTTCTGAGTCTGGGTTACATCACTCAATATGATCTTTTCTAGACCCATCCATTTGCCCATAAATTTCATGATGTCATTATTTTTTTCTGCTGTGTAGTACTTTACTGTGTAAATGTACCACATTTCCCCTATCCATTCTTCGGCCAAGGGGCATTTAGATTGTTTCCAGGTTTTGGCTATGACAAACAATGCTGCTATGAACATCGTTGAGCACATGTCCTTGTGGTACAGTGAGCATTCTTTGAGTATATACCCAAAAGTGGTATAATGGTTAAATTATATGGTTAAATCCTCCAAATTGATGGAAATCAGGAGACTGTTTATGCCCTTTGTCTGGCCTGGTTGCTTGCATTTTTGTTTTGTCACAGCATCTGCTGTTGGAAAACTTCCTGCTTGTCTAAGCTGCAAGCCCCTCCCCCTCATTGTTGCAGATATGCTAATAAGAATATGTTCTTATCTTATGGTCTTTCCAAGAAACCATTTAGAAGGAGAGGCAACATGGAGTGTACCTTGCTGTTTTTGGAGCACACAAAGCATCACTGATGCCCAGAAGAAAATGAAAATGTTTAATTTTAGCTCTTTCACCTCAGCTTGAAATGCAGATGAAAGTTGAAATTTTACTTAAGGCTTGAAGGCTGGCAGGACTGGATGACACGTCATAAAGAAATATGGAAGCCCCAATGGCAAATTTCATCATTTGTCATTTATCAAGTACATAAAAGAGGGAGAAAAGCCTTGAACAGGAGCAACCTTGGACGCTAAGCAATACTAGAATGTTTATGTGTTATCTGGATACTTGATGAGCGCATTGCAAAGCATTGGCTTCTTCAGGATTAAAGAACAGTGCAGGGAAGTTGAGTGTTTGGGACACGTAAAAATGATCAAATCTATTGACATTACAAAGCTCTTCTCTAATACTGAATGTGCCTCTGGACCACAAGAGAATCCAAACTTTTCACGGGAGGACAGGGATCAAGAAGAGGGCTACGGAAATTGAATCGCTGTACTTGCTGGCATCAAGGTTAGAGGGCAATGGTCTCAAGCTTTCCCAAGGTCACTTAAGTGCATTAGCGCTCTGTAACATGAGTTCAATTTAGAGTAACCAGACCTGAGGAAGATAGCGAAATAGGGACTTTTTCAACACCTCCTGCCTATCTTGTGTCCTTCTTTTTGTCTCGCTTTTGACGCTATCCACAAGAACCCAAAGACAGACATGAGGCCGACCCCAATTTCTATTTGTGTTTGGACTTGAGCGTTCCCCCTGCTTGCTGGTACACTCCTCTTCCCCTTCCCAAAGGAGTCACTTGACATTATTCAGATGTGGAGCCCATTTGTCAGGGTGGCCGCATCACCATGAGGAAGGATAGGAGTGGGGCCGACACTGTGAGCTTGGGGGGCAGTGCCCTTTAAAATATCATCACACACACGGTTACCTTCTCTAGAGCAATGACAACATTGCCACATCAAAGCATGGTAGGGATAAAAAAAGGTAAAAATATAACGTAGCTTTTCACTTCTTAATAGGTTTAATAAAATATAATCAATATATTGTAATGCAGGATGGTTTCATTTAATCTTTATTTTTTAATTCTATTTTTTTTTCAGAAAGCCATACTTTATTTTATATATATCAGTAGCAGTTGCACATTAATTAATACTCCAATGGAATGATTTGATATCGTTTTAAACAGGAAATAATTCAGTCTACAGATCATTTTCCCAGAACAATTTATTATTATTAGTTTAAGATCACTTTTCTAATGTAACAAATGTACTCAGTGACTAATCAAATGAAATTTCTACTACACTAATGACCAGTGGGACTAAAAGAAAGCATGATTTTCAGAACCACTTTCTCAAAAATTAGTACATGAATTATGTTTCTTTAAAAGTACATTTTTTTGGTCATTTTCTTCAAAGCATTTAAAAACATTTGAGTAACTAGATGATTGCATCTACATTAATAGGATCTTAAATGTTCATTTTTGGAGGCTATGATACAATTAATTAATTGAGTGGCACTGACATGGATAACTTGGACTCCTAGTTTCATTTTTTATTTGTTGGGTGACTATGAGCCTCTCACTCAGCCTCTCTGAACATTTTCTTTTTTGATTATTAAATAGAAACACGGTCAAAGTATCCTTATGGCAGATTTGTGTGCAAATCGTATGAGCATGAAAGATGCGCCTGGATGTTAGATATCATTAATAAGTAGTTTCCAGCAGGTTCTCAGGAAGCATCGCTTGTAGGTTAATTAAAAATCTATTAACCATGTTATATATAGTGGGAAACAAAGTGGGCAGGGAGTGGCAAACAGACTCCTGAAAGATGGGGACAATTATGTAAATAGCTTGAGTGTATTGATTTAATGCTACTTATTTTTAGCCTGAGTGAGTTAGTTAGACATTTAATGTCACATTATGTCTTAGCTGGTTGGATCGGTTTAATTTTCCGTGTAATTTTCAAGGCAATATTAAACAGCCAATAGCTATGATATGAGATAGATTTAGTTATCTTACATGAAAGTGTTACCATTTGGGGCAATGGTTTTAGAGTAATGCACAGCAATAAAATAATCCTTAGATTTATATTGTTCCACCCCATTGGAAAAAGAGATGCAGAGGAAAGCAACAGCAGGACCAGCAGCCTTGATGCCATCTACTTTCTGTCTTGATTTGCTAGCGTAACTTCCCCTCTTAACACCGTGATGAAAGAGACCAGTAGATCCATACTTGGCTGGGGAAGAGAATGACAGTGTACAATGCCCTTGTTTGGAAACAGAAGAATCATTCTGCACAGTAGCCTGGTCATCAGGATATCATTGACTAATATTCACAGATACTAGGGCAGAATTTCATTGCTGAAATATATACATTTTTAACAAAACTTTTAGAAATCACTTGGCTTGTTAGGAGTATATATGTGGCCTAAGAAATAAGAACAAGGAAGCTGTTTCTTTGGAAGGTTATAAGCTGATTTTTAGTGGGACTCATGAAAGGCAACAGTGCTTTGTGAAAGACCAAGGAGAGGCCTGTGGGGCTGCTCCTGCTGAACCCCAAGGTGCAGACATGTTTACTTTGTACAGAGGAAATTCCAGTCACCTCCAATGTCAGGGTGCTGAGCCCCAGCAGAAGGGAAAAGCAGCAGCCCCTCTTCCAGCCCAGCAGGAGCTTTGTAAAAGCATCATGCCCTCAGTTCACAGAGTCTGGGGACTTGTCACAGCATCTGCTTCAGCCTCCTCGCTGTTGGTCAATGAAACAAGAAGACTAAAGTAGTTCATCCGAGTTTCACAAATATTTATCGTCCCAAAGAAGCTCAAAGAAACAGAGTAAGGGTAATGAGCTTCGCCTGAATATTTTTTCTTTCTTATGTTTTTTATATTTTTACAGGAGATTACACATTTTGCCTTGGGTATTATTATATCTACTTAACAGACGAGAGAAAAGAACATTTAAAAAAATCTCTTGCTAAATATTTGTACCATTTGAGCTTAGAATGATTTTTGCCTTTCTGCTAATCACACTCCTTAGAACTATAATAGTTATGGTAAATTCACCTTTAGATCATCATTTTTTTTTTGCATCAAGATTTTCCACTTTTCGAAATGCTGAATATGTCCAGATAAAGGGGTGGGAAGGATCCAAAAGAAAAGGGAAACAGGAGGAAGATTCCAATATAAGTGGAGAGTAATCAGTGCCAGGATGAGAAAATTAATCAGCATGTGGGTGGGGGCAGGGGAGGCAGTTCCCCTGGGGCTCAATAAATGTCCAAGATTCTGGAAAATGAACTCGTACTTTTCCTGGATGTTGCAAAATACTTTATAGACTGTAAGAAAAATCCTGATGATAAAGAAGCCATGGGGTAAATATGAAAATGACTATTACGAGTTAAGGATGGCTAGCACCTTAGGATAGGAAAGTCCAGAGGCTGAGAAAACACCAAACACCAGAACCAAACTGAAGTGCCTATTCAGAAAGAGATCTGGCCAGAGAGCCACAGATCTAAGCCAGAAATGAGGCCTGCATTGACTCATTAAAGCCTAGCAATCCATTTCAGTGTGCACGGGGGAACAAGAACATCACAACATTTCCAACAATGTTTCAAAGAAATGTCCAGAAGAAGGGGCAATCACTTCAAAAACTCCCGTGGAAATAATCACAGACGTTGTCATGGGCTTCGGCTTTGCCCTTGGAGAGTCTCAGCAAAGGGGTCTGGTTAGCTCCTTGGGTAGCCCCAAAAGGCTCCAGAGTTTTATTATATCTAGGGGACACCTTTCCAGTAAAATGTGTATTAACATATGAAACAAAGTTCATCAAGCCTTCATGTTTGAATTCCCACTGATTAACTGGCCTATCTTGTGATTTGATATTTATAAAGAAGACAAAGGAAAGAATTACTTTTATTTATATGTAGTTCACAGATTTAAGGTAGAAGATTAGTTGTTCAGTACTCTGGAGTGGCCTTGCAATTGTACAATCTCAAATGTGCTGAGAGTTGGAAATTGATCACACAGTGGCCCACACTCAGGGTGTCTGAATGAAGTGTTTATACATTGTTTCTTATTGCTTAAGTGTTCTAGTATACACTAGTTTCCGCTGTTGTTTCAAATTTTATCCCACTTCTTAATCATATATTAATGGATAAAAATGTTTGATAAAAGCAGTGATAAATGCCGGGTAAAATACTCCCCTAAAAATAATATTAATATAGAACATAAATATCTACAGTCTCAGAAAATAATCAACTGTGACAAGTTCAAATAGGCATACAACCAACCAACAAACAAAAAACTGAGATATTTAGATGAATGGAATATATAAATATACAAATGATTTTTTTTTAAAACTTGTGATAGTGTTTTACTTTGTTGTCCTGTCCAACCTGGATCTTCCTGGGCTCAGACTCAGAGAGATCTGTTGTTCTGTGCTCCTCAAGTGGTGGGATTAAAGACGTGGGTCTTCAGGCTCTGCTACAAATGAATCTTATTTTAAATAATGCAGAAATAACTGCGTATGCTTAAGATTGCATTTTTCAAATTATTTTATAGTACCACTAGTGCTGAAGGTAAAGAAAAGGTGATTTGTAAACCCTGGTTTTAAAATCAAACAACACTGTCTAAGATAAAAGCTTATGATTTAGGAAGTGGTTGCCATCTTGTGCTTCAGCATTCAGCATTCAGCAGCTTTGGTAAGACAAGTCCAAGGAGGCATGGACTGAATGCATTTGGGAAGACTATGCAGAGTGTCTGAGAGAAAAGTGCTCAGAGCCTTGTGCTGGTCACCGTTGACAACACAGGGCAAAGTTTTGTAGAGGACAGAGCTAATGATTGTTTTCTGCAGTTTAGATTAACACCAGAGGTGTTCTGGATTAGCATGTATAGGAGCAACAGTGATACTGGCTGGATCAAAGAGACCTCCCGGAATGCCAGGAGCAAACTGCTTTATTCATAGCATACACTTGACTGGATACAATTTCTCTTCATTCAGTCAATGAAGTGTTGAAAATTATCAAGTGCAACAAAGTTACTGTCAGAGTTTGCCCTCTGTTCAGAGTGGGTTGGAAAAATAGAGATAACTTGTAGCCTAGTTTTTCTTCAAGATACTGGCTATCTTTTGGAAACATATTTTCTCTCATTTTTTGAAATGAAAGTGACACAAAATCTTTCTTTTGATGTTTGTTATTATATCCACAATTTCAAATGATAAATAATTGTAAAACTCACTGCTTCAAAATGAAATAATTAGTACTTTGTTTTTATGAAACTGTATACCTGAATTTAAACTAAGAACTGTGGAAAAATGGCTCAAATTATGAATGTGATTCTTTCTCACTACCTGATGACATAATTTACCCAATACAATGAGTCATGATCACCATGATGAGATTTACACACCTATATTTAAGTGCTGTCATGATGATGACAGATACCTGATACTTTCTAGAACCAAATGCAATGAGAAAGTAAATCCGTTTCTTATTTTTTTTTTAAATTAAAGTATTTGTAAGTGATGTGATAGCCTAAATATTGTCTTTAGAATCATGGTAAGCAGTGATTGGTGTGAACTTTCTTTCTCCTTCCTTCCTTCCTTCCTTCCTTCCTTCCTTCCTTCCTTCCTTCCTTCCTTCCTTCCTCCCTCCCTCCCTCCCTCCCTCCCTCTCTCTTTCCTTTTCGAGACTGAGTTTCTCTGTATCTCTGGCTGACCTGGAACTCACTCTGGAGACCAGTCTGGCCTCGAACTTAAAGAGATTTGCCTATCTCTGTCTCTCTAAGTGCTGGGATTAAAGGCAAGGGCCACACCACTTGGTGGTGTGAACTTTCTTAATAGTTTTTTTTTTTCATCAAAGTTTAGTTATTTATCCAAGACTATCTAAATTCTATGCCATTTTTGTTGATCTTTAGATTGAAAAACATAAATCATAAATCAACACAGATGGGCCCTTAATCTATAGATAACGATTTACCCCTGAAATTACACAGAGAGTTTGGTGGAGTAGTAGAAATAGTATTGTTCCCACCATTGACACAGAATTAGTGAAAATACTACCTATTAGTGTTTGAATTGGCATAGAAAGCCCTTGGCTTTACTACACCTCTACTATTCACTTCTGCTGACCCTTTTTCCCTCTTCCTCACCATCCTCCTGTCCCTCCCCATGTGTACTTCCATCAGTTTCCAAAGTGAGCTAAGATGCAGAAAGCCTCAATAAAATACCTACAAACCAAATTCAAGAACATATGTAAGACCACACACCATGGCCAAGTTTGTTTCATCTCAAGGATATAATGAAGGTGGTTGGATAGATGCAAACGAGCAATTGTACTGGAGCAGACCAATAAGGTTAAGGATAGAAAGTATGCCTTTACCGCAATAGATGCAGAAGAAGCAGTTGATAAAGCTCAATATACCTTCATGACAAAGAGTCCTGAAGAAGTTGGGAAGAGAAGGACTAGACCTCAAAATGATGAAGGTTTTATATATAATAAAATGATAATATTTTACGAAGTGGAAAAGACATCATTTCCATCACAATATAAAAATAAAATTTCAACATATGTTTCAATTTTGTAACGTTTAATCATGACACTTAATTCCCCAAATTAGTGAAAATACATTTATGTTGAGTAATTAAAAGTATTTTGTAGACAAAAAGTTTTAGAAATATGTACACTTAATGAGTATGACAAAAAATGCTGGAGGAAATCCCTGAACTTGGAGGCACAAAAAATAAAGGTCACTTGCAAGGGAAATACCATGGATTTTAATAACAAAAGTGCAATAAGAAAGAAATTAGGACACTCAGGCAACTGTATAAACAGAGATCTACTTACAAGGGCAGATGTGACAAGGGCAAGGTATCCTGGGGAAAGCACATAAATGAGAAGCAAGAGGGACAGAGAAATAAGGGACTGAGATGAAAACGCAATCAGTATTTATTTTTTCCTCATGCGAAGTACTGAACCTTGTGCTTTTAAGGCAAAAACTCTACCACATAGCTATATCCCCAGCCTTTGAATTGAATGATTAATCAAAATTAATAATATTAATATTTTTGAATAGTTTAAATCTTAAGTAAATGGTTGATATGCCTGTGAGCTAAACCTAGAATCTAGATGGATCTCAATTATAGGCCAGTTTTGGGACCTCATTGATGGTTCCTGACTAGGACTTAATGGTAACATGTTTTTTAAAGGAAGTGTTACCTGTTACAGTCTTTGTTAAAACAAATGGCTAGGAAATATCTTCCTAGGGTATCAGTTATGCCCTTGAATTTAAATGTCTGATGCTCTAAGAAGCTTTCTTAGCAGAATGAATCAAAGTTCCTAATCATTGTGTTTCCTTGAGATTACAAGGAGAAAAGAGCCTTCAAAACTACTTAAGAATTTTAATATTTGAAAATTAGAGAAAACCAAGGAAAGACCATTTGTAAGGTAAGAAGAATGCCCTGCAGGATATGATGCAATAGAATTTAATGGAAAAGAGTCTAAGACAGAGGGTGATTCTACTTTGTTGAGAAGTCAAAACAACAACAACAACAAAAACCCAAACCAACCAACCAAACAAACAAACAAAAAAGCAAAACTGGAAAACTCCTGGTGGATTTCCAAGCACAGAGGTGTTCTTCTGATCTCCAGTTGGTGGAGTCTATAATTGAGGACGAAGGAGGACTCAATCTACCAGAAGAGGTCCACCGAGTTTCACTATACATAGGCCAGAATGAGTCTGTATTGGCACCTAGACCACCTGGGTCCTGAACAAAGAGTGATAGGAGGGGCATTCTGAGCAGCCAAGGCTTCACCTTTCTTTGTACAATACCCACCTTTTTTATTCTGGGTGGACAAACTCGAAACCCAGACAAGGTATCCTTAATCTGTCTCTGTCTCTTTGGCCTTTTGCTACTCAGTGTGCCCTAATCCTGGGAATTGGCTCTGTCACAGAGAGAAATGTGTGTAGGGGCAGGTGGGGCAGACTTCAGCACACTATAGGGGGTATTAATGTTGGAATCCAGAAGTAAGAGGAAATTAACCGGTTTATTTTGTGGGGTAGTGGAATGATGTGTAGCAAATTTTCTTGTCACATGCTTTATGATCTCATCAATAAAGTTTTTCATTTTTTTCTGATAAAAATATTTGTAGTATTCTTTTTAAAAGTAAATTTTAAATTTCATTCTGAGTGAGTTGCAATTATAATTTTAGGAATATATTTATATACAGTTTTTAATTTTTTTTTGAAATTAGGGTGCTTTTATTTTTCCTGAGTTGTAGTTGGACAGTGGGCTATTTAATAAATATCTTCAAATATTCATTTAAATGTAATTATAGCATTCTCCCTTCCCTTTTGCTCCTCCCATTTCTAGTTCCTCCTCCATTCAATAATTTTTAAGATTATATACTGCCATATCAAGTTCAAATTTCATAAAAATACTGATTTTTTAGAAAAAAAAGATACTGAAAGTCTGCTTCCTATTTCTGCAAAAATATTATGCGGACAAAAGCTTAATTGAATGCAAACCTTCTTGTTGACTGTTTAACTTGATCTGTAGACAAGGATTTATTTAATATTACAGTAGCAGAGGAGACTCTCCAGAGAATCCAAACCAATACACAAATAAATGGACGAATGGAGGGTGAAGAGGTGTATGAACAATCAAAGTAACAGCGGAGTCCGCCTGTTCAAGCATAACTTTCCGCCTTGGTGAAAAGGCTCTGTTCTGTCAATCTTACGGTCCTCACAAAGGCAGAATCCCTTTGACCCAGTGAGCCCCTTGAAAGGTATCTGTACCCTGATATTAAGTCTCTCCACCGATACAGTAATCCAAATCAAGATGAATTAAAAATAAAGACCAGATTTACTGGCAAAACGCTCACAGGTGGCATTTTCTGCACCACCTCCCTCCGCCCATCTCCCGCCCCTCCCCCGCCCCACGCGAGATGAAACGTGGAGTGGAGACCTGGAAAAACTACATGACCATTCTCTAGAAGGCAGTTAAAATACCCTGGAGGTGCTGTCTTGAGACGTCCCTGAGAAGGAGCCACCAATAGGCTGGCTTTCTGAGGTGGGTAGGATTTGGAATGGGTTGGAATGGGATTTGAGGGAGATGAGGCCAAAGCCAAAGTGGAGCTTCCAACTGAACACCCCTGAAAGTTTTCTTTCAAGGGATTAAGATCAGTGTCAATTTTCAGCAATTACAGACATCTGCACAAGTCCGGGCCCTCCACCTGAGCATTATGGAGCAGGGAGAGGCGCTCTTGTGGCTTCATCCCTCTCTGAGGAGGTAGTGACTGCCAATGGTTTGTGCAGGAGAGAGTGTTATTTTTTTTTTTTTTCATGGAGATTAGCGAGGAAGGCATGGTCCAGGTGGGAAGAAAGTGAGATATCAGAGGATAATGGGAGGCTGCTGAGTATAATCACAAGACACTGCATTTGTGTATGAAGCTGTCAAAAATATCAGTGTGAATTTTAGAGGGTCACATGTATTCAAATGAATCACTAGGTCCCAGTCGGCAGCCCCCTGCACTATGGGGTTTACAGCACACTACGTCACTTTATCCAATATTTCAACAATTTTACTTTTGACACGGTAGATATGATATATGGATTTAATGCATTCATGATTAAGTCTGGGTCACCAGGAATGCACCGGTGCCACACTAAGGGAAGTAATAAAAGAACCTTGCCCTTGGAATCAATTTACCAAGAGCAAGTCCAGATCTGAATCCTCTACTTCATGTTCCCGGTGTCTTCTGTCCTCTGTCTGTCTGCTGTGTGAGTCTGGATTTGTGTCTGCTTGAAGGCTGTCTTGGGAATCTGTTTGTCCCTGCGTCTGCCTATTGTATGAGTTGTGTGTATCTTTGTGTGAGTGGTGTTTATGTGTGGTCTGTTATATCTATGTGTGCCTGCCTGTATGTCTCTTCCCAACACAGGACTTTGCTCTCAACAACACAGAAAGCATCATATGGGGAGGGGATGAAACACTTAACAGAAATCTTTAACAGAGGTTTTACAAGGGATGAACTCACTGGCTCCAGCTGACCTCAAGTGACCCAGATAACAAGCATCACTGTTTATCAGCCGATATCCATAATGGAAGTTTTCAACTTTTATGGTGGATTTTAGGAAGTTGCCTTCAACTTCTGTGTCTTCATATGAATTATCTGGGTCAGGGGCATAACTTAAGACCACAGCTGTGCATTAGCTCAGGTTATAAAAGTTGGTTACACAGGAAATCTGAAGCAAGAAGGTTGACTGTTACACTGTTCTCTTACAGACAGGTGAAACAAACAGTTTGAGTATGCAGGAGGCTGGAAGTCTTAAATGATCTTAAGGTATGTTATTAACTCTTGCTCTGAGGTCCAGCGAAAGTTCCCGGCTCTTAGAATGTCAAAGATATGTTCATAATAGTGTATTGCCACAATTGCTTTATATGATATACTTTCCAAGAAATTGAATATAATACATAAGTGTTTTGGTTTCAAAACAGAAATCACATTTGGTTTCATTTGCATAGAAAAGGTGGTTTTGAATAATGTATTCATTATTTTGTCCCTTATGAACTTTGCATGTAACATGGCCTAAGTTCCACTTTTGGCTCTGGGGAAGGAATGAGGGACAATGTTCGGCTCTAGCCTTAGGTTGCTTATATTTCTACCAGGAAGATACATTAGACAAATAACTCATCTGCTAAATGGTGAACACACAGGAAGAAAGAAAATTGAAAGAGTTGATCAAAAGTTCATAAACCAGGTTCATAAGAAGTGACTCATGGGAGGCTAAGTTAACTCTGGGTAGAAACCAAATGGTCTGGGGAGGGGGCTGCTGATTGCACCTTGGAGACTGAGCTTGGGAATTCTTACATTGACTTCTGCTACTGCATCCCTGCTTGTGTAATCAATCCAGCATCACAGCCTGGACCAAGACTAGTGATAGCTCAGTCCAGGTCTCCTGCCCCTCTTGGGCTTTGTAGAAAGATGGCTGCCGTCTCTTGCCATTTCTTGTGAAAGGGGGGAAGGGTAGAAATATCTACCAATAGTTGGTTTCCCTTGAAATTAGGGCTGACAGATAAAATGCAGTGCAATCAATCATACTTGAATTTCTTATTAATACAATAAATATTTCGTATGTTCACATTTAACAGGGTCTCTTATCTGACAAACGTTCTTCAAACAAGAAAGCAGTTTTGATGCTAGGCATCTCAAAATACCACATTTTCATTTAAACCACTCAAATGTGAAGATTTAAATGAGACCAAATGCACAAGACATTACTAATATTATCCTGCCTATCAGTATTATAATAGGGATATGGATGGAGATCCTCAGGAGAGCATCTCCGAGAGCAACTTGATTTTCTATCTAGAAGTGGGATAAATATTTTTACTGAAGCTATAGAGTGTTGGTGAATTTGTAGCTAAGTTTTAAAAAGACTGGAGGTTGGTAAGTAAGAAAATGGAATTTATTCAAAGAATAGGGTGAATCAAGGAATAGAGGCATGAAGTGACTGACAGGAATCGGGTATGGTTTGCACAAAGCAGTTATTTGTGTGAAATGAGGAGCTTGGAGTGAGACTGAGCAATTCTGTGTAGGGGGATAAACAGGGATCTTTCAGATGCTTTTGAATAAGAGTGATATTTTGAAAGCATTCCTTTGCTACAAGGCTGCTATTGATGAACTTAATCCTAGCTGTATTTGTAGTTAAAACATCTTGATTCCCCAAGAGAAGAAAAATTACCATAAGTCCAGAAGTGAAGTTATCTGCATGTCATGGTGTGCGTGTATACTCAGAAGAAACGTCTTGATGTGTTTGGCAGTTTGGTTGTTAATTTTTTGAGGAAACTTCAAACCATTCCTGTAATATTTATTTTAATTTACGTTCTCATCAATGTGCATAAGCATGCTCATTACACTACAACCTTTCCAGTATCTGCTCTTCCCAGCATTTACCCCTCTCTCACACTTGTTACTTTATTTTTATAATGAAAGGTATCTAATAGGTGCCGAACTCTTGCTGGCTTTTAAATTGTTCATTACATTTTTGTTAATTTATTTTGTGTATATGTAAAGGCCTGAAGAACTCAGTTTTCTCCTTCAACCACGTGAGTCTTGGGAACTGAACACAGCCCATCAGCCTTGGCAGCAGTCATAACTAAGCCATTTGACCAGGCCCTCTTTGGGATTTTGATATGTGTTTTTCCCATATCAAAATGGGAACTGAGAACTGTTGATTTAGGAGCGGCAGGGCTGAGTCCCCGGCACCCGGCCGCCCACATGGCTAGCTTATGCCCGATATAATTACACAGAAACTGTATTTTTTAAACACTGCCTGGCCCGTTATCTGTAGACTCTTATTGGCTAGCTCTTACATATTGACCTAACCCATTTCTAATATTCTGTGTAGCCCATGAGGAGGCTTACAAGGGAGGATCTTAACCTGCGTCTGTCTGGAGTGGGAGAAACATGGCGACTCCTTCACTAAGCTTCTTTCTCCCAGAATTCTCTTCTGTTTCCTCCACCCACCTATGTTCTAACCAATAAAATGGGCCAAGGCAGTTTCTTTATTATAATTAACCAATGTCCTTCCTCAATCAGAGAACCTTTTCATAGGCTGTTTCTATTTGTTTGATTTCTTTAAAAAAATGTCTGTTGACATTGATGGAGCATTTAGGTTATCTGTAGAATGGACTGTTTAGGTTATTATAGGTTATCTGTAGAATGGACTGTTTAGGTTATTATAGGTTATCTGTAGGATGGACTGTTTAGATTATTATAGGTTATCTGTAGGATGGACTGTATAGATTATTATAGGTTATCTGATTTTTGGCTGCTTATTGGCTTCTTAGGTATTTTAATTTAGCTCTACATCATAGGCAATACAAGTCTGTCCTCTCAATGTGTGTGTTCTCTTTCATTTGGACATATCCTTTGCTGGCTGTATGAAGTCTTTGAGTTTGATGATCCAATTGTTCAGTTTTGCTTTTGTTGTGTCTGGGGGCAAAGATGACTGCACAGGAAATTTTTACCTCTGCCTCTGTCTAGGAGTTTGGAGCTATAGCTAGAGTTCTGTTGCAGTCTTAGGGTTGACCCTGAGGATTGGTTCTGGGGGCACAGAGAGAGGTGAGGTGAGAAGGTCCAAGGGCTGCCTACCTTGTCTTTTGAAGGACATGGCCTTCAAATTTACATCTTCATCTCTAATTCTGAAGAGATAGGAATTATATTTTTCTAAATTGGGCTTTGCATTCTTATTCCACTTGGGTAATTACTGCTAGCTACTCAAAACTTGTCAGCATGGTTTACATGTCTAAAAAGGAAAGCATTGTCTGCAAGCTCCTTTACAGGTCTAGTAGATATTCCCAAAGCTTTACAGCCTCATTGGAAGAATTAGTATTGGTATTTATCATTTTGATGGACTTTGCTCATAACCTGGTGGTGAGTCCTTTAGATCCTGATATCTGATTTTGTCTGCCTTCTAAGACATTTCTTATCAGAGCGAGGCATAGAACTGACATTTACACCATGTTGTCAGCTGTTTCTGTATATTAATAAATCTTAAATCTTACTGTAGTAAAAGAAGAGTTAGCCTATAGATATGTGGATGGTACATTCTTCAGTTTCCTACAGTCAAAAAAAAAAACTTATTCAGAGGATATTGTGAGACCTTTCCTAGGTAAGGTAGAACATATTAATAAACAAGTTTGGTTATTCATCTGCTAAAGACACACTAGAGAATGACATTCATATCCTATGAAACTAACTGCATAACAATGGAAATTTGAAATGTGTCAGATCCTCACATTCTAGTTCCCTGTGGGCACATCAACATAATCAACTGCTAGTTGGCGTGCTTAGAGTAAAAGGACTTGGCTAATATATCAGCTTTAGAGTAATGCATATGCACAGCAAAAGTTAGTGCTGTGTAATTTTCTGTTTCTTTTCCTTTGAGCAAGGGTACAAGAATGGTCCCTGCTGACATATGGAATAAGAAGCCCATGCAAATAGACTCTTTCCTTTAGATACATATGGAGTATTCCCCGAGTCCTTTTGACTTTGGAGTTATTCTGTTTCACTCAATTATTTTGAGTTAGATCTATTGTTTTTTTTTCCTACAAGACAATTTTAAATAGTATGATGAGGTCTGTAATGTATTCTAATTCATAGTTTCCAACTTTTTTAAGGGGCCAGGGAAGACGCTTTAAAATTGTGGAATGTAAATTTTGTTTTCTTCTTTTTGTTAAAAATGTTTATGATTTCAACCTAGCTTATATTAAATCTCTTTCAGAGAGCTCTTTTAAAATTTGTTTGTATCATTTTGGTGGTGTTAATGCTTTTTTGTCTGTCAGTTTCGGATAAGCAGCTAAGAGTATGTGATGTAGTGAATTCTTGGTGTGTAGTTTAGGAAAAAGTAATTTACAGATAAAATAGTTTTACCTATGGATGTACCATAGGTGAATTCAGAATTACTATATGTAAATAAATACTTAGTATAATACAATGAAGACACTGAGAATGGTAATCTTAGGAATAATGCTTTACTGATTTTTGTATCCACATTTATTTCTGCATTTTTACTTTAATAGAGTCATGTTTGTTTTACTTGTGTTCTGTTATTTAAGAGAAAGCTAGGGCAGAGATGGGGCCAGAGCATAGGACTGTGACTGTACCATGTTTTAACATCTGTTTTTCAGTAAGGTGAGAGTATGGACACATTTGGCATACAACATGCTTTTATTTCATCCAAATGAAAACATGCAGTAAACTGCACTGGGAGAAAGTCTGAGAGAGTACAAGCATTGGTTGAACTGCCAGGCTGTCCCTTGACTGTGTGAAACACCTGATGTGTTAGCTGAAACAAGAGCCTCAAGAACACATGAAAACACATACGGCTGAGCCCAAGTTGTCAGAATTTAATGGCTAGACTCATGAGCTTCCAAAGTCACCTGGGATAAAACTCTAATTTTTCCTCCCAAGTGGACTCACCATGCGCATCCAACGTTAGCGGTGGATCCGGAGAAAATGGGCTTATTTCTGCATGAGCATACGAGTTATGTGATTTCACGTCACGGGAGAGTTTCTGAAAGGTATGAAATTGATATTGGTATCCCTCATTTGCACTTTCAAGAGAAGCTGTCGGGAAGAGATACAAAGTAAAACAAATGAGTAGGGTCCCCTCAGCAATGAGCTGCTGAGGAAGCAAGGAAGGCCTCAGAGCCTCATAGCTAGACCGTCAGCATCTTCTGTTGGGAGTTAACTCAGTAGCTGATGCCCAGGCCTCAGTTCTGTGTTGATGATTTATTGGTAAGCAGAATAAGCATAATTTGGTCAAAATGTAGTCTCTTCATCAAAATGAGCAGAGCTATGGATGCCATGAAATGCAGAGGCAGACTGACAGACAGGAAACTCATCGCAAACTGACAAATCTTTTTCCAAGTCAGGCAGTCTAGGGAAGACGTTGAGTTCTAAATTTGCCACTTTTAAAATGAAGTGTGTGTGTGGGGGGTTCATTTGCTTTATGTGCTAACATAAACCAACGGAGAAATGGCTATAAGGAGAAGCATATAATGTGCACACAAAATTGTAGATCGTTGAAAATATAAATAACAACGAGAGAAACCATTTACATTTCTGTCTTTCAGTAAATACCTGCTTGTTTTCAAGATGAAGGTAATATACGTACATGTGCCCTTCAGATTCCACAGAGATTGAGCTTGTGTGATTTGTGTTTACAAGAAGAGATTTGTGTGTGTGGAAGCTGGGCACTGTGAAAGGAATCTATAACATTCTTCAATCAAGACTGTCCCCTAGTCATTCTGAACCTGAACGACCTGACATTCAGTCATTTACTATCCTAGATTAAGTCTTCAGGGAAAACTGACACCCTGTAATTCATGGCTGCTGTCTATAGGCCTGTCTTTTATCAAATGTGCCTTTTGTAAAACTGGGAGAAAGGTCCCCGTTCAGCCACTCACAATGAGTTCTCTCTGTGCCTTGTAGTTTAGAGAGTTCTAGTTCAGTAATCCTTTGAAGAAGCTAGCTTAACCATTCTCCACTTACTGTGGGGCATTCAAGGGTAGAAGACGCATGAGAAGTGTTTGAAAGCAAAGATGAACACCACTTGCTCGCCAGTTCCAGTTTGAGAAGGAACCGAGATGAGACAAATCTAAGAAGTTAGTGAATATATTGGAGGGGAAGAGACAGGATCAATAATCCTGTTGTTGAGATGGAGGAGGCTATCATGAATCCAATGATGTATGGCCTGTGAGATGCCAGAGCCACTGAGTAGAATGCCTGCAAAGGAGGAGTAGTAAAAACTGGGAAAGGACTAAGTGGTAGCAGGAGCAGGGCGGGTTTCGGTAATCGGATCATGGGCAAATGGGGGGGGGGCATGTCATTTCCCATATGACAGCCCTTCAAGAACTTCCTAAAGATCCATGGCGCCAAGAAATTGGCCTGTGATTACTTTAGGGTGTGGTTGCAGAGCTGCTGCTGGCTCCTTGAGATAGCAGAACAGTTGCAGGCAACTGGGCTGTATATAAGGGACTAGTAGGATGCTCTCAGAGTTCAGAGTTCTAGCACAAATATGGAACAGACGGAGGGTTACAGTAACTTGGTTCTCTTATCTCTTGCATCTCTTGGGAACTTTAGACCTGTGTTGAAATTTAACGAGAACTGTTGACTGGCTTCCTTCAGACACAGCAAATAGTTTTGTCACTGGTACTATTATTTGTTTGTAAAGACATTCGTCTATTTTTTCATTCTAAACTAAAGGCAAATTTAATCATAAAATCTGTTGTCATGCCTGTTGAATCAGTTTTTTTTGTTGGTAAATTGGTAAATTTTAATGAATGTTTTGCAATAACAAAATCATTATGATTGTCTAATTCTACATTTTCTTTTGTTACTGAATAAACCTAGGTGATTTGATAAGATCCTCTTAAAGAGTACATTATCAGTTGAAATTCCTAATAGGAAAGAAGTCAATCTTTTTTGAAACTAATATTTCTAAAAGGAAGGTCACCCATGTGCCATGGGTGACAGGGACAGCTTTTATCTCTTTACTAGGGTGTCCCCAATGTTTATTGTTCAATTACTAACTCCCTGGGGCAGTATGAAGTCTTCCAAATGCAAGATCCCTGATCATTTTTTTATAACATCATGTCTGTTACTACTGAAAGCTGGAGAAAGGATAGTAATTGTGATGTTACATCCAGCAAATTGATCAGTTTTCTAGATGCCAGAAGTGTCCTCCTTATCTGTTGACAGCAGCATAGGATAGCTGGACACCGTGTGTCACAGCTCGAGAAGTTCCTTTACCTACTTACCCCATCCTGGGTTGACAAAGATCTGGAGTCAAGCTAGAGAAAATAATTTCAGGGTGAGTTGGTTGCAAAATTTAGTTTATCTATTTATTTATTTAAAAGATAAGACAAAGAGATAGTGAATGCATATTTTAAAACAATGGTGTTGTGAGGCATATATACATACATATGTATATATATATATGTATATATATAGAGAGGCAGAGACAGAGAGACAGAGAGAGACAAAGAGAAAGAGACAGTCATATACAGAGACAGAAAGACAAAGAGAGAAGGTTGAATAATAGCTATAAATATGATTTTCATAGACTTTAAAGTTACTTTATTCGAAGGATATAATTTACAACCAAATTCAAAGATTAAGTAAAGTTCAAGTGAGTAAGGTTTAAAAATTAAGTAAAAACAAAAACATGAACTGTTTAATCTACTCTTCTGATGCTTAAGGAATTTCCTTTAATCAACACAAGTATAAAGTGCTTTGGGGATGCATTTTTCTACCTTAGAGATGAAAAAGGAGTGTTCATAAGATGTAAGAAAAGGGTCACAGGCATGTTAACTGTTTTAACACTCGTGTTTGAGATATTGCTCAAGTAAAGCAGCATCGTTTGTTTAGGCAGATTCCATGGTGAGTATTTTTTTTTCTGGTTGTTTTGAAAATAGCTGGTGAGAAATATGTCAGATCTGGAAGCAAAGGCTTCTTTTACTTCACACATCCCCTTTGCTTTCCTTGTCTTTCAGTCCTACCTCGCATGGACCACAGTGCAGAAGTGCGCCTGGTCCCTCAGGCACACTCCAACAGAATGGCCACATGCCCTCTGAGCTGTGATTTCCCATTGTATCTTTTACCTTTATTTTAGTATTCAGATTACTTGATATTTCTGGGTACCTTTTGAGAACTCTTAATTTAAGGGGGCAGACATGGATTTAAGTAATAGATAATGTAATTATTGGGGACTTGATGGCATGGGCATTAACTCAGCCTTGTTTTATCTAAATCCTGCAAGCAATGTGGATTTCGTTTCTCTCAATAAGTCAATTTTAATGAAATAGGGCTGTATTCCTGACAAAGTCTAAGTGCTCCGTATACACATCAGCTTCTACCCTATTTTCTTTTTTATTATGTTTTGGCATTCTTCTTAAATCTGATTAGAGGCATTATTTGTACTAGCTGTACTTCTCCAAGGCAGGAGGAGGTCCAGTCAAGAAATAGAACAGGGAGAGAGGGACCAGATGGCCATTTACCTTATGAGTCACTTGCATTCTGCTCTTTTCTCCATTTCCTGAATTTCCTGGAGTACACGTGAGCTGAATTGGCATGCCATCAGTAAACAGCCACAGGAATATAGATGCCATTTCCATTTTGGGTCAACAGAAATGAGCGTTCCAGATTAGTAGTTAGCTGGCTGGAATCCGATGCTGTGCTGCTTGGTTAGGACTGATTTCGTGGCCTTCAGCGCAAATGATTTCTCCATACGCCATTTAGCTTAAAGCATTGCGTGACGTTGCAGCATGTCCTACTTAATACCCTACCTTAGGGACTGTTTGTGTGTGTGTGTGTGTGTGTGTGTGTGTGTGTACACATGTGTACATGTGCCCTATCGAGTGATTGAGTTTGGCCATGACTGGATATTTTATATCCTGGGGAACCCCTCACTCCAATGGAAATTTGTGTTTAGGTTTAATCTCATGTTTAGCTACATTGTGTTTAGCCTTTCACTAGACCAATAAAAAATGTGTTTTCTATAATCTAATTCTTTAACATATTTCTGGTAGCAATACAGAAATCACATTATAGAAGCTGAATTCTAGAAATACCTGCTAGTTTAGAGTATTCAAATTCTTTTGCTCAATACTAGGTTATAGGTGGCAGTTAGATGAACTTTTAGTCTTGTAATTCTGACAAACAAATCTCTAAGATTGGCAGAAAAATTTTCCCAGTTTATTAATTTAAAATTTATGTTGATTGGGCTGGAGAGATGGCTCAGTGGTTAAGAGCATTGCCTGCTCTTCCAAAGGTCCTGAGTTCAATTCCCGGCAACCACATGGTGGCTCACTGATGTGGGAGTGTCATATATCAATCTGTTGATTTCATTGGCTGAGCAATAAAGAAACTGCTTGGCTTAGCTTAGAGCATAGATGGGAGGAGGAAACAGAATAGAATTCTGGGCGGAAGAGGAAGTGAGGTCAGACTCTGCTCTGCTCCCGGAGAGACTCGACAGCTCTGCTCTGGAGCAGAGACGCCATGCTTGCCATGCTACACTCTCCCAGGATGGACGAAGGCTAGAATCTTCCTGGTAAGCGCACCTTGGGGTGCTTACACACATCATTAGAAATGGGCTAGTCCAGGTGCGAGAATTAGCCTGTAAGGGTTAGAGTTCATGGGCCAAGCAGTTCTTAAATGAACAGTTTGTGTGTTGTTATTTCGGGCATGAGCTAGCCAAGCGGCCGGGGTGTTGGGGACGCAGCCCCGCCGCGTCCTATTTCAACAGCTCACAACCATCTGTAATGAGGTCTGGTGCCCTCTTCTGGCCTGCACACACACACAGAGACAGAATATTGTATTGTATACATAATAAATAAATAAACATTTAAAAAAAAAGAAGAAGAACCCTTTACAGTTCAGGATTTTTTAAAAAAAAATTTATGTTGATTTCAAGTTACAACCATCCTCTGCTAAGTTCCTTCTTGTCGACTGTTTGATTTCCTCAACAAGGAAGGGAACCAGTGCTGTGTTTGTGCTGAAGTGAGCCGCTGACATAGAGGGTAAGCACAGGAAACTGTAATCCTGAGGATACCAATAATGTAATATTCAGAAATGAGTCAATAAAAATACATATTCCAACTCCATCAACTTCCCATTCTAGGAAATCTGCCCTGTGTCTGAGTTTGAAAGCTGACGAATGGATTTGTATGCCTGTAATTTCTTTTCTAGGGAGCACAAAACTAATCTTTTGAAATATAAAAAAAAAAGAGCCTTGTTTCTTTAAAATTGTACTGAATTGATATGCTTCTTGACTTGTGGAACTTCAGAACAAATTTTTGTTTTTAGGGTTTTTTTGACATCTCAACTTTATACTTTTTAAACAATTCTATGTTTTGAGGGGAATGATGGGATTGAAACCAGGCCTTTCTGTATACAGGCTAATCAAGCACTCTGCCATTGTGCTGTATCTCTCTAACCCTTAAATTTTAACTCATTCATTGTTTCGAAATTCTCTTTTCTGTGCTAGAGATGTTAACTAATATTAGTTTGGTAATTGATTGTAAGCCACAGAGAAGATTAAAAGCTCCATATACTTAATCTATTTTAGCCTTTCCTCATGAATGGAGAGAAAGGGTAGGTAAAATTGAGAATTTGATCACTGAAATTTGCTATCCTATGGATTCCAGAGCGTAACCGATCGTGTTAATGCTAAACCCAATTACCCTTCATTTTGTACATTGCTGTGTAACATGTGGCTATTCAATACCTCCTTGATGATGGACAGGTGAGCCTGCTTCCCACTTACAAAGTTCAACAGGTATCTCAGATAATATCCTTTCTGTTTTTAAGATTTCATGCGTGTTCCCTTCAGCAGAAGAAATATAATAAGTCTTCCTGACTTGCCTTGGCAGACCTTGAAAATCAAACTGGAGAGCAGGGCTGGGAGATAGGTAGTCCCAGGATCTTGGGGTGACAGAACAATGATTATGAGGGATGCCTATCCATATTTCCTACTTACTGTTTGACACTTCTCTAATCTTCATCTTGGGAGAGGTGACTGCTTAACTAATAATTGGTTAGTTCGGTGTTAACCGATCAGCTTGACAGTTTAATTAGCACGTTTGGTCAATCATCCAATCTTTGACTGATAGTCTACAAATTCAACTGGTCAAGTTAGGCAAATTGCACAGTTGACAATAAGCACTGCATCACTTTGAGTTGACAGTCACATGATCACCATGGACTTTTCATTAACGTTTATGATACAGGCACATTTTGTTCATTATAGATTTATAAAATGAACAAAATTACAGTGTTTCTAAAGTAAATTGGGTTCATCATGTACCTATTTGGTCTTCTCCAAGTGTTCAGAACACAGCCTTGGCAGTGGCTTATTTATAATGACATGCAAGAACAGATCCTCACTAAATCTTATTGAAATAGCATATTTCTTCCAGTCCATGTTTTACCATTCATCTTGAGCTGACAAACACACGAGACAGTATCTGAAGAGTATTTATGCAGGTGTAATTGTGATTATTGCCATTTTTTTCTTCCTATTCCTGCTGAGCAATCAATCTTTGAAAGAAACTGCAATCACCTCCTGCTTTTTGATCAACACATGCTGCACAATTTGATTTTAAGTTACTGAGGTAAATATACTGTTTTCAGTTTAATAATTCACATGGGAATAATAATTTCCTATGCTTAATGAAAATGATTTCAGAAGCAAAAAAAAAGAATCAGAAAACAATTAGAAAACAAGGTATATTTTAGAACTTCAGAGCTCTCTCCTTGATGACTTTGATGACTAGCCAGCGATAGACCAGGTTTTGTTAAGTCTAGCCTGATATTCAATAATATCACGCAGTAAGTATGGCATTGGTAACGGAAAGAAAGGAATCAGATTCAGATGCAAGTTTTCGTATGTGTTGTGTTATTTGGAAATTTTCTAAAACTTTCCAAACAGACGTCATGATAGTCAATGAATCTGTAGCTGATGTAGAAAATTACATTTGGTAGGTCTAAGAATGTTTGGAAGACAATTTGAAAACAAATGGAATTTCTGAATTGCTGGTGAGCTCATTTTCAGTGTAGATTGATGATAATAAATGGTTGCTCAACAAAATCCCAGAAATAAAACGTGAAAAACATGCACTGAATCTCCTGCTCTGCACCCCATCATCTGTCATGGAGGTGCTTGAAAGGAGATGGTGCTGTTTTGATATATTTTGTGGTATTGAAGAGCTTCTTTCTCTGAAAACATTTTATTCACCTTGTGTTTAGGAGAATTAATTCTAATGGACTCTCAATTCTACAAACTTGGCATACGTTTTGAATCAAAACAACATACCTCAACTCTTATTTTGTAATTGTATACAGCAATCATATTGTACTAGCATAAATTCTATATACAGTAGATCATTCACTCAGCGTTTTTATGTTAGAAGTGTTGTTGTAAAAATTTATTGAAAGTAAATAACAATGTAACACACCAAAATTATGCAGGCCCTGCTTATATACAGTTAAAATTGACATTTGAAATGGAAGTTATGAAGCTTTGTATTGAATTTTACACTTCAGGAATCAAATATATTGTATGAGCTTATACACTCTCACAACAATAGGGCGTGAGACCCACTGCAGCTGGAGTTACAGGTGGTTGTAAGCTGAGCAAGGTGGGTGCTGGACACTGAACATCAGACTGCTACGAGCATAGCACTTTTCAGTGGCTGCGCCAACTTTCTAGCTCCTAGCTACCTGGTCTTTACTTACATCTACTTATCTGGAAAACGAGGCCCAAAACAGCTTCTGCTTGACTTATCAGGTTGTTGGGAGGATTGAAATAACTGATTTAAGGTGTTGCTCAGTGGAGTGTATGTCAGAAATAAACTCCCATGGTTGGCCTTGTCTTTGGGCTCACCCATTAGTGGTAGGGCTTTCCCAACACTCTCATCTTCTGGTCACTAGGTAAGTGTTTTTATTAAGCTGATAATGAAGGTTTCATTAGAATACGTTTTAGAGCTCTTCAAGTACATTAATCTGTTTAACCCAAGATTCTGTAGTTGGGGCCACAAGCAATAATAACACTGGGCCGTGAACTTAGATATTTGGGGGTAAAGCATTAGAAAGCCAATGGTTAAATATTTAGTCTTTCTTTAGACTGGGCACCATGAAGACATAATCAGAATCTTTAACCAGTCACTTGCTATGTTCCAGATCTTTCCTGTGGTTACTTTATTTTTGTTCTTTTTTTTAATTTTTTATTTATTTATTTATTTATTTATTTATTTATTTATTTATTTTTATCTCAAGTGACTCTCAAGATTATCTTGAAAGGTAAAGATCTAGGACCCAGAAAGGTGAAATTCCCTGTTATGCTCTTAAGTAGTGGAGTCTGAGCTCAAACCCACGTCTTACAGATTTTTAACAAAGCCTATTTTTTTTAAAAGACTTTTCTGGAAAACACAAATTATTTATTTAACATATATGCAGCTCTGAGGAGTGATCTGTGTGCCTCTTCGGATGTTTACATTTTGAACAGCGTAGAGAGCCAGTTGTAAATCTTAGAGGAGATGTGCTAGCAGTTTAGTTCATTTTCCAATTCTCTTCCCCTGTCTGTCAGAGAACTTGGTATTGTTTGTTGATAAAATCCCACTATTAAAGTATCAAAAGTAAGCTAAAAGCGAATCCAAATTTGATCATCCAAGCAATCTATCTAAATTATGGAGTTATTAGCCCTGCTTTGAAAGTGATTTTACTCAAGACTGGGGTAATTTTTTTCTTTGTACTTTGGATGTTCTGGGCTTAATAAACATTCCTTTAAGTTAGATATAAAAAGATTGAATTTTATTGCAGATGTGTAAGAAATTACTCACATGACATAGATCTCTTTGTGCAAGTGCTCTTTGCTGCCAAGTTTCCAAGTGGAAAGTAGGGCTGGAAGATAACTTACTCAGTGGGCCGAAGAGCAAATACGTGTTTGTAATTTACAGCATGGAGGAAGAGACAGGGGTATTCCTGGAATTTGCTGACCAGCCAGTGGACCCAGTGAGCCCTAGGCCGATGAGGGACCATGTTACAAATAAAATAAAATAAAATAAAATAAAATAAAATAAAATAAAATAAATAAAATGAGGACAGTACTGAGGAACAGAAGCCAAGGTTTTCATCTGGGCTGCATATGTACACACACACACACACACACACACACATGCACACATATAAACTTGCACACATACACATACATAAATCTAAAACAAAATTATACTAATCAGTAAGTTCTTAAATTTTAAAGACTAAATGACCTTCTTTCTTTGGACTCTCTTTGTCTCTATCATTCATGAAAGCAAACTGTCTAAAATGGTTGTAGGTCACCTGGACCATCACAGACTAAAGGAGAGACTCCGGCTGGAAAGAGAATTTTGATCTGGCAGTAGGCACCCTTCTAACCCCAGTGCAGCTTCACTCTGAAATACTCTCCAGTGTTGTATCTAACACATGCTTTTACAGCTTTCTTTTGATAGCAGATGCTAAGAAAAGGGTATGATATGAAATTATACTTTCTTGAGCTGATATCCTTCTTGACATCTGGTCTGCAATATGATTTTATTCTTAAAAAAAAAAACCACAGGGTTTCTCTGTGTAACAGCTTTGACTCTGTTGACCAGTCTAGCCTCGAATTCACAGAGATCCACCTGCCTCTGCCTCTCGAGTACTGGAATCAGAGGTGTTCATTTGCCATCACTTGTTATCTGAAAGCCCCGCCTAGTTATGTATGTATGTATGTATACATACATACATGTATGTATGTGTATATATATTATATATATATAATATTAAGTAAGTAATGCTCAAAAGCTACGTGATTCGGAAGGTGCCTATTCAAAGGAAAAGTTTCATACCCTGAAACCCTGAAAAAATGTAAATTACATTTAAATAAGTTTTTCATTTTTGTCTTTAATATTAACCTGATGAGTTAAATTGCTTTCAGAAGTTAAAATAGAGATCTAAAGGTTATAATAATATCAATGCAAAAAATAGCCCAGAGAGAAGAAGAAATGGAAAGTTCATTTAAATAAGTGAATGATTTGTGGAGATGTAATGACTCTATTAATATTAATTATGCCATTTTCCTTCACTGCTCTACAAACGGGGGAATTTGCCAGCCTCCACCTCAGTGACAGACACACTGAAGTGTAAATAGAGGTCAGCAACTCTGTCCCTCCTCACCTAGGTTTCCTTTGAAGAAGCTCTCTGTCATTGTTGCAAGGTGTGGAATAGGCTATCTTCTGCCCCTGTGACATGGTCACTAGGATGAACAACTCCAAATCGGAAGTCCTTTATTTAGGGTCTTTGTTTTGGTCATTTTGCTGAGTTCCATTCTAACAGCCTGAGCTAGGGCAGAGGGCCTCAGTGCAGCAGCAGCATGCTATAAACAAAGCTGTTTACCTAATGGAAGCTGGGAAGCAGGGAAGCAGAGGGAGGGGTTAGCTTCTCCATATCCCTTTTCAAGAATGTCCTGATGACCTATGACCTACTTTTTTTTTTTTTCATTAAGTTCTGCCTTCTCAAGGTTCCACAGCCTCTCACAAGCACCAAGAATTAGCACCAAGAATTAGGTGGCTAGGTTTTAACGGGAGGGTCTTTGCAGGGATAGTCTCTGGCCATCTCAGTTTAGTAGGATACTCTGGAAGCAAAGAATTTTCTTCCAAGCATGGCTTTCCATTGACGTCTGGTTCCTGGCCTCCAACTGGTGTTTAAAGGGCTTAAGGTGCCTATTCTCAAGTTCTGATATAATCCCCACGTCTGCACACTCCCTGGGAGAAGGCCAGAAGGAAACAAGAGGGCTCCCCAGCCTCTGGAGTGGCTCCTTTCAGTCAGCCCACAGCCGGATGGACTGATAGGATGTTTGGGACTAGCTGGGGCAGAGCGGCCTGCCTTAGTTAAAAGCCATTCCTCAGACTAAGTACTTTCCTTCATTTAGAAATGGATGGGAGTGGAAAGAATAATTTTATGTCTAAAAATCTATCCCATCAATGAAGGAGATGTCTTTTAACTCTGTACTTTGCTGTCTTCTACTTAAAGCAATTGCCATTTAATGAGGAAGAAAACATTTTGAAGGTTCTTTTTATTTTTTTTAATGTTATGACTGCCCTAGTGTTTGGAAGATGATGTTTTTTTATGTGCAGCTTAAAATGTTTGATATCAATTTGAGTCCTAAACAGATACATTTCATTAAATTCTCATGACTTTGGTTTTACCCCATTAAGTTCCATTATCAAAATTACCAGGCGATATCTTAAAGGCTTAAAAGTTGTACCTCTAATAATTGCACAGGTCTCTTCCTTCTTAAATGTAAAATGCTATTACAAATGAATCATAGCACCAGTTTGCTGCCAATTTGAATCCCCACATCTGGGAATCATCCCAAGATTACATACTTCCTGTCTGTAGGAGGTAGCATTCTCATTATGAGCATCAACAGCAGCGATTTTGTACAGTCATAAAAAGAGGCACCCCGAGTGAGTCCATGTGATAAGACAAAAGAGAAGGGGTATGAACGTCTTGGCTCCTCAACATATGAAGATAATTAAGTTTCTCAACTAATTTCTTCTCTTCTTTTTATAACTATGCTTGGCCTAAAGTATAAATGAAAAAATAACAAAGAACCAAAAGTTCTGAAATATGGGAAGGAGGGCGTGTGGCGCCATATGGTAGCCCTAGCAAAATTACCCACATACTTCAAAACCAAGCAGGGCACATTCATATCCCTCACCAGTAACCATATGTGAACATCAAGAAGCTGACTTCAAGTTGATCTAAAAAACTCGTCATTTTTTAAATAAAAAAAAAAAATCAGAAGACTTTCAGAGAGGAACCACAGCGAGCTGCTTCCAGGTTTGAGCTGAACTTTGCCAGGTGTGGTAGAACTCTTTAGAATCAATGGACTTTCTGGGAAAAGAAGGGAAGTTCTATAAAAGACAGTTTGTCACCAATAAGAGACATTGGGGGTTTCTGGGAGTGGTGGGATGGGGGTGGGGAGGCATTGCTGGGCCCTGGACCCCTCTTTAGACTTGACCTTTCCTTTCCTTCTCCCACCGTCTGTAATCGCTCATTTATTCTTGCTGACTCCCACCATAGCATCTCCTCTGACCTTTTACTTTGAAGTTATCCATTCATCTTATTTAAAACATACATGTGGCTCTAGGGCCAGGAAGCCCTGTAATATATGCGAGATTATATACACAGTACATAAATGAAAGGCATAAAATTTAATTGATGATTTAATATAATTCCTAGGAAAGGAAATCCTGATCAAAATTTATTGGAAGTCAAAGCATGAAGGATTTTCTAGAGGTCTAGAAATGAACCTGGAGAAGCTGAGCAAGACACAAATCACATGTTTAAGACATTCTTGTATCCATTCTAGACTCCATTTTGCTTGATGGATTTTCAGTTATGAAACTGTACTGATTTGAATGCTTGGTGAAAGCTTTAAAATGCCACATTAACAAATAACTCCATTAACTCAATAAACATTTTTGTTTATTTAATAACTTAGGAAGCCAGTTTACTTTCAAGTGCTTTCATTATAGCACAATTGAACAGAGTAAAAACCATTGGTTGCTGTATGTTGTTGCTATTATCTGTACTATTACCAAGTCACGTAATCACTTTTGGAGTTTTTTTGTGTATCTACTTCACATTTTAAGGTTCTTATTCTCAACTTCACAAATTAATATTGATTTCTTTGCACATTTGGACTATATAATGCAAAATATTTTACTAAAACAATAATTGGATTGCTCCAATACATTATTTATTAAAAAATCAGGGTATCAGCTATTTGTTTCTACTTAGGTTGTAATAGGTTAAATTTTAAAACATACCTGTACCCACAATATAGTATATGCACTTAGCTCCAAAAATGGCCATATGTCAAATATCTTTCATTACTTTGAGCTGACTTCATTTAAAAATTAATAGCAAAGGGCACTTTTATGTCTGGTGGCTTATAAAATTAATCCCTGCAATTTTAATCATCAAATGCTTGCTTTCTCTTACAAATTTCTTGTCTGTCAGTAGCTTTCAGCAGAAACTCCCAGCAATCCTGTTTTGCAAATCATTTGGGCTTACTAGTGTAACCTAATAACTCCACATGCTGGGGACACAGAATGAAGCCATCTGTGAAGTGACATGAGCTCATGTGACTTGGGGTCATTGGTGTGTGGCCTAGGGTGCAGCAGCAGGACTTCTATTCTCTGTCTGGTTGGATGTTCCTTTTTGAAAATCAAAATATGCAACTGCCAGAGTAGTTCAGCAGTTCACTGTGACATAGTTCATCTCAATTGATCGGAGGGTTCAGGAGATTCACTTTCCTAAGTGGCTGGCCCCCATTTACGTGTCGGTGCAAATCAACGTAGCTCGGACCAGTGAACCAGACTTCCAAAGCTAAGTCTCTAGATTCCATCTACAATGTTATCAGGGTGGACTTGCCCTTTGGTGAAGATGCACTCGGGTGGAATAATGTCTCCTTTTCCTGTAGACAAGCACTCAAGTGTTGTCAGCCGTGCTGGAAGAGGGCATTAAAACATCGTCTACCTCAACAAATGGAGCAACGGATTCTGTTAGCAAAATAAAGTTGCTCCTTGGGACTCTGATATGCTTTTTGATGCCTTCAACCACTTTCCCCCCTTAAGATTATTTGCTGATAGTTTTTTTTAGTATGACTTCAAAATGTTTCATGATCATTATATGATTTTACAAGTTATGCATGTTTTGCACATTGATTTTGTTTTTGGAAAAGCAATATGTAACAGAGATAAGATTTTGTACATCAGTGAAGGGTTTGTAGCAATGAAATGATATACTAAATTATGCTTTTAAGTTATAGTTTTAAATAACAACATATTGTAGAATAATAATCACCATGAGCTCTAGATCATAAGGTGGGTTTACCTAAATGGATAATAATTTTGGTGACATGAATATTATGTATAAATTTCATGTAATTACAATATTTTGTCTGCCACTTTATCTTCAATTTTCTTATCTGAAAGTAATTTTTATTGCCAAGATAAATCAAAAGAAATTTATCACATGCTTTTCTCAGGTCTTGGCCATGTATTGAGGACTCTGAAAGTTTGACAGGCACTGACTCCCGAAGAGATCATACTTTCCAGTGTTGTGCCTATTTCTGATAATTTTATATAGGTATCACCATCTTGGTTGAAACTTAAGGAATATGTTTTGTTATTTTTAGATATAATATATTAGACAAGAAAAATATAAGATAAGGATATTATAAATGATACCCAACAAAAGACTTCAGCTCCCAGGACCCCTTTATTCATCTGTCTGCCAAGCTTTAAGCTTACAACTCTGTGGTTGGTTTTATGTAATTAGTTTAATATGTCCTGAATTTTTCTGACCCTCAGAGCTGTAAGTGTGTATTTAGGCAAGTGATGGACCGCAATCCTTAAGTCTTCCCTTATCGGGAATTCCAGACTTACTGTGAGTTATCTTTAGATTTATAAAATGAGTGTGTCTCCCATAAACAGCTTCATTGTTGGAGGAGGAAGCTGGCAACATTTCCCTAATTACAGAGTAGAAGGAGATCCCATCAATGAGAATTGGGGAGGGTCAGCTTCGAATGGGGATAATAAATTATATGATTTGAGTGAGTACTTATCTTGGATAAAGCCTTTGTTTCTCACTCTCATACTATTGTTTGTGGGTGTGTCACACAAGTATTCTTTCAGTGTTAAACCCCTGTTCATTCTTCCATAAATTTGGAGCTTGTCGAAGCTCCTTCATTAGATTCAACAGAGCTTTTTTTGACCCAGTTGCACAAACCTGAAGCCCAGGAACCATACTGAAGTTCCAAGCATCTAAATATGCTTTAATTTATCTATGGCTCATTCTCTCACCATATCCCTGAGTCTAGGGACACTTTAAGTATAACTTTTAGTGTCTTTATAATGCATTGAATTCTTTCCAATTCAACTTCTAGAAAGCAAACAGTAGCTTTTTAAAAACTATTAAAATGTTCCAACAATTTTTAATATATTTGTGATGAAGATACAATCACACCTAAGATGGCTGTATTTGCTTTGTGCAATCTGTTCCTTACCTTCTTTTCTGGGCATGTTTTGAGTCTTTCACTCCTTTGATTAATTACTCTGGCTTTAATTGACTTTCCACAAAAAGCCTGAGCTCTTTTCACCTAAGAACTTTAACACCTGGATCTTCTTCTTGAAAAACTTTGCCCCCTACATTTTATATACTTCTCAGTCTAGGGTTAGTGTTACTTTTTCATTTACAGGCTCTAAGTACCTGCATATATGTGTGTACATATAGATGTATATATTTGTACATATGAATATGTGAAATATATATGAAAATCAACAATAAGAAGGAACATGGGCAAAGTCATAGAAGAACAAGGCACACACTTACACATGTCTGTCCCAATGGAGTTACATTAGAAGGAGATAATTCCCTCTGCAATATTTACTCACACTCATACATATATATGTGTGTGTTTGTGTGTGTGTTTGTATCCTCTTAGTTTATTAAATTATAAATTTAATGATAAATGTGACATTAGAATACATGCAAAAAGCTTACATGACTATTAGCAAGTGAAGAAACATATCTGAGAATTCCATATAATGAAGGATTCCAAAAAAAATGTTTGAGAAAAGACAAAACTATGGAGAAAAAAGAACAATAATTTTCAGGGATTGGGAATATGGGAGGAACGAGTAATTGGAGGACAGAGGATTTTTAATCAGTAAGGCTACTCTGTAAGATGCTGTCATGGTGAATATGAGCCATTGTATATTTGCCTAAGTCCATAGGATGCACATCATCAAGAGCCCACATAATTAAAGACTTGGAGAGATTATACGTCAGTAGATACTACTCAGTTGTAACAAATACGAGACTCTGGTGGGGAGATGGTGATAATGCAAAGACTTTGCAGATGTAGAGTAGAAGGGATGTGAGCAATCTCCATATATTCTCTTCCATTTTGTTCTGTGTACCTAAGCTTTTCTGAAACACAAAGTATGGTAAAAATTGATTGTATAGAATTTTGTAAAGAGAAATATCTTTGGAGAAAAGATTTAATTATTTGATAATAATACTTTCAAATCTGACTCCAGTCTTTGTGTTTAGTTTACTTATCTACATAATTGCATATATTATTGGGGATACAAATTCACATGAATTTGTACAACTGATTTGCAGTAATTCTCAACAACTGTTTCACCCAGTTCCCTGAGATTACATATATTAGTGCCTCTTTGGTATACAATTTGTATGATAATTGTTGTTTGATCTGGAGGGTTCTGTAATTGCTGATAGGGTTAAGCAGGGGAAACTGACAAGAGTGGAATAGCTTAGTTTGGCTAAGTAAAGTGAGGCCATCACTGGGAAGAAATTTCTATTGCTTAAAGCACATAATTCATTGAAAGGATTTGTAATGTGCTCTTGACCCACATTTTGAATTGCAGAGCATAAGTAAACCAGGACTACAATTCCCCAAAGATATAAAATGGAATAGACAATAGCTTTACTTATAAATAGGGAGTAATGAAAATTTAATCTAGGAGATTCTGCACCATGAGTGCTAAGTGGTGTCCAGCTGTGATGTGCATGCCTCTATGTTTGTCTGTGTTCTCAGCAACGTGAAGTCATTCTTCATTTATTGGTTGGTTCAGTTTCCAATTGACGGAAACTAAATGGGAGGTAGTGGAGGACAGAAGCAAAGGGGCTACTAGAAACCAGTGACAATATCAAATTGGCCACAGAAAAGTAAGCACTCATTTCCAAACGCCTTAGTCCTGAAAACTCAGAATACACCATCCTAAGACATTACAGTCACTTGCCTTTCTAATTCTATCCTGAACATACTTTGTTTCATGGTAGAAACGCTCATTTTCCGTCTATAAAGGATGAAGTCACTAGGATGTTTTCCTTTTTGGTTTTAACCTGGTTGGCACTATTCTTTTGGTAGTATCAAGGTTTCCCATTGAAGAGCTATCCTCTCCTTGCCACAGTTAGACTTGTACTGAAAATTCAATTCCTGAGTATAAATACTGGCCTGGAACTGTTGGTTGCATGTACTAAACCCTGAGAGGACAAGTTCTAAGTGCTAAAGGCTCTGTTCTCAGGAATGCCATCCTTCTCTGTCTCTTTTGAGGAAAAAGTAGTTCTGTGAGTCTATGCAAGATCAAATACCTATCGATAAAGTTAAGAAGTGTTCATCTTCTGTTTTTAAGAAGACCCATTCAGCCGGGCAGTGGTGGTGGATCTCTGTGAGTTCAAGGCCAGCCTGGTCTACAAGAGTTAGTTCCAGGACAGGAACCAAAAGTTACAGAGAAACCCTGTCTCAAAAATAATAATAATAATAAAAGAAGACTCATTCATAGCTTTGGAAACCTTTGCACACAGAATGAGATTATTTTTCTTATTTTAAAAATACTTTTTTCTATTTTTTTAAAGATTTATTTATTTATTTATTATGTATACAGCATTCTGCCTCCGTGGATGCCCACACGCCAGAGGAGGGCGCCAGATCTCATTACAGATGGTTGTGACCCACCATGTGGTTGCTGGGAATTGAACTCACGACCTCTGGAAGAGCAGCCAGTGTTCTTAACCGCTGAGCCATCTCTCCAGCCCCTTTTTTCTATTTTTGATATTATAATATAATTATATCATTTCCCCTTTCCCTTCCTTCCATCCAAACCCTCAAATGTATTGCTTTGCTCTCTTCCTAATTCCTGGCCTCTTTTTTTTTTTTAAAATTGTTATTACATATGTATGTGCATAATATATATATGCAATTTGCTTACTCCTCACAATGATGCTTCTATGTACATATTTTCAGGGCTGAGCATTTTGTATGAGATAACCATTTGGTATGCTCTTTCCTGGGGAGGACTACTTCTCTCCTACTCTGGCTTGTTATCCCTTTCTTTCGCTAATTTATTCCTCTAAGTCCCTCTCCCTCTTATTATCTGAATTTCTTATTTGTCAGTAGGTCTTTGTTACTCTGATACCCAAGCTACACAAATATACAACTAGGATAGAGAAGTACAGTCCAATCTCCCTCAAGAGCATCAATGCACAAATACTCAATAAAATACTGGCAAACCGAATCCAAGAATATATCAGGAAAATTATCCACCATGACCAAGTAGGCTTCATCCCAGAGATTCAGGCATGGTTCAACATACAAAAATCTGTCAATGTGGCACACCATATAAACAAACTGAAAAAAAAAACAATGATCATCTCATTAGATACTAATTAAGGTCTTAGAGAGAATATGGATACAAGGAACATACCTAAACGTAATATACACCAAGCCAACAGCTAACATCAAACCAAATGGAGAGACAGTCAAAGCAATACCACTGAAATCAGAAACAAGGCAAGGATACCCACTTTCTCCATATTTATTAAATTTATATTTAGAGAAGTAAAACAACACAAGGAGATCAAGGGAATACAAATTGGACAAGAAGAAGTCAAACTTTCACCATTTAAATAGTATACATAAGTGACCCCCAAAATTCTATCAGGTAACTACTACAAATGATAAATACTTTCTGTAAAGTAGCAGGATACAAGATTAACTCAAAAAAGTTAGTAGATTTCTTATATATAGATGATAAATGAACTGAGAAAGAAATCAGAGAAACATCATAGTCACAAATAGCATAAAATATCTTGGGGTAATTCTAACCAAAAAAGTAAAAGACCTATATGACAAGAAATTTAAATATTTCAAAAAAGAATTTGAAGAAGACATCAGAAAATAGAAACATCTCCCATGCTCTTATAATAAAGCTGGTTTGGCCAGTGGCTTAGCAGAATAGAGCAAGGCAGAAATTCCAAGCAGATAGAGGAAAAAAGAAGGTAGAGTGAAAAAGAGATGCCCTGTAGTTGCCGGAGGAGAAAGATGCCTGCCCACATACCAGTACCAGTAAACCACGAGCCTTATGGTAAAATATAAAATAATAGAAATGGTTTGATTTAAGATGTAAGAGCTAGCTAGGTTAAGATGTTGGGCTAACAATATAGTTTTTGTGTGAATATTTTTGGTCTGAGTGGTCAGAAACATATGGAAACACTCAACCCAGGTTAACAAAAACAATCCTGTAAAATAAAGAAACTTCTGGAGGTTGCAACTATCCCTAACTTAAAACTCTACTGTAGAGGTACAGTAATGAAAATAGCTTGGTATTGGCACAAAATGGAATTGAATCAAAGACCCTGATATCAATCCACACACTTAATGAACACCTGATTTTTGACAAAGAAGCTAACATTATACAATTGAAAAAAGAAAACATCTTCAACAAAAGGTGCTGGTATAACTGGATGTTGACTTGTAGAAAAATGCAAATAGATCCATATCTATTGCCAGCCACAAAACTCAAGTCCAAATGGATCAAAGGCCTCACCATAAAACCAACCACACTGAACTTCATAGAAGAGAAAGTGGGAAATAGTATTGAACACATTGGCACAAGAGACCACTTCTTAAATATAACACCAGTAGCACAGACACTGAGAGCAATAATTAATTAATTAATTAATGGTACCTGAAACTTAGAAGCTTTTGTAAAGCAAAGGACATAGTCAACAAGACAAAATGGCAGCCTACAGAATGAAAAAAATATCTTCAAATTAGTAAAGAACTCCAGAAACTAGACATCAAAAGATCAAGTAATCCAATAAAGAAATGGGACGCTGATTGAAACAGAGAACTCTCAACAGAGGAATCTCAAATGGCCAAAAGACACTTAAGGAAATGCTTAACATTCTTTTTTTTTTTTTTTTTTTTTTTTTTGTTTTTAGAGACAGGGTTTCTCTGTGGCTTTGGAGCCTGTCCTGGAACTAGCTCTTGTAGACCAGGCTGGTCTCGAACTCACAGAGATTCGCCTGCCTCTGCCTCCCGAGTGCTGGGATTAAAGGCGTGCGCCACCACCGCCCGGCCAATGCTTAACATTCTTAATAATCAGAGAAATGTAAATCAAAACAACTCAGAGATGGTAATCTTACACCTGTAAGAATGGCAAAGATCAAAAACATTCTGGAGAGGATGTGGAGCTAAGTGAACACTCCTCCATTGCTGATGGGAGTGCAGTCTTATAAAGTTGCTTTGGAAATCAGTATGGCAGTTTCTTAGAAAATTATGGATCAATCTACCTCAAGACCCAGCAATACCACTCTTGGACATATATCTAAAAGATACACACTCATACTACAAGGATGTTTGCCTAATTATATTCATTAAGGCATTATTCATAATAGTCAAAACCTGGAAACAACCTAGAGCCACTTAACTGAAGAACAACCTAGAGCCACTTAACTGAAGAAGAAATAAAGAAAACACAATGGAATGCTACTTGGTGGTAAAAAACAATGACATCTTGAAATTTTCAGGCAAATGGACAGAGCTAGAGAAAGCTATCCTGAGTGAGGTAAGCCAGACCCAGAAAGACAAATATAATATGTATTCACTCAGAAGTAGATAATTGGCATAAAGTACAGGACAACCAGCCTTCAGGCCACAACCCCAGGGAACCTAGGTAACAAAAAAAAAATCATAAGACTTACACAGATCTGCCTAGGAAGGGGAAAAGAGACAAGATCTCCTGAATAAATTGGGAGCATGGAGGGACAGGGGGCAGACAGAAGGGGAGAGGGGAGAATGGAAGGAGAGTAGGGAAAATATATAGCACATTTTATCCAAACAATTAAAATGAGAAAGATTAAAAAATATGAAAAAAGAAGTAGAACCGTTCCTTATAATTTTCTTGGCTTGTTGCCATGTGATAGAAAAGTATTTTTTTTTAAACCTTTGCTATCAATGTGATGTTTTTTGTAAAATTCTGAGACCTTCAGCACATTTCCAATCAATAATTGATTGATTTTTGCATTACCTAGGCTTGAGGACCTGGCAGAGCTGTATGGGATCAGATGTAGGTCATGTATATGGGATAATTCCTATTCCTGATTGTATCTTGTAACTGAATAAATAATAAAGTAAAAAAATAGAAGGGTTTAATCACAATCACTGAATTATACCCGAATTAAGCCAAGTGCCTGGCCAAGATGATCATGGTTAGTGGCCTCGATAGAGTCAGAGGTTTCACATTGTGTGTATTCTGTGCTGTAAATTCCCATCTGGCTGTGGCCTGGATGCAACAAATGAAAACAGCACAAGAATACTGAGCAGCTCACTGGGACGTGATACTTGAGTGGATGACTCAAGAGAGGGATGAATCATTCCATGCTGATCTGAAGAACTTGAGAGTACATGACACTGTGTTTTGAAATTGTGGACTAGAAGAACATCAGCCTCTGAATCCAACAGATTTGAGTGTGATATCTGCCCTGTGATAACACCGTCTTAGAACCTTTAGGCTAGGATTCTACTTGCACTTCACTGTCCCCATGTCCCCTGCCCACTGATGGCTGGGAAAAGAGAGCTGGCCCAGCTTCAGTGTCATTTACCATCTTACCACAACCTGCGCAAGTGTTAGTTGTCAGCCTCTCTTTGGTCTTACTTCATCTCTGTAACTCTCATTTAAAGTAAAAGGTGGAATTTAACACACTTACTTGATAACTTGGATAAAATACACATTCAGGGGAACTCATTGCCCATCAGTGCCATGTTAACCATCTTTTAAACATCCTCCTCTATGTACTCTCTAAAGCTTTAAATAGGGAAGATTCAGATTATTCCAATGGTCCCAAGCTTTTGTCATGGCCGGCATATGTATGGAATTGACTGGGAATTTGTATCAGTAGCTAAATGACCTCTCAACTTGAACACTTTCTGGGGCTACTGTCCTAGCAATTTGATATCTTAAGGCTCAAGACTAGGGTGTGTCAAGGGAAATATCAGGGTCCAAAATTTAAGGAGGCCTCATCCCTTTTATTCTTCAGTGCTCTATTTTTATCTGATTTTTGTTTCTCTTCTTTTAACTTATTCCGTTATTATGGCCTCAATTCTGTTTCTTTCAAACTTCTATGTTAAAATAATAATGCCTCACTCATGCCTCAGAATGTCAACATAGGGTCTTTGAAGATGGTAAGTTTTAAAGCAAGCCATATGGTGGGCTTTAATTCACTATGGTTGGGGACATCCTAATGAGAAAAGATACAAGTCATGGTCAGAGAAAAGGCCATGTGATACGTCCAGAATGCGGTTTTCTGCAAACATCAGGAGAGAGGCGGTGGAGATTAGTCTTTCTTGCTAATTCCCTGGTCTGAGACTCAGCCTCAGAGAAGTAAGAAAATGTTTCTGTCGGTTGAGCTGTGAAATTTTGTTGTTGTAGTTCAGTAAATTAATATGATTGTGCCAGGGTATGCTAGCCCTGACCATAACCTTTGGAGTTACTCACAGATAAAAACTTAGTTTGTGTTATTGTATTCTTCTCCCTTTAACTTCAGCGAAACTATTTTTGGTTTAAGAATTCATTTTTACTTGCTTCCATTGATCAACTTCTCTGTTTTTATGCCAATACCAAGCTGTTTTCAATACTGTAGCTCTGTAATAGAGTTTGAAGTCAGGGATGGTGATGCCTCCAGATGTTCCTTTATTGTATAAGATTGTTTTGGCTATCCTGGGTTTTTTGTTTTTCCATATAAAGTTGATTATTGTCCTCTCAAGGTCTGTGAAGAATTTTGATGGGATTTTGATGGGGATTGCATTGCATCTATAGATTGCTTTTGGGAGAATCGCCATTTTTACTATGTTGATCCTCCCAATCCAAGAGCAAGGGAGATCCTTCCATTTTCTGGTATCCTCTTCAATTTCTTTCTTCAAAGACTACTGAGTTTTGATCCTACTGCATGTACTGGCTTTGTGGGAGCCTAGCCTGTTTGGATGCTTACCTTCTTAGACCTAGATGGAGGGTGGAGGACCTTGGACTCCCCACAGGGCAGGGAACCATGATTGCTTTTCTGACTTGGAGATCAAAAGTCTCTAGTGACAGGAACTCTCGAAGGATTTCCCTTGTGCCACCAAACTCAAGAATCCATATTTATAAGGAGAGGTCGACCCAGATCGTCTCTAGTTCTGTCATGGAAGCACGATAAAGACAAAGAAAAGTAATTTAAAACCACATGTTCAACATTTGACTGATTATCTGTATTATTTGAACCTCTACTTTCTCACATCTGAATTGAAATTCCAAGGCAAACTTGTTTTGATATAGTAATGGTCTCAACCACTCTTCTTCATGGTTTGTATTTAACATTTTAAATATGCCTACTAAGTCATTCTTTTTAAAACTCCTATTCTGTTGGGCAAGAAAATAGATGGGCAGGGATGGTCATGAACTAGAGAATAGAGCATGTAGACCATGAGAAGGGCATGTGATGTATGTGACAAGTCAGTCAGATATGACTCCACCTAATTTCTGGACCCTCTGATGTTCTGAAAAGACAAACATTATACTTTTTTTTTCTTTCTGAGACAAGGTTTCTCTTTGTATCTTTGGCTGTCCTGGAACTTACTCTATTGTCCAGGCTGGTCTCAAACTCACAGAGATCCTCATGCCTCTGTCTCCCGAGTACTGGGATTAAAGGTGAGTGCCATCATCACCTGTCCTGATATCCCAACTTTTACACAGACTCTCCTTGGTTATCAAGCAATCTTTTAGAACTATACAAGGCAAGTAAACTTATCTGTTAACATTCTACAATAGTCTCACAGCTCCCTAGGAGGAGTTGTGCTAATATTCGCTATCATTGGGTTTGTGATCTCCACTGTAGGAAATCTGTAATAGTGGTTTTTCAAAATATTTTTTTTCAGATCCCAGCTGATAGATTATCCATGGTTCTTCATCCTTCTTATCAATTTGGTTGTTTTTGGGAGTCATAATATTTCATTTGGACATACATTTATTTTGATAAACATCTGTTAAATTGTTTAAAATAGTATTTGACACATAGCAAGCATAATTTAAATGTCAGTTATTATTTTTAAAATGTCTATAAGATATTTTCTGTAGGAATTGTAAATTAATGTCCTGACAATTCTATCATATTATGTCAAAGAAAGATCACTTTTCATTTTCAAAAAATTCAAAAGCATTTGAACACACATCTTTAAAGTGTTCATTCTTATGTTATCCAGAAATAGCTGTATCTTATTTAAGGCTTTAGTGTGCAAAAATCCAAAGAGAGCTTTGCTAGTTTGAAAACTTTTTTTTTTTTTTTTTTTTTTTTTTTTTTTTTTTTTTTACCTACTTTCGCGTTTATATGAACAAACCTGCATAGCTTCATTTCTTATCTCGGTCGCTCACAGCAGGGCCGACTTGAGGGATTTTACCTTTGCGTCTGAGAGCACAAATATATCCATCAATATTCTAGTTCCCAAAGGCATGTAATCCTCATAAATAATCACAGCAATCACAGAAAAGTTTAGAGGTTATAACTGAGCCATCCCTACTGCTGTCAAGAAGTTTGTGTCAGAAAGTACGGAGCTTGATAACCACAGGCTAGCCCTTGGCCCACCTTTCTTGTCGTGGACCCCAGCACTAAAGTGCTTTGCTTCCTACCTTCTATTTACATCCATTCTATTTTCCAGATTCCTCTTGTCTCTCTTGAACATCAATCTTTTCCAGGGTTCAGTGCTGTTTTCAAATCCTTTTTCCTCCCGCAGAGCTTTTCTGCTCCTTTAAAGTTGCCATCATTCTTGTGTTAGTCTCAGTGTTTTCTTCCTTGAAATTCTCAGATACTTTAAGCCTTCATTAGCACATATTAGTTATGCAAGCTAATTGAGTTTCATTGTGAAATTTTCATGCATTTCTATAGTATAGTTTGACCGCAGTCACCTGTTGTGCTAGTTCATTTGTATTTTAATAAATAAAGCTTGCCTGAAGTTCTGAGAGTACAACAGCTGCACTGATCAGCCTTACAGACCAGGCAGTAGTGACACACAACTTTAATCCCAGTAGCGAGACTAATTTGCCATAGAAACTGGGTTGCAGTGGGGACACGCCTTTAATCCCAGCCCCAGAGAGGAATATAAGCTGGAAGGAGACAGTTCTCAAACACAGTCTCATTCTGAGGTTCCTGGAGGCAGGATTGCCATGTAGTACTGAGGTAGAGGCAAAAGCCAATGACAGGCTGTTTTGCTTTTCAGATCTTCAGGTTGAACCCCAATTTCTAACTCTGGGCTTTTGTTAATTGTGCTATGGTCACCCCACTATCTTCTCTTCCTCTTGTATTTTTGAATCTACTCACCAAGGCCATATTATGCATAAACATATACCTTCGACAACTCTCTCCTGTGCTTTTAGGATGGTCTATAGTTAGCAACGCATTATGAAGTAACATTCCCCACATAAATAAATCATCTCTGTGCTTTGATGTAACACTTGCTACCTGCCTAATTTTAGTAAAAAAAGCTCTCCTAAAACCCTTAGCTGCATGATTGCCTCCTAGGTTTTCCTTCTGTTACATCTGAGTTTCACACAAAAAAAGGTACTTAATGAGTGATTTGTATATCAAATTAATCTAATCAGTTTAACATAAAGTTTTCTTACTTGTGATCTCATAAAGTGTCCTGTCTATTTAGCTACGTTCCCAGTAATATGTTGAATTCTTAATTAGGTAATAATGTGCCACAGATTTTTTTGGGGGGGTTACAGGAAATTCAGATTGTGAAATTTACCATTGCCATTGTTTTTCACAGAAGGCTATCATAGTTACTGTTATAGTGCTGTGATTAAAAACACAATGGCCCAGGAAATGTATAAAAGAAAGGGTTTATTTGGGGCTTACGGTTTCAGAGGGTTAGAGTCCATGCTCCATAACCATCATAGCAGGGAGCATGGCAACAGTCGTGGAGGGATGATACTGGAGCAACAGCTGAGATCTCACATCTTTGAGACACAACTATGAGAGAGAGGTGGGGCACAGATATATTGGAAACAATGAGAGTCTTTTGAAACCTTAAGGCCACCTTCAGTGACACATCTTTTCCAATAAGGCCACACCTCCTCATCCCAAAACAGTTCCATCAATTTGCGGACCAAGCATTAAAGCATATGAACCCACAGGGAGTCATTATCATTCAAACCACCACAAAGACTATGTAAATCTTGATCTCCACTTTGCCTATGGACATCTGGGAAGACATTTCGGGAGTAAATTGACTTCGGGAGTAAGACTGACTTTCAAATGCTATTGCCCTCTGAGGACTTACGGGGGAGTGATATGTAGACAAACAGCCCTAAAGCCAGTGCTCATGTTGTGCTGAACTGGCATGTATTCCCCTGCCTTGCCACGCATGTGCTCACACATTCCTGTTTGTCTGTTGTTGCACTTACCTATGTTTGTTGTCCCTGCGTGATTATTAACAGTGATCCATTTACCATTTAAAAGTTTCCCAGTTTAGATATTAAATAGTCTCTCTGCTTTTGATGTCCTTGTATCTGTTATTGTAGAAAGTTAGTGTGATATTGGAAACCTATGAACTGAGTATTTGTAACTGAATCAAAATGAAGTGCAGACTTATTCCCTAGAGCTAAAACTTCTTTGATGCTGCACTTAGCGGCATTTAATAGAATAACTCCCAAGCAGAGTGTGTCATTGTCTTTGTAAAGCAGGCTTAATGACTCCACTAAGGTTATAGCAGTGTATGTGAAGTGATCAGATGATGGGTAGGTGTACAGACTGATGCTATTATGGGAATGGCACAATAATAACTTTTAGCCCAGGGAATCAAAAGTCTTTGGAAGCTTTAGCTAACAATGAGAAATTCCTGAATAAAATATCCTAGTGGAATGGGTCTCTTCAGAAATTTTCTGAGTCCTTATAAATCCCCATTCAAGTAAAGCATCTTGGCATTCTGTTTGTTGTAGGAGGCCACTTGTTTGTTTCTGACGGGTCAGTACCGAAATAATCACACAGAAACCATATTATTTGCTATACTGTTTGGCCAATAGCTTAAATGTATTTCCGGCTAACTCATATCTTAAATTAAGCCATCTTCATTAATCTGTGTATCACCATAAGGCTGTGGCTTACTGGGTAAAGTTCTAGTGTCTGTTTCTGGAGGGCTACATGGCCTATCCCTGAATTCACCTTCTTTCTCCCAGCATTCAGTTTAGTTTTACCCACCTAGATAAGTTCTGCCTTGTTATAGTCCAAAGCAGTTTCTTTATTCATTAACCAATACAAGCAACACATAGACAAAAGGACCCCCACACCAGCATTCTTTTGAGGTGAACCCTGCAATTGACTTTGTTCTGACCATCTTGTTAATAACCAAAAGTATTCAAGATTTAGTCGATTTTTTTTTTCTGAATTTCACATGGCATCACTTTAATATCAGCTATTTATACTTTCAATGCTCTTTTATTTCTTTATATATCTCAGGACATGATACTAAAACACTGCAGAGGGTTGTCATGTCCCAAGGCCTAATGACATTATTTAAAGTAGCCAATATGAGTCTGTTTAGCATCCCTCCTGACTCCTTCACCTGAACACCATAGTAAATGCCTATCACTGCAAGAGCACAGCTCCCACTTCAAAATCAATAAGAACATTTATTCTGGAGTGACATATAAATGAACATGTACTGGGAACATGGACTTAGGGTACTCTAAATACCACCTTTTGATGTTTTAACAATTCCACAAGTTTTCATAGTTTCAGAAAAACAGCAAAAGTCATAAATACATTTGAGGGACATGAGTTTGTCAGGTTACAACAAAATAGGGAAGTATCTATTGTAGTCAGCTGCTATCTGATGGCATTTCTAGCATTTGGGTTGGGGCTCTGTGAGTAGATTTAGGTCAAAGTAAGGGTGAGCAAAAATAAGTTGACTTCCCATTTGTTAACACTCTAGTACTCCACAGCCTCTGATGTTCTAGTCAGTTAATCACCCTCAAATAGGTATGGGATATTTTCTGTGGGATGTTTGGATCATAGTCTACGCTTGTTCCCTCTGCCTCCTTGAATGACCCAAGTGTTTACCTACACGGCCCCTCTTTTTGTCATATTAATAGAGATAGAATTTAAAATTGATTCAGTAATCCTATAGCTTAAAGAATGTACACTAATATTTTCATGTTGATCATCAGAAAATTGCAGCACGTAGAAGCCAGATTTAAATTCTAGATTTCAGCATATTGCTATATTTCACATGAGCAAATCAGTTTTTTGACATTATGAATTCCTTGCTTTTAACATAAATTAAATAGTATTAGTAGGTCGGTAAAACATGATTATTAAGAGTTTAAAATGGCAAGTTTATGGAAGGGTTTTGAAGTATTTTTATGCTACATAGAGAAATTAGGGACCCACTTTGTAAAAAGAACCCTCCTCTATCCATCAAAAAGAAATATATATCTTCATCACTTAATACATGGAAATAGTGAAACAGAGCTAATACAAAACCACATTTAGAGAAGTGAATGCTGAAGTACAAAATGAACAATGCATATGATGAATTATGCATGATTTTAAATTAGTTAATCAAATAGATTCATATTAGATGGTAATGAAGGATGTCTGGTCCTAGTTTTGAATTCAATACTCAAATAAATCACTGTGCTAGAGTTCCCGGAGACAGCATCACAGTGTAAATCTTTCTAGGTCTTATTCCACGTATCCTCCCTAACGAGGAGGGAGGAGTAGGCTGTTGGTAGTATTACAACATGTCAGACAGAAGGTAAACTTTAGGTGCTAGAGAGAGAGATCATATCAAATGACAACATTTGACAGCAGTCCAGTCTCTGCAGGGCCCTGCACAACCTGAGCTCTCTTTTCTTCCTAGATGATCTGAGCCCTTTATAGCTAAGACTCTTCTACTCTTTCATCATTTCTGTAGGAATCTGATACTTTGGCCCGAAGGTTTCCTAGATTCCGTGGTATATAATCATTTAGACCTGCTGACGGCAATGAGGTTTTGGTTCATCCTAAATGTGGTAGGAAGAATTGTTTGGTATTATGCTTTTCTCTTTTTTTCCCTTTTTAGTAGTTAAATCCTGCCTTCAGACTTGATCCAAAAAGAAACATCTAGTTCTTAAATAAACTTGTTAAACATCAGGTGTTTCATGTGAACTATCTACTTGGGTACTCATAATTGCCATCGGCCATGCCAGAGGAGCAGCGAGTTGCAATGAAAGTTCCAGGTGTCAATCAACCAGAAGGGAATCCTCTGATAGGAGAATCTCATTTAGGCAAGGCCACGGGACTGCAGACCCTGGAATGTCTTTTGCTTTTGCTGTGCCTTTATGTGTTTGCTGCAACTCTCTTTCTCTGGTATCTAGCATGGTATGAGTGGATATAGAGAGATCCCGACGGCCTGTAATATAGTATGTTATCCTTTGGGAACTTCTTGGAAATGAAAGCAATACTGAGTGTTTTAACCTGTGGATTATCAAGAAGATGACCACTCCCTAGGCTGTACTATCTGAATTGATAATAATAATAATTCATAGCTTATACAGGATTTTGATGAATAGAAATAAATACAAGGATCTGATTCACAGCCAGGGTCTGTGAGTCTCACCTAAGGAGCCACATGGATTGTAGCTCACATTAATGACTAACAGGTGAGTCCCAGTAGCCCAGCTAGTTTAAATTCTTTTAACCTTTATGTTGGAAGATGTGTTCACAGGTCTCAGAGTGCATCACAGATGAAACAAAGTTTTGAAAATAACAAAGTGTTGAGATAGGAGCGGTGAGGCTGCGTCCCCGGCATCCGGCCGCCCGCATGGCTAGCTTATGCCCCGAAATAATTACACGGAAACTGTATTCTTTCAAACACTGCCTGGCCCGGTTAGTTCCAGTTTCTTATTGGCTAGCTCTTACATATTGTTCTAATGCATTTCTAATATTCTGTGTAGCCCATGAGGTGGCTTACCAGGGAGGATAAGGAGGATCCTAACCTGCGTCTGTCTGGAGTGGGAGATCATGGCGACCCCTTGACTCAGCTTCTTTTTCCCAGCATTCTGTTCTGTTTACTCCACCCACCTAAGGGTTGGCCTATCAAGGGGCTTAGGCAGTTTCTTTATTAATAAGAAATCACTCCCACATCAACAAAGTGAAACTAAAATGTTTTTGTTACATAACATTGAGCTGAAAAACCCAAGAAGGCAATCTAAAGTTTTAGAAAGGCATGTAGTTTTATGCAGAACTTCTTAAGGTCAGGGCAAAAGAACAAAGCAGCCCAATTATTACTGGCTGCCATACTCTCCTTGCAAAATTTGGTTGATGACCAAAGGTTATGATCCATTCCTTATATCCATTTCTGCCCTCAATCTCCTGATATAAAAAAATTAATGAATGGATATGTACCCTAAAGATTTAAGGCAGAGCTGACTGATTCTTTTTTATATTTAAAAGTTTAGGTTTACTATTTCTTTAAGATTTCTTATAAGATTATCTTTTAAGAAAAGTAGTAATGAAATTGGTCATTTCTTTGTAACTATAAAATGCAGCCTGACAGTAAAAAACTTGACAAGAATACCTTGCTTGCCACATGGTTAATCTATAATAAGTTGGTTGTGTATGGATGTATATGAGTTCTTGGGGTACTTTTTTTTTTTTACCTGTAATCATGTTTAGTCATGTAAGGGAGAGGAAAAACATGTTTTTATCTATAATCATTCACTTGAGAAATGGAATGCAACCATTTTGACTCTTGTACTGCCTAAAAAAATCTGTTGGGGTATAAAAGAAATCTGTGAAAAACAGAGAGAGAGAAACTAAAGAGAGAGAGAGAATAAGCTTCACCAACTCTGTGGATTTTTATCAGAGTTATGTGCTGCTGGAAGCTGGCCCCCAGACAGCAGTACATGATTCTCTTTTGAGTTTTATTTACCCTTCAGATTTTATTAAACAGCATGACACATAGAGGGGAATGATTTGGTCAAGGTCTCATGACTAGTGATGACTGAGCTAGAATATGAGATACGATGTGATTTACTCAAAAGCTTGTGCAACTCAACAGCAACATTCCCCAGATGTTGGCCTAGTCACAAGGAATGATAAGAAAAACAGAACCAAATAGATCAGAAACAGTTGTCACTACTTGGATGAAGAAATAACTGATCTACTTAAAGATATTTTATTTTATTTTATGTGTATGTTTTGCTTACATAATGTGTATTATGCAGCATGTGTACTAGTGCCCACAAAAACATTAGAAAAGTATATTGAATATACCATAATTGGAGTTACAGATATTTGTGAGCCACATTATGGGTGCTAGGAATAAAATTCATGTCGTCTGCAAGAACAACTAGTTGTTTTAACCACCCAGTCATCTTTTCATCCCCCTAAAGTTTAATTCTATACACAGCATGTGCTTTATTCTCATTTGGCTCCATGTACTGATATTTAATTGACATTTTTTAAGTTAATTTTTATTATTTATTTGGTGTAGGAGTTCCTTCTGTTTGTGTGTTGCTTTTGGATAAAGAAGCTGCCTTGGCCTAGTTGATAGGGTGGAGCTTAGGTAGGTGGAGAAGACAGAACTAAATTCTGGGAGAAAGAAAGCAGAGTGAGAGAACCACCACGGAGCTGCCAGAGTAAGACATGCTAAATCTTTCCCGGTAAGCCACGGCCTCATGGTGATATACAGATAAATAGAAATGGGTTAAATCAAGATGTGAAAGTTAACCAATAAGTGGCTAGAGATAATGGGCTAGGCAGTGATTTAATTTTTGTGTGGTTGTTTCAGATGTAACCTAGCTGGGTGGCCGGGACAAACAAAGGGCCACCACCTCCTCGTGCAACAATTATTTACTTATTTATTATCTTGGTGTTTGTGCACACATGATAAGTCTGTGAGTGTGCACACATGTGCATATGAGAGAAAAACTTTGAAGAATCCATTCCCTTGTTCCACAATGTGTTCCTGGAATCAAACACAGGCCATCAGTCTTGCATACAGATGTGGTTCTATAGTCGAGTGCTCTTGCTATTTTACAGACAGATTTCTAGATATTTGTGGATCCCAAAAGACAGAACAACAACAACAAAATATCAATACAAACAGGTCACAAAACCTTCTGTAAAGAAGACAAGTGTCTCAAACGCATCAGAGTTTGTTTCTTGTCAGCATTGGAAAATTACATACATTTTCAGGAATGATTGCTTCTGTGCCCAAAACTTTCTTTCAGATCATAGATCAGGGAATACTGAATTATACCTTCAGATACTCTCCTAGGACCGAGTTCAATGTGTTTACCTATTCTCCTAACTGAAGTTGTGGCCTGTAAGTAGAATTCCTGGGACATCAATTTTCTGTACCATATATTTGACACTCAATATTTAGGGAAGCCCATTGCTAGCCATTACTGTCTGTGCATTGTGTGCTGAGAATGCTTTGAGGATATCATTATCTCATATTCCTTCCCATCCCAATGAATTTTTATTTATTCTCCAGTTGTGTGTATAATGAGTTTTGATCATAGCTACCACATCTTATCTGTCTCTCTTATCCCACTTACACTTCTTCTGGAATCCTTCCTCTCAACATATTCTCCTAATGCTTTCAATGTCCTTTTTATTTTTTAGCCCATTGGGTTTAATTAGGATTGCTTGCATGTGCACGGTGGAGGGGTTATGAATCAAAGGCAACTTATCAGTGGCTAGATCACTGAGTTAAACTGACTTCTTTCCCATGGGAACCTTTAACTGTCAAGAGCTCTTTAGCTAGAAGTGGGGTGTGGTGTGACCTGCCCCACCCATACTGGAATCTTGAAGGGCTAAGGGCTTGACTTGTTTAAGCCCTGACCTTCAACCACAGCCGCTGTTAGTTCCTGTGTGCAACAGCCGCACTGCACCCAGATAAAAGTGTTTCGTAGCACTTTTCCCCATTGTTGAGCTGTTATATTATTCTCGTATCCTCTACTATAAAATCTCAATCTCGGGGAAGGGAGTATGATATAATATCCTGTTTAGAACTGAGACCACAGTAACCAATTATTCTCAGCACTTAGACCCAATATGAGTTTCTATATTAACTGCTGCCCACTGCGAAGCTTCTCTGATTAGGGATGAGATCAACTCTAATCTATGGATTTAAACATAAATATGTAGAATGCAGTTCAAAAGTATATCCATTTATTAAAAACAACAAAAGAAAGTTCCCTATTATGACCCATGGTCTCCCCAGCTGTGGCTTTTTGACCAGGCTTACAGTACACAGAATGAATTCCTCCTGCAGAGGGCCCTAAAATCCAACCAGAAACTGGCCGACCATCCTTACAACATTCATAATACTATTGGACCAGAGGCATATTTTATCTGGAAGGCCAGCATCATAGCAAGCAGCGTCCATCCCTGAGCAAATTCTTTAACGACTCTTCTCCCCTACTAGTCTGTGTCTCACCTTCTAGCATTATGGAGACCAACTAACAGGGAAGAATTTTTGTTTAATCTCTTCCACCTACTCCTCTCCTCATCCCCACCTGAGCCCATCCCATCCCAGTGTGTCCTCCTTTACTTTCACATCACATGCGTTCTGGTTTTCTCTACCACCCTTAAAGCCTCTGACCCTCCTTGTCTCATGTGCCCTTCCTACTTTTTGGTATCTCCAACATATTATTATGCAATGGCTAGTGAGAGATGGCGATATGCACTGATGCCTTTGGTCAATCGGAATCCCAGTGGGGAGACGGGAGTAATTCTGTAGGCTCATCCATCAGTTGATAGATGTCTAATTCTTAACCGCTGATCCGACATAGAAACAAGTCTTATATTATGGTCGGTTTAGGATTTCCAGCGCAATTGTATGATGGATGGGAACGAAGGAAGCTGTTTCTGTTAAAGCTCAAAAAAAAAAAAAAACCCAAACCCTTATGTTTAAGTTACAAAAACTAATAAGAGTTGAATAAAAGAATGAAAAAGAATGTTTGTGTTGATAAGCCAAAAATCTCTGTCTAGTGTGTCCCCATATGAACTCTACGTCTTGCATGTCCCACATGTTAAGTGTCCTGGGGGATTAAGCAAAGTGCCTTTGTCTGCGTGGGCTTAAATGCTTGATAGTCTGAAAAATCAATATTTATTGTGTAGTGAGTGCTTTTAGCTCTTCATTGCTTGTATAAACAAACAGTATCCAAGTAGTAAATGACTTTCCCACTTTCTTCCTACTTTAAAAATAATCACGTTCTTTGAAGATTATGCTACAAATTCAATGACCTCAAGCTTATATTACTATAATAAAAATATGAACCAAAATATAACTTCTATTTTTCCCCAATAGGTCTTAATTCAAGGGAAAGTCTGTCTTGAAGGTCCTGACTCGGTCATTAATTTGTCCCCTTGATTTATCATATACTTCTAGGTTATTTCCACAGGCTTTCTGAAGACCTCATGAGATAGAAGTCAGATTTTCTCTTTTACTTTATGACTATGTTGACTGTGTGCTTCTTTTTTTCCCTTCAAAATGTCTCACAAACATAGATTAACAGATTCCCATTATGTCCTGGTGAAAGAATGTAATTGAAGTAATTTAAAATTTAATGGAACAGAAACACTGACTATACCGCTCTTTTTTTTTTTTAACCTCCTCATACTTTTCAGTTATAAATCCATTTTCCATGCATTATTTCTGGAATCATACATTGTGAAACTTTATGATTTCATCTTAGGATGATTTCTTAAAAGATGTTATGTTAGAAGCATCCGAAAAATGCCTTTGAGAATAATGCCTTCACACAGCATGTGTCGTATTAATTCTTGAAAATGCCACCTTGGAATCTATTGCGTTTGTCACACAGCGATGAAAATGTTTATCCTGCAAATGTTGATAGGGCCATCAAAGTGAGAATCTTCAGAAGCTGAGCCCTTGTCATTTCTTTACCTGTATAAATATCCTTTTCTGCCTGCCGCCGACTTTTATCATGTGACTGATACATGGTGTACTGGTTTGAATGACATGTTCCTATAGTCGGGGCATTTGACTATTTGGTGGTGCTGTTTGGGAGAGGCTTAGGAGGTATGGCCTTACTGGAGGAAGTATGTCACTAGGGGTAGGCTTTGAGGTTTCAACAGACGCATGCTATTACCAGTTTGGTCTCTGTTTTCTTGCTGTTTGAGACAGGAGGTCTCAGCTGTTACTGCTGCCACACTTCTGTTTGACCATGATGTGTTCTTATCCCGCTGGAACTGTAAGCCCAAACAGACCCTTTCTTTTTTTTTTTTTTTAAAATTTATTTATTATGTATACAATGTTCTGCCTGCATGTGTCCCTGCAGACAGAAGTTGGCATCAGATCTTATTACAAGTGGTTGTGAGCCACCATATAGTTGCTGGGAATTGAACTCAGGACCTCTAGAGCAGTCAATGCTCTTAACCACTGAGCCATCTCTCCAGCCCCCCAAACAGACCCTTTCTTCTGTAGATTGCCTTGGCATGGTGTTTATCACAGCAAGAGAGAATTAACTAATACCCATGAGTATGTCAATGGCAACTATAAGCTTTGCTCTGTTTGGAATCTAGCATTTTGCATGAACCTACAACTACTCAGCTAAGACACAGAACCAGTATTTCAAAGAGGCATGGCTATATAGCCAACTTTATCTTTCCTCCAGGCTTGGCTTCCTTAGGTCTTTATCACCCATCTTTCTGTAATCTAAATGGTCTCAACCTGTGCTTAGTCTGTTTTCTTTATTGACTGCTTCCAACCCTCCTTGCAGTCGTGTTCACGTTTTGCATGCCATTCAACACACCTTTGAAATGCATGCCTCCCCCAAGGTGTTTTCTGATCCTCACAATCAGAAACCACTTATTTATTCCCAAGAGTGGCATTGCTGGGTCCAGGGGTAGGTTGATCCCGAATTTCCTGAGAAACCGCCACACTGCTTTCCAAAGTGGTTGCACAAGTTTGCATTCCCACCAGCAATGGATGAGGGTACCCCTTTCTCCACAACCTCTCCAGCAAAGGCTATCATTGGTGTTTTTGATTTTAGCCATTCTGAC